>NW_014556074.1:0-3488 GCF_001313825.1 Dinoponera quadriceps | reverse complement strand
CCGAACTTGTCGGCATAAGTGAGGGACATGAGTACTAACATAACGCCACCAAAAAATCGAATATACGTAACCCGCGGAAATTCAAAATTCGAGATCCTTTTTGAACAGACCTCGTACATATATATATATATATATATATATATATATATATATATATACAACAGGTGGGCTGATAAGTTCCTGGTCTAATAAAGAAAACTCTACTTTTTTTGTAAAAATAAATTTTATTCATCAACATAGTTTCCATTAAGAGCGATAGCGCCTCTTTAACATTTCTATACCTTTTTTAAAAAAGGTTTATCTTTAGCCTCAAAATAGGCGTTTGTTTCGACCATCACTTCCTCATTAGAGCCAAATCTTTTACCTGCGAGCATCTTTTTTAGGTCTGCGAAAAGGTAATATTCGCTCGGAGCCATGTCTTGGGAGAAGGGGGGAGGGGTTGCAGAATCAATTCGAAGCGTAATTTGTGCAATTTCGCCATCGTAGCCAAATACTTGTGACAGGGTGCATTGTCCTGGTGAAAGAGCAATTTTTTTCTTTGCATGTGAGTCCGTTTTTTCGATATTTCTTCTTTCAAACGATCCAATTGGCCTATGTAGCGATTGCTGTTGATTGTCTAGCCTTTTTCGATGTACTCGATAAACAAAATACCGTGCGCATCCCAAAATACAGGCCATAACCTTGCCAGCTGACTGTTGCACTTTTGGCCGCTTTGGGCGAGGTTCCCCGGCTGCTGTCTATTCAGCTGATTGTCGACTAGACTCTGGTGTGTAGTGGTAGATCCATGTTTCGTCCATGGTTACGTATCGACGCAAAAAGTCTGTTTTATTGCGACGAAAAAGCTCTAAACAGTGTTCAGAATCATCGACTCGTTGTTGTTTTTGGTCAAAAGTCAACACGCGCGGCACTTTGACAACAGCTTTTTCATATACAAATGTTTATTCAAAATAAAACCTACACGTTCTTTGGATATATTCAGAGTCTCAGCTATCTCCAGCAACTTTACTTTACGGTTCCCCAAAACGATTTTGTAGACTTTTTTGATATTTTCCGGAGTAACCACCTCTTTTGGGCGACCAGATCGTGGTGCATCACTGGTGTCCGTACGACCACGTTTCAATTCAGCAAACCAATCAATAATGATTGATTTACCTAGTGCGGAGTCCGGATAACGCTTATCGAGCCAAGCTTTTATTTGAACGGTGTTTTTTCCCATCAAATAACAATGTTTTATCGAAACACGAAATTTTTGTTTATCCATTTTTTGTTTATCAACAAAGTCGTTCAACTGAAACCACTCTAACTTTTTATCCACAGGGCGAATCGTCATGAAATTTTTTCTGCTACCGTCTAAAGGTTAGTATTTACTAAAACAAGCATGGGTTCAGCGATTGCAAAGCCATCTGTGTGTCAGACCGGGAACTTATCAGCCGATGTGTTATATGAACCGTTTATTTTGTAAGTGGCCTAAGTCCATTTTTCAATTATTTCCGGTTGCCCGTGGTTACATATACAACTTCAAGTTATCTATCAATAAAGCATTTGAGGTTACTTATATTCCGAGTAAATACGATAATTTTAGACACATAAGTTTTCAGAGTTAGTTCAATAATTGAGCCGTTTATTTTGAAAGTGGCCTAAGTCCATTTATACTTAAATTGAGATATTTATTATTGATAATGTCCGAAGGCAGTGATGAAGGTAATTTTAATTAATTAGTATTTAACAAGTTAACCTCACTTTTTAGACAATTGCTTTAATTGAATAATCAGTACGTTTAATTAATGCAGTTAAAAAAAAATTTCGCAATATACATACTTACACTTAAATAGAAAACTTAAAATTTAATATTGAATTTTAAAAATTATTTTACCCATGGGAAAGAACAAAACGACAAGACCATTTAGTTCAGATAGTGAAGAAGATTAGTAACTAATGATTTGAAGGAAAATCGAAAAAAAAAAAATTATAGAACAATATTCATCGTCAGGGGATAAAAATACAGATAACAATGGAGAAAAGATTGATGAAATATATATCCAAAAATGCGAAAGATTAAACGGAATTCAGGAAAAATATATTGGACTCAAACCGGAAATATTGTACCTTTAAAAGTTTTACAAAACTAAGATTGCCGTTGTCGAAAAGCTTGCATAACAAATTACGAAGAAGAAGAAAGAAAGAATATTTTTGAGAAGTTTTGGTATTTGGTAGATTTTAATAAACAAAATTTATTGCTTTACGAAGCTATCGAGCGCAAAACTGTGAAAGGAAGACGTCAAAAAAACGGAATAAGTTCGCCAAGAAATTGGAGTTTTAAGTATTTTTTAAATTCTAAAAACGGAAAAATTCCCGTTTGTAAAAAATTCTTTTTGGATACCTTTAAAGTAAGTGAAGGACGATTAAAACGTGTATTAAACTCTGCAAAGGTAGGAAATAATTTACGTGGCAGTATGGTGGAATCATTAAGAAAAATTTCTGAGGAAGAGAAAAAGCACGTTCAAAACCATATCAAAAGTTCTCCTAAATTTGAATCCCATTATACCAGATTTCATAATCCTAATAGAAGATATCTACATCCTGATCAACTCTTAGGAAAATGTTTAATTTATACGAGCTTCATTGCAAGGAAAATAAAATAAAAGCCGTTAATATGTGGACATACAGAAAAATATTTAAAAAAGATTTTGATTTATATTTCCACTAACCGCGCAAAGATACATGTCAAAAATGCGACTTATTAAACATCAAAATGAAAGCATCGAATGATGATGAAGAAAAGAATAAACTTATAGAAGAACATGATGTCCATTTAAGACTAGCAGATTCAGCTAGGAAATCATTAAAACAAGATCAGGAACAAGTATCACGTAGTTCAGTTTATTTTTTCGCTTTTTCGTTCGACTTGCAAAAAGCATTATCGTATCCAAAGTTGACTACTTCAGTAGCATATTATAAACGCAATATGTACGTTCTAAATTTGGGTATTTACAATTTTCATATCGATAATGTTCATATGTACGTTTGGGATGAAACTATTGCATCGAGAGGTGCTCAAGAAATAGCTTCATGCATCCTAAAACATGTTAAAAATTTAAGAAGTGAAAGACACATTATAGCTTACAGTGACATGTGTGCAGGACAAAATAGAAACATTAAAATAGCTTTAATGTGGCTAAAAATTGTCCAATCTGTTGAAAATAATGTGGAAATCATAGATCACAAATTCTTAATATCAGGACATTCGTTTTACCAAATGATAGAGATTTTGGCGTGGTAGAAATATCAATAAAAAAAAATAATTTACTGTTTGTCCTCCAAGATTATTATAATATTATCAAAAAGTGCCGAAAGGGTAATAACTTTATTGTAAATGAAATGAAACAAGAAGATTTTGTATGAACAAAATTATTAGAAGACGCAATTTTTAAAAGGGTATAGAATTCTAACGGAGAATCAATAAACTGGTTAAAAATATGTTGGATGCG
>NW_014556073.1:1516-1899 GCF_001313825.1 Dinoponera quadriceps | reverse complement strand
CTTACGTGAAGGCGGATAGGATGAGAGACGCGTTGGAAAACACACGGCGCGTTTAACGGCGAGCCATCGTAATCTTGTCCTTTTTACAATAGCTCTTGCCCGAAGTCTGTCTGCATCCCAAATACATGTATAAAAAGAGAAATTCGTAGTTCCCGTGGTACCCAGGGCGTAACAATATACTATCTCTTTTTTCTTGTGATTAACATTGCAGTCTCTATTGATATATCTGTTAGTTTCAGCATTTTCTGACGCTCACACAATTTCTTTGAACCGATATCTAAAGGATTTCTTAAAATGTCGGTAATATAAAGCATATTGCCTTTACGTAAAAATGTAGATCCCTCGATGCTATGAGATTGCCAAAGTGGGGCTTAAAAATCAAA
>NW_014556073.1:0-1461 GCF_001313825.1 Dinoponera quadriceps | reverse complement strand
TATGAAATTTTTTATTTTCCAAAAATTCTTTTCAGATTTGTTGAAAACTTGACCACACTGTGGAAAAATGTCAATTGTATCTGCAAAATACAGTAACCACTAACCTAGATAACAAGATTTTGATAGTCAAATTTGTAAATAACGCGGATATAATGCTGTCAAATGTCGATTGAAAGAACTTACTATTAGAAATCACGTAAAAATTTTTCCAAATGGTGTAGTCAAACGCAATCTATCCTAAATTTGGCCACATAGCGTAAAATTGTTAGTTAAATAATCAACTCAGTATTATTTGCTAAAATTGTCAAAGATACGGCCAAAGTTCTCGCGAATGTAGAAATAGTTCATTTACCAATAATAATGTCGTTTGTAATATGTGTAATAAAACTGGTCACGATGCAAAAAATGGCTACTCTAATAATAACCGTGCTTCTGGGTTTAACAATGAAATTTGTCAATGGTGCAATCGACGCGGACAATGGCATCTCAATGTCAAGAAAGATAAAATATAAACACAAATCGGTCTAATAATAATGTTTAACTTACCTGTAAATTGTGTAAAAAAATAGGCAATAAAGCTAGGGAATGTCGCGGAAATTAATCAGAACAGTTTAAATCGACTAGTCGAAAATCCGTCAGCTCCAACAAACCTATGTGGATATTGTAAGGCAACAGATCATTTGATAGAAAACTGTGTTTTGCGGCTAGAAAATAACCGTCGGAAGCAGGAAATTTATTCGTGACCAGCGATTACGGGCGCGAATTAGGGTGCCCATGGACAAGGGCGTCCAGTAATGACGGCTCAGACCGAAATTTTGCAATGGAACTCCTATATCCAGTAACAATCAATTTGAATAATGAAAGTTGTGTTCCCACTGTCCAATTATATTTACAAAACATTAATTATTTCGAAACACTCTTAATAAATACAGTTTCAGGACCAAATTTAATTAAAAAAAACAGAATACCAAAACATAAAAAAATAGATTCTCACCAAGTATTGAAATTAAATGGAATTAATTAGCATCATGTGTATACTGTGGACAAAGTAACGAAAATTATTTTGGATATTACTGCTAATTTCCATGTAACAATTAACTTATTCAAACTAGTGGAATATTGGGTAATGATTTTTTCCTATTGACTCTGGATAGAATTGATTATTCAACAGGACATTTAGAGATTCAAAATAGAAGAATTTCTTTTTATTTTTCCGAAACNTGCACTTAAAATCCTTGTTCTTCATGCGCATAGGGAACTCGCACATTAAAGAAGAATACGTGCTTAAAATAAGCATCGGTAAAGAGGTAGAAATAGAAACCAAAAACAGTAATAAAAAATGAAAGTGATAAAGCTTACATGTATGATAATAACCTCTTTGGATACGGAAGTAGAAATATTAACACAATGCCGTCCGGTGGCACCACGTTGATGTTATGCGAAAACTATCAGGCAAATGCC
>NW_014556072.1:0-314 GCF_001313825.1 Dinoponera quadriceps | reverse complement strand
ATTTTAAAGAAAAAGAAACGATTAAACTCGCTGTTTCCAGAGTTAGGTGATTTAGCCTGCTTGGGGTTTGGTAGGGGTGGTTTCTTGAACTTCATTTGACCTATGGAGGTCACGTTAACCTTATACTTTGATACATATCTGGATGTAAAATTTCCCGCTCTTTCTGAATCCGGCATTAAAAATAGGGGGTTTCATTTAACACGTTCACGCCGGGGTGACCCACCGGTGGGTCACACTTGACTGTTCCGTGGGGCGACGTGACCCACCGGTGGATCACACTTGACTGTTCCGTGGGGCGGCGTGACCCACAAGTG
>NW_014556071.1:0-973 GCF_001313825.1 Dinoponera quadriceps | reverse complement strand
ATGTCGTCGACCGGAGATTTTACTTCAATAACTTTATTCTCTAATATTTTGTGAAAAATGGTCGTGGCGTGCAGTTGTTGTATATAATCGTCTGATACAAAGATTCCCTTCTGGTCGTAGATAATTCTTGGTCTTCTGAGTTTAGCAGCTATACGAGCTCTCTTTTCTCTAATTTTACGTCCTCCTCGTCGTCGATTATGAGGCATCTATCAATACGCGCATTCTATATTAATATTAAATTTTCCTTTTGATTCTATGTAAGATTCTTCAGGTTATACTCACGATGGCTAACTTAGCTCCTACGCGAGCGGCCACGTGTAAATATGAGCTGCGGGCAAGGATAGCACTCTCTGCTCCTAGGCGAGCTATCTGCGAAGCGGGTTTTGCAAGGATAGCAGGCTCTGCTCCTATGCGAGCTATCTGCGAAGCGGGTTTGACAAAGATAGCAAGCTCTACTAGGCGAGCTATCTGCGTAACAAATTTGGCATGGATACTTTAGCGAACTCGAACTCCGAAGTGAGCAGCCAGGCAGGGGAAGTAGATGTGGTAAGAACGAGGGAAATTATAAGCAATATTTCTAAAGCGCCTTATTTAAAATTAAATGTTTACTTCAATAATTAAATGTTACTTGATTTAGAATTGTTTCAATAATTAAATGGTTCTTGACTTTGACAAATGTCATTAAGGATTCAGAATTCAGAATTTTGAATTTAGAAAGAACAATTATTAGACACTCCGATTCAGACCTAATTGCTTTATTTGAACTCGATAGACTCTATGCAAGATTCCAAAAATTATCGTTTATTAATTAGAGGTCTACCAGTTCACAGGATCGAGATGCAGCTGTGGAATAAAATATAGAGCACTTCACACTGGAGATTCGCATAGAATCGTGATATCAAATTCGTATTTTTCAAAAGGTCAAAGAAAACAAGACTTACGCTACGGACGGCTGTTACAAGGCTCGTGCGCA
>NW_014556070.1:0-415 GCF_001313825.1 Dinoponera quadriceps | reverse complement strand
GTTATCTCCTTCTCCGGTAGTTATTGAAAAACTCAACAACGAAGTTGATGTGGAAGTATGTAACATTGTTGTTTATATCATTATTTGCATTCTATGATAACATTTCACTCAACAACATTGTTTATATCCGTTAGGTTATCGCAGAGAATAGTATCGAACTGGAAGAATCATCTGAAATCTGGGAAATAAATAGTAATTCTAATGAAACGTTTTCAACTTCTGCAGATAATCAATTGCTAAAAAAAAAAGAGACGACTAAATTACCTGAAAAACTTTCAGGTGAAGTTACTGACACCATCATTCAAAGTCCATCTTTACAGTTACCACTAACAGTACATAATGTTATTAAGAATAAAATACCAATCATGTTAGAAAGAAGTTCACAGAATGTAACATCTTCTAAGCCAACACATTC
>NW_014556069.1:0-3159 GCF_001313825.1 Dinoponera quadriceps | reverse complement strand
ACCAGGTGTAGAAGTTTGAAACCGGAATTTTTTGTAAAAATTACACGTCCCTTGTTTGAAAATGATAAAAAATATTTTATTTAAAATAATGTCCATTGCCATTTATACATTTTTCCCACCTCTTCGGCAATTTATGAATGCCAAGCGAAAAAAACATTTCTCCTTTTGAAGCGAACCAGCTATCGAGCCATTTTTGTACATTTTCATATGAATTTAAGCGTTGTTCAGCGAGAGCGTGTCCCATTGATGCAAATAAATGATAATTGGATGGAGCCAAGTCTGGAGAATAAGCCGCATGCGTTAGTATTTCCTAACTGAACGCCTCGATTGTTTCCCTGACACGTTTTGCTGTGCGTGATGGGACATTATCAAAAAACAAAATGACTTTGTATTGCCTCTTTCCATATTACGGTCGTTTTTCACGCAATGCTAGATTTAAATCGATCATTTGCTGTTGGTAGCGATCAGTGTTAACGGTTTCACCAGGTTCTAGCAGCTAATAATACATTACACTCTTCTGATTCCACCAAACACAGAGCATTGTCTTCTTTCCAAAGCGATTTGCAGTGGATGTCGATAGTTCGCCTGGATCCATCCATTATTTTCGAAGAATAGAATTTTCAAAATATATTAATTTTTCATCACCTGTCATGATATGATGGATTTTTTTTATACCTATCGAGCAGCATTTCACAAGTGGTTTTTCGATTTTTCTGCTGTCTTTCATTCAGTTCATGCGGAACCCATTTAATAATCTGAGTTAGGTTTCGAATGGTTGTGTTGTTAGGATGTCTTCTATCTGGAAAACGTTGAGCATAAAGCCTTGATGCAGCTAAGTAGTTGTTATGGCACTCTCCTAAAACAAATATCATATCAACAATTTCATATGCTGGATAGTCTGCCATATTGAGAAAGTTATTTAAACGACAGATTAATTAGTAAAAAAATTTTCAAATCAAACTTAAAATGTATGGAAAAAATTTTGAAACTATTAATTTTTAAATACAGATTTATAAGTTCAGTTTGTACAAGATTAAAAGTAAGTGCTTAACAATTTTTAATTCTTTAAATACTTCAATCTCGGACAAATTCAAAGTGTAGATAATTTAAGGAGATAATTTAAAGATTAACATAATTGTAAAAAATCTGTATTTTAAAATTAACCGATTGAGTTCCAAAACGACAAAAATTTTTTTTTACGTTTGAGCAAGTTTGAGTAAAAAAAATTTTTCCCACTTTATTTTTGGGTTTAAAAAAAATTGTCCAAAATGTTTTGACTTTTCATTAAAACTTTCAAGTTCAAACGTAAGAAAGATATTTCGTCACTTTAGATTTGATTAATTAATAGTTTTAAATGTTGCCCCGTACAGTTTAATTACAAATTTTTCGAACAAATTAAATTCTCTTTAAAGCCACTTTCTCAGTATGGCAGGCTACCTTGAAAATAAAATTAGTGATACGATAGTAGTTTTCCATAACAACTACCTTGCTACATGAAGGCTTTTACTAAATATTTTCCAGATGAAAGACATCCTAACAACTGAGCAGTTCGAAACCTACCTCAATACGTTCGTGATAGAAATCTGGTTCGACAACGTCGACATCAGGAATACAACGAAGATAATGCACGAACTTGTGAGTCAGTCTACTTGTGGATTGGAATTAAATTTATTTTAAAGAAAAAGAAACGATTAAACTCGCTGTTCCCAGAGTTAGGTGGTATAGCCTGCTTGGGGTTCGGTAGGGGTGGTTTCTTGACCTTCATTTGACCTATGGAAGTCACGTTAACCTTATACTTTGATACATATCTGGATGTAAAATTTTCCGCTTTTTCAGAATCTGGCATTAAAAATAGGGGGTTCCATTTAAAAAAGTGACCTTGACCTTGAAATGGCCTTGAAAACTGACCTTAAGGTCATTAGCACAAGTAGATGACCCCCACTGTTCTCGACAACTTTTATCCAAACATTTTTTGTGTAGGTCGCGTAGTTTCGGAGAAACGTTAATAAAAATATCTCCGTTTGTCGATTAAAATGGGTCACCGTGTATATTACAACATGAAAGTTATATTTATTGAGAGAATTGAGAGAAAAATAACAATACAAGTGAGAGTTGAAGCGAGAAATGGGAGCGTAACATTATAATTGCACTGTATTTATGTTTGAGAAGTTTTTATGTTTTCCGTTATGAATTGGGCGATGTAGAGATTGATCGTAACAGAAACGATGGAATAACTTCCACGCTGAAAAACTATGTATCGTTATCTTAAGACAAAATTTTGGAAAATTACCTTTATGTGAAACGTTTCAGAAACATTCCTATTGCAATATTACAAATGACATATTGCAGAATTCTTTCATAAATATTGCACATGAAATGTGAAAGTTTAAAATGATTTAGAAACATTTGTGGGAACTTTTTTCAATCGGTGACTTTTTGCAATTGATCGATACTAAATGATTTATTGAGCAACTACAAAGTGAAAAATATCGCATTTTCCTTAGTGAAAGTTACTCAATAGAAAGTTAAAGTTCACTTTTATATATTTATTATATATTTTATTATTTATTATAAGTATTTCTGTGGATAACTTTCTCCGAACTCCAGTAAATATTATGTTAAAATGTGAACTGCAATATTCAGAACTCAGGTAGAATAAAAAATAGGGTAAATAGATTAGAGACTCTGTCTACTGAATTTTAATTATGAATAGTTTCTGTAATTAGTAAAGACAAGAATTTTATATAAAAATATAAAATGTAAAAATTAAACAGTTCTTCAATAACCATATTAAATAATAATAAACAATAAAAGCATTAGTAAGAAACAATAAAAATCTAATATTCTCACTAGGCGCACTAATAATTTACAAAATTTTTGCTCATATTGCAAAGTCTATATAGGAGAAACAAGGAAGCACACGTATAAGGGAATTTCAATCTTTAATTGAGCTATAATTTAATTGTAAAATCAAGATATATAGAAATATTATATAGAAAAAGGGCACAAAATCTTATTTGATCAAACATCAATTTTAACTAAAAGTAATGCTTATTTCTGTATCTAATCGTCTTCTACGGCTTTATAAAATAAATTTCTTGAAGGATAGAATCGTTTGGGATTCAGGAGTTTTGGGTCGTTTCTCTCGGAGAAATAAAC
>NW_014556068.1:0-633 GCF_001313825.1 Dinoponera quadriceps | reverse complement strand
ACAGCTGACAATTTTTTTACAACTTCCAGCAAACTTCTAGCAAAAAAAACTACTCTTGTTGGAACTATCCACAGAAATAAAAGAGAGCTACCAAAATTAGCGAGACAGGCAAAGTATAGTATGACACGCTTCTCAACAGTATTATACAAATCGAATGATTTTATTCTTTCAATTTATAAAGCTAAATCTAATAAAAAAGTATTGATACTTAGTCCAATGCATTCATCCGTAGAAATTGAAAAAAGTGACACCCGTGTACCAGAGACAATTAGATTTTTCAATAGCACAAAATTCGGTGTAGATGTAACCGATCAAATGGCCAGAAAATATAGTGTAAAATCTAAATGTCAAAGATAGCCTTTACAGGTATTTTTCAATATTTTAGATTTAGCCAGGATAAATGCTTGGATTTTATATAAAGAAACGACGGGTGAAGAAATATCGAGGCAAGCATTTTTATTTCAATTGGCAGAAGAACTTGGGACCGAATATCAGAAGGAGAGACAGCTAAGCAAAGTATGTTCATCAAAAACAATAATAAACACAATTACAGATTCTTCTGGACGAAAATCTTGTCAAATAAGATATTGTAAAATCAATAAGACTAACAAAATTTGTATAAAATGTAAAAAA
>NW_014556067.1:686-5381 GCF_001313825.1 Dinoponera quadriceps | reverse complement strand
GCAGCTCGTACGGCCTCGTTTAAACTCTGCTACCTAATATTTTACTGTTATAAACAAAGAGGCAGACTCACCCAGAGTAGAATCCAGTTCAGCTTTTATATTGGTTGGGCTGCGGCCTTTCAAATAAAAATATTGTATCACATAACGATGACCAATTTTCTCCATTTTCACAAATTCGCTGAAAACGTTCACTATTGATGGCTGCCAAACAAATACTAAACAACATGGCGTCTTCAAACTTGAAACATATGCTTTATAGATTGTGTACTTTCTAATACAGTGATATTTTTCAAACAACTACCACCATCTATAGGTCAGGTCGGGTACTTCAGGGACCACCCTCATATTTTGGTAACACTGTACTCATTACTGGCCGTACAAAATTAAAAATCCTTTTGCACAATTAAAATATACTATTACAATATACAATTACAATATACAATTACAATATGTTGATATAGCGTCGGATGGTTAACTTTATTCAAAAAACCGAAAAAGTTAGCAAATTATATTTGTAGATTTATATTCCAGGGATACATACGTATAAGATGTTGCATCAACATACAAAGGAGTTAGTATCTAGTTCCCGAGTTCCGTTGCTGATGCTGCACTGCTGTTCTTCTCATTTTACCATGTATAATCTGCCTTTATTCAATATTCAGTGAGCTACAAGAACAAAATGATAGAAGCATTGACATTTTTTCGGACAGCAGATCTATAAATGTAATGTGCAATTTATTTTTGCATTAAAACAGAACGATGTTGTTATAATGGTAAAGAGTTCAAAGTATTTATCACCTTTCTGGCGCATGTTATGACGTACTGTTTTGTCGAAGGTTACTTGAAATCTTACATAGAAAAAATAGGTATTTTCTTATCAGAGCGCTCGACATAATTTTCCTATGAAACGGACGAAAAACTTGACTTTTATCATTATGCGGTTCCAATATCCTGTTCGATTGTAAACTAAAATTTTCGCTGTAGTAAACCACAAAACTTACATAAGTTTATTTCATATCTGTCAGTACTTCGAGTAAAAGTAGAAACATGAAATATTTTAGTTGTAACGATAAAACAAATCACCTATAAAATCACCTAAAAAATAGTTGTATGTCTACCATTTGATGCTAATTTTAGAAAAATTGTAATTTGCGAAAGAAACGGTTTAGTACTGAGTGACCGGGTGCCGAGTGACCAATATAAATGTGTTGAAAATAAATACATATTACTTCACAAAATATGGGCCAAGCAAAATTTTATGCCACTTTATAGGGAAAACTTGTCAAATTTATTATTATGTATAAGAAAAAAGAATATGAAAATTTAATAACTGAAACACACATTATAAAAATGGACAAAAATTTACTTGCGCTTATAAATCAATAGTATATATTTTTGAAGTGTTGTCCACCGCAATCAGTACAAAACTGCAATCGTTTTCGAAAATTTTGAAATACAGTTAACATGGATATAAAAATGCTGCGAGTGCATTTTTTAATACACATATTTTTTATGACACGGTTGGATTTTCTCATCCCCAAAATCGATAATTTTGTTTGTTTACATATCCGCTCAACCAAAAGTGAGCTTCATTCGTAAATATTTGTTTTTCATCGAGTTTGTCATTTTCAAACTTGTCGGTTATCGCTTTGTAAAAGTCAACTCGTTTCTCCATCGCTTTCTCCATCAGTAACTGATACGTTGTGATTTTGTACGGATGAAACTTAGTGACGTCTTTCAAATCTTTCGGAAAGTTTCTCGCTTTAAATCCGAAGCCTGAGCAGCTTTCCGAACTAAAGTATTTGAATTTTCGTCAAAATATATTTGAACCTCAATAATTGTTTCTTCTTTTGTAACGATACGAGATGGACCGGGTAAATCATGTTAACAATCGCTAAAAGTAGCATACATAGTAAAATTATTAATAATCCTGTGAAAAAACATTGAAAAATAAATAAATTCTCACATAATCAACATAATAGTGATTAGGCGCGATTTTACGGAGGGAGAAGATGAGTAAGAAATATCAAAAACATATTTTCTAAGTATAGTTTCGTTTGAAACCTTTTTGGAGCCATATTTACTACGGAATCCACGATACGCCGCAGTATAGTTCTTGCCTCTAGTAGTATACTACATGGGCTGAAAAGTCCCAGGATTTTTAATGAAAACAAGCGTTTTTTCGGCAAAGTTATATTTATTCCTCAACATAGTTGCCTTCGAGTGCGATACACTTGGTATAGCGATTTTCCAACATTTCGATGCCCTTTCTGTAGCACGAAATGTCCAAACCTTCGAAATACGCCTCGGTTTCCGCGATGACTTCCTCATTCGATGTGAATCTCTTTCCCTGGAGCCACCGCTTGAGGTTTGGGAACAGATAATAGTCGCTGGGGGCCAAATCTGGAGAATACGGCGGGTGAGCAACCAATTCGAATCGTAATTGGTCCAATTTGACCATCGCTTTCAAGGATGTGTGTAATGGTGCGTTATCGTGATGGTATAGAACTGTTTTCTTCGCGNCCAAGCCTTCGAAATACGCCTCGGTTTCCGCGATGATTTCGTCATTCGATGTGAATCTCTTTCCCTGGAGCCACCGCTTGAGGTTTAGGAACAGATAATAGTCGCTGGAGGCCAAATCTGGAGAATACGGTGGGTGAGCAACCAATTCGAATCGTAACTGGTCCAATTTGGCCATCGCTTTCAAGGATGTGTGTGATGGTGCATTATCGTGATAGTACAGAACTGTTTTCTTCGCCATATGGGGTCGTTTTTTCTTTATTCCGTGGTTCAGTTTGTCCAATAACGCTGCATAATACTCTACCGTAACTGTTCTTCCCTTCTGCAGGTAATCGATGAAGATTATGCCATGCGCATCCCAAAAAACGGAGGCCAAAACCTTCCCGACCGAGTTGGTCTTTTGGCCGCTTTGGTCGGCTTTCGTGGCTTTTCAGCCACTCTGCAGACTGCCTATCGGATTCAGGCGTATGGTAATAGATCCACGTTTCATCCATCGTCACAAAACGTCGAAAAAAGTCCGCTCGATTACACTGCAACAACGCCAAACCGGCCGTTGAATCAACAACGCGCTGCTGTTTTTGGTCGACAGTCAGCAAACGCGGCACCCATCGCGCAGATAGCTTTTTCATATCCAAAACATCGTGCAAAATGTATCCCACCTGTTCTTTTGAGATACCAACGGCCTCAGCTAACTCGCGCAACTTCACCTTACGATCACTCAAAACGATTCGATGCACTTGCTTTACGATTTCCGCATTCGTAGCCTCTTTTGGTCTTCCAGAGCGAGGTGCGTCTTTGGTGCTTGTACAACCCATTTTAAATTCACTAAACAATCGATAAACTGTTGTTCTCGAAGGAGCAGGTGTGGGATAACATTTCTTCAACCATTTCATTGAATGTTCAGGAGTTTTTCCCATCAAAAAACAATGTTTGATCAATATCCATTTTTCAACAAATTCCATTTTTTTACGAAGGCAAAGGTAGCGACACTTAAACGACTGTAGCTTGTAAATGAATGAACGAAATGACATTAAACTTCACATATGAACTAGTGACAGATGAACCTCTCGAAATAAATCATGTTCATTTTCTAGTGGCGCCACCTACTGAAAAATCCCGGAACTTTTCAGCCAAAGTAGTATATATATATTCTAAAAATATATATATATATATTCTAAAAAAATTAATGCAGAAAAATTTTCATATTTTGATAAATTTTATACAGTTTTTGAATAAACGTATTATTCAGTCCCTATAGAAATGTATTACCAACTGCAATAAACAGGCTAATGATAAATTAGCAACAGTAATTTATTATTGACCAATTTATCACAGATAATAATACTTTTCTATAAGAGGATTCTAAAGCAGATAATTACGAATATTTAAAAATATCAATTTGATAGAGAAATAATCGAAAAATTAATTTTATAATCATTTTTATATAATTTTAGAGTTATTTTGATATTATCATCATTTTCTGTAATTTCTAATGTTGTATCTAGTTCTGTTCTATTATAGGGTAAATATAAATAATATAAATTCAATAATGATTGCAGAAAATTAATTTGTTTCCAAAAAATATGTCATTATTGCTTCTTTTATTTCTAATATAGGAAATTTTATTATATACGGAGTAAGTTGCATCAAATATCTTGTCACTCTTGTTATAATTATGTTTAGTGTACTTATTAGTAATACCAAATCGACCAGCTACATCACGGCATCCTGAGCTCTTATGACTAAGGTACTGCAAATATGTAAAAATATGTTTTTTCTGATAGCTCCGAGCTCCGTGATCTTGAGCGCGACTTCGGCCCGCCGGCCCTGCCGTCGTCGAAGAATCGAAAGGATGGTGTCGGCAGCAGCCCTTCGTCCGTCATCCCAGAGCAGAGGGCGGCGGGGTCCTCCGTTCGGCGGTCGACGCTCCTTCCTCTTCTCGCCGCCCCTCGGAGCGGGGGTGTACACTGTGTCGGGGCGCGGGGCTCGCCTCTATCGCTACCGCGCGCCCGCGGCGCGCGGTCTCCGCTAACTCCAAAAAAGTACAAACAAAAGAAACTAATAACGTTAATTCGGCGCGCTCATATGAGCACGCCACTCGTCCTACAGTAGAGCCTTCTCTCTTGGGACGAGCGCTCTGAGCCGCCACGTCACAACTCTTCCCCCCCCCCCCCC
>NW_014556067.1:0-488 GCF_001313825.1 Dinoponera quadriceps | reverse complement strand
CCCCCCCCCCCCGGAGAGGACCGAGGAAGCCTCAGTCCACGGGATTAACCCTGGCCACCCAGCCGCATTCTTTGCTACGGAGGCCCTTCAAGGCAGCCGATACTCAAAAGAAAATGAAATGGATCTTTCCCGAGCGTGCTTCTTCCCGACGCCGCGCTCGACTTGTTTTCCCCCCTATTGGATAACGGGAACAAAGCGAAATACCGGGTCGCGCGAAATCATCAGTCGGCACTCTTTAATTCTCACTCGCTTTTATTTTTGAATCTCTGTCATACGACAGCACACCAACAAAAATCTTACAACGGAGTACCCTCCCTGGGCCCTGCCCATGCACCAAAAAAAACAAAACCACCAGTAGAAATAAGGAAAAGAAAAGAAAAAAAACGAAGAGGGAAAAAAATTAAATAACCAAAAAAAATTACTTTGACGCGATTATATTAATAGAACCAAAAAAAGAAAAAAAAAGAAAACCATCGGCGACCCCCCCC
>NW_014556066.1:0-736 GCF_001313825.1 Dinoponera quadriceps | reverse complement strand
CGTTAATGAAAATGCTATACAACGAATAAGATGAATTTATTTTCTATGAAAATTTCTTTACTTCCATGTCATCCGGATGAAGCACATCAACTTTGAGTATTGTGATAATCCAAAATTTCCCAACTGGATAATATATCTTTGCATTATCACGTATAATCCTCCATAGTCTCTCTAAAATGTAAAGAATATTCAAATAGAATTCTTTTAAGTTTTACAACACTATTCATTTCGGCAAACCACTATATTATTTGATCACAATTGACAACTTGCATTTCGCTGACAAGTTGTTCTAGCATTTTATATGTAATTAGGAAAACTATTTTAATTGTTTTTTGTATTAATGACAGGCATACCTGTGACTGGTTACGTGAAGATTTACACGAATTTTTAATTACCTTGTGAATACCAAAAAATTTGGTAAACTTTTCCTATGATATGCATTGAAATGGGCACCGGAATACGAACGATAAGTCGTTCTTTTCTTCCAAGATGGACGATATAATAATGTAAGAGCACAAGAAAAAAGTATTTTAATAATAAAGAGATTATAATTATTTGGTGAAATACTGACCGATTTGCAATTTCTTCGTCCACTTTTTAGCCTTTGAGCACTATGTTACAATATGGAAAATTAAATATTATGATTTTGGAAACAGTCCACGATCATCTATATATTAGTATATATAAGGTGGGCCATTTTAATCGACCCAGTCGAATATTTCGAAAACCAAGCCTG
>NW_014556065.1:0-242 GCF_001313825.1 Dinoponera quadriceps | reverse complement strand
GTAAGAATCCTGGTAATCCAGGTAAGAATCTTCCCATATTTTAAAGTTATTTATTATAATATATTATAATTCGGCATATCAAAAAAATAATTTTTTTGAGTCAAGATATACTAAAATTGACAAAAATATTTTTACTTACCGACACATTGTACGCACTTAGTTGCAGTCGTATGACAAAATTTCTTGTGACAAAAATTTAAAATGTTGTCATAAATTACAGAAATATAATATGATAAAAATGG
>NW_014556064.1:7134-7352 GCF_001313825.1 Dinoponera quadriceps | reverse complement strand
ATACGACATGGCTGGTAAATGAGAATTTTGTTACACCTTACGTGACAGTGTCGGATATGTCATACATCACGACTGGGTAATGCTAATGCCGGCGGTACCGTAAATTTCAACCCTTATAACTCGAAAAGTACTCATTAAAAAAACGTTTCATTATAGCGTTTTGGAAAGCTCTCGAGGTAAGCTACAAGAATATGCATTGAAAAATGGGGGTTTCCATT
>NW_014556064.1:0-7024 GCF_001313825.1 Dinoponera quadriceps | reverse complement strand
GAAGTCACAAAACTTTTGTCTGAAACATTTTTCTTTAAAATGTCACGTTTACGAAAAAATCGGGTGAGACGGGTAGTCTGGGACACCCTGTATATGTTTTATGTTGGTGCCATCTTGTCGAAATAGAAATAGTAAATTCGCATTATCACGTATCAAATGCTTCGGTATTTTAGCATATGTTTGACATAGATAAAAACAATCAACGCTCGAATGTCGGCCCATAGCGAAATATTCTCTGATTGGGTCTTGCTTATCACAGATTACATCATGGAAGACGAATACCGAATCGAATAATACCTCGCTCGATAATATGACGTCACGATTATCGGAAAACGCATGATATCCAATTTTATCTATCGAATTGTATAATTTTTCAAGATACTGATATTTTGGTTGATGCAATGATTATGATTTCGCATAAATATAAATATTTTTGAAACGCACACCGTACGGACTTTCTAGTAAACTTATCAAAGCGTCCGTTTTACCGCAATTGGAAGGGCCACATATGATGCAACGTATCTAATTTGGTAATAAAGAACCATCTCTACGCATATTTTGAATCATCACATTTGTTAATAATCGTATCTTATGATCGAGATTTGGCACAGATATCGTTTGTTGTTGTCGTACAAATCTCATATCGTGAGGCGCATGCGCATACTTCTATCGTTCTTTCTTTTTCTCTCTATCTATTTTATGTCTTTTCATATACACACACATATATATATATACACATACACAATAGTGGAATAAATTAAATATGTGCTACTATTTATACGCAATTGAATCGCGCGCAGCAATCAGAATCGAGTGAGTTATTTCGCATAAGAGTTCGTTGCGCGCGTATGCGTAACAGAATGGTTTTCTTTTTACTCACGAACAAAGAGGCTATCGTGACATTGGACGCTAAACAATTGGAATACATTCCGAAGATCGTTCTATTGCGT
This sequence comes from Dinoponera quadriceps, assembly GCF_001313825.1. Classification (NCBI taxonomy): domain Eukaryota; kingdom Metazoa; phylum Arthropoda; class Insecta; order Hymenoptera; family Formicidae; genus Dinoponera; species Dinoponera quadriceps. The sequence goes on along the minus strand of NW_014556064.1, from coordinate 6,074 downwards.
GAATATTTTACTTTTGTAGAGGAATTATGGGACAAACTTCCGTTTCACATTAAAGTGGATCCCAAGGTGCAACAATATCGCGTATGTATGGAATATTACAATCGTCCATGGGATAGAACTCATATAGATGGGCCACCACCGTCTGGTCGAAATTGTACCAAATGTCGTCAAAGTTCGCGATAAATAATGTTTGAAATTACACATCATACCATTCTATAAAATCTGTGTATTCGATGCTCATTTACATGATAAAAAAGAAACAAACAATTGACGCGCGAACGGTGAGTAAGATAAGAATCTCCATTGAACGTTGTGTGTGCGCATCGTGATCGCGAAATCTTTCATTCCCAAAAGTGACAGACTCAACGATTACTGCTGCTGCTGCTGCTGCTCGTAAACAAATATTCATTCCGTTTTTTGTTTTTAAGCGACGATAGATTTGTCGCTGTTGTTGTATGGGTAATCATGAGAGCAAAAACAAAAATGGGTGTGAAAAAGAAAAGAAAAAATACGAGAAAAAGAATATTTTCGATAGCAAAACGTGGCGGCTTATTACCTCTATTACCGATACTCGATGTTCTCGGTTCAATGATCGGTGGTGCCGCTGGTGTAGCAAAAGCCGTGAACGATGGAAAAGTTGCTCTTCATCAGTTGGAAGAATTACAACGTCATAATCATGCGATGAAAGGACGAGGACTTTATTTGGCGCCAAACGCGGCAGCGGATGCGTCGGAAAGAAGAGTGTTAGAAAAAAAAATTTTCATGGAATAAAACGTTAATCGCGCATAATGTATCATTGTCCGATGTGTTACGTCCTAGAGGTGAACGCAACGCCCGCGCGCGTAGGCGCGTGCCCCAACGTACCCGAAAGCCGGCGGTGCATGTCAGAGACCGGAAGGGTCACTTTACACCGATGCGAGCGTACGCAGGGTGGTCCTAATTTAGGTAAGGGAACCAAAGCCCTTTATCTGGGATGGGACCGCGAGTGGAGTAACTGGGGAAAGGGTAGTGAACGCGAGATGATATTAAATAAAATGGGAATTTTGGAATAATAATTTCGATTTTTATTCTACGTTTGAGTGTAACATTACAATATTGCGAGAGTGGTAAGATTACAAAATAGAACGGTGTACGGAGCGATTACAATAATACGGTGTGTGAGTGTGTATACGCGTGTGTGTGTGTGGTTACAGGGAGTGTTTTAAGGGGAGGGCAATAAATTGGAAGTGGGGGGTTCCGAAGAGGAAGTAGGGGAATCGTACGGGGGCGGAGATGGGTCTGGAGTCCGTGGGTCTGGGGTAGGGGATCGCGTNACAAAATAGAACGGTGTACGGAGCGATTACAATAATACGGTGTGTGAGTGTGTATACGCGTGTGTGTGTGTGGTTACAGGGAGTGTTTTAAGGGGAGGGCAATAAATTGGAAGTGGGGGGTTCCGAAGAGGAAGTAGGGGAATCGTACGGGGGCGGAGATGGGTCTGGGGTCCGTGGGTCTGGGGTAGGGGATCGCGTGGGTGGATTAAAATAATATGGGGGAGACGAGGGAGGCGAAACCCAAGGGTAGGGTGAAGGAGTATTACGATAGGGTGGTGTTGGAAGGGTTGGGGGTTGATAATGGTGGTCAGGTGAGTAGGAGGGAGCGAGAGTGGAACCTGGAGGTATTAGAGAATTCTCGTTATGAGGGGGTAGTGACTGTAACCTCCTGTCAGAGGCTAGAAGTTCGGAAGAGGTTGTCAGCTGAGCAATCAAGGTAGCGTCGTCAGCCTCGGTTAAGTCCCTGACTGCGAGCCGGAGGGCCTTGAGCCTTTCCTCATCAGGTAAAGTATTCACTGCGACACGAGGGTGATAATATACTAAGGAACGGGGCAAGGTAAGGTGATTAAAAATGGAGGTGGGTACTTACTCGTACGTGTACTAGATGTGGGGGTGCGGAACCTTTTCGGTCGGCTGGTCCCTCGGATGCGGAACCTTTTCGGTCGACTGGTCCTTCGGATGCGGAACCTTTTTTGTCGGCTGGCCGTTCGGATAGTTGCACTCGCGGTGGTCGATCGGATAAATCACGAGATACGTAATTAATTGCTTGGAAGTGTTGCTGTACCGTGTAGCAAAGATCAAAGCCTCCGCACAGTTGAGGACAAAGGATTGAGAATCGTAACAATGATACATGACTTTCGAAATGAGAAACCAAGTGTGTCTTGCGGCAAGAGACTGGGGTTTATATATGGCAGATTTTTAGGGGTGGTGGATGAAGTCTACCAATGAGAGGAGGTTGCGTGGAAGACGGTTACTCCGGGAAATTCCCATTATTAATATAAACAATTCTAAGAACCTAATCGCATAGGAGGGCCCTTGTTATACAAGGGTGGATAGATCGCAACCCCATCGGAAGCCTTATGACATGTGTGGGCGGCGTGTACTCGTATCTTTTCATAAACCGCTTGATCAAATTTGTTAGTTTTATAATCATAAGAGGAGGAATCCGTTGCTATTTAGGTACCCAGTATGGGCACATACGTGCCTAACGTAGAGGTGGCTAGATATCTTAATTATATAAAGGACGAATCTGTCGTCCCCGGGGTACCCATGATGTAAATAAAGTACATACCTTACATGAAGGCGGAATGAATGAAAAACACCTGGGGAACCATACGGTACGTTTAACGGCGGCCAATGTATTCTTATCTTTGTTAAAATAGCGCTAGCTCGAAATCCGTCTGTTTCCTAATCATATAATTAAAAAGAGAGATTCATAGTTTCCAGGACACACCCAGGACGTAACAGATGCTACAACCAGTGATCAATTAGATTGTGCGCCGCGTCGTATGCGCATTCCGTTTTTCCGCGGTGTATTTATGCGTGACGCATTACCGTCGCGAGCGCGTCGATGTGAGAGTGTAATTGTGAATCTTGATGATGCGATTAATCCCGGCACACATTGGGTTGCCTGTGCGAAAAAAGACAACAGAGCAATATATTTCGACAGTTTCGGTAATCTTCGACCGCCACACGAAATAGTACGTTATCTTGGATATAATGTAACTGTTCCGTACAATTATCATTCGTATCAAATATTCGATCAACGTAATTGCGGACAATTGTGTTTACGCTATCTTTGAGTGCTCGATTAGAACGCACTCTAATTATACGCTCACCATGTCGTTAACTCTCACATTAACTGGAACGGAAAGTATTCTTACGATGCATTTCTTCCCGGCATTGGATTTCATGACGTTAAATATGAATTGGGCCTGACGAATTTTGAAACATACAATACGATACTAAATATAAATATTACAAATAATAAGTTTTACTTCGATCGTGACGACAAAAAGATTACAATTACCGAAGGAATTTACGAATTAACCGCCATAGGTGCGTATCTTGCGCGAAAAATTAAAAAACAAATAAACAACTTGAAACATAACATCGTTGAAAATGTGAACTATATTATTGATGATGATGATGATGATGATGAGAACGATATTGATGATAATGTTAAAAGAAACGACCGTTTCTTTATTCTACGCGCCAATGAAAATACTATGAGGAGCGAAATAAAATCTATTTATAAATTGAATTTCACAAAGCCGAATAATATCGGGTCGTTATTAGGTTTTTCCTCGTCGCGTGTACTAGAACCGAATAAGTGGTATGTATCTGACAAACCTGTAAATATAATCAATATAAATATAATTCGCATAGAGTGTAATATTACCGCAAGAGCATACAGTAACGGGGAACCGGTACATACGATACACGAATTCGCACCGCACCTCCCACCGGGATATAAACTGTCGGTGGCTCCGCGACAAATCATTTATCTACCAGTGATTAGGAGAAGCATTATCGATTTCACGGTGCACATTACGGATCAGGATGGAAAACTGATTAATTTTCGCGGTGAAAAAATTACAGTACGTTTGCATATACGACGACGACGATAACGGTGAGGAGAAATAAAATATGCGGAAATGAACGATTTGTTTGTAACGGCAAAAGAGGGATGACATTTCATTAAGTCTCATGATATAAATAACATAACCTCAAAGACAGTGGATAAGAAAGAGAAACGGATAAGAGGAAAAGGAGGAGAAGGAGGAGAAGGAAGAAACAAATTAAATACAACTAACGTCGCAATTCTACACTCGCTGGGTTTCATTGTGAAAAACAAATAAAACATGATGGATATTTTGCATATCGGTGACAAACCGATCTTCGATAATTGTATTGTGAAAATTAAAACTTACACGTACAATCCGTACGCTAGTGCCACATTCGGTTACAGTGACGAAATACGAATACCTATACAACAACAGGATTTATATACATTACCGTGTGAAAGTTTTCTCTACATCGAAGGACATATTGTTGAAGATATCGACGCAGACAGGGATGTACAGCAATAGAGATGCGAATTAGTGAATAATTGCGTTGCGTTTATGTACGACGAAATTAGATGCGAACTCGATCGCGTGGAAATTGATAGAAACAGAAATGTCGGGATCACCAGCACGATAAAAAGTTACGCATCATTGACAACCGAAAGGAGCAAAAGACTGCAGAATGCCGGATGGAATGTTCATTTAACCAACAATGCGATACGTCTAACCGATAATTTGCGCAATTTCTGCGTACCTCTGAATATGTTTTTAGGTTTTTGCGAAGATTACAAACGTATAGTGATAAACGCACGTCACGAATTGTTTTGTCAGTTTTGATACGTGCCCACAACGATGTTGATAGTATTATCGCTCAACCAACATCTAAAAATCCTAAACTTACATTATTAAAAGTACAGTGGCGCATGCCGCATGTGGTATTGAACGATCTGAACAAATTATCACTTTTGCGCACTTTGGAGAGCGGTCGGTATTTAAGTATAATCTTTCGTTCATGGGATCTGTATGAATTTCCTTTGTTGCAAACCTCAACGAAACATTCGTGGGCGATGAAACCGGCGGCGCAATTGGAAAAACCGCGATACGTGATTTTCTCCCTTCAAACAGGCCGAAGAGGCGTCCCGACGGCGGATGTTTCCAAATTCGACGATTGCAAACTGAGTAATGTAAAATTATATTTGAATTCTGAATTTTATCTATATGACGATATGAATTTAGATTTTGAAAATAACAGATTCGCCCTGCTGTACAATATGTATGCAAAATTTCGCAAAACCTATTACGGACGTGATATCGAGGATGTGTATTTACCCATTGATAAGTTTTTACAATTGAGCCCCATCACAGTGATCGATTGTTCTCGTCAAAACGAATCGATAAAGAGCGGCACTGTGGATGTGCGTTTGAAACTTGAGTGTAAACGCGACGTTTCTGCCAAAACCACAGCCTTCTGCCTCATTATTCACGATCGTGTGGTGGAGTATAATCCTCTGACTAATGTAGTTCGGAAAATTGAATAAAAGAACGCGTCATCATATATATATTTATATATAAGTGTCTCTGTGATCATGTCGAACGTATCCGTACCTACGTTTGTCGACTTCCAAGGTTTCGTTGTGCGCGAACGTTTCGTTATTAAAGAATTCGCTGCGTTACGTTACAACAATAATAACGATCACGAACTCTTTCATTATATATTTATGCTGCCTATGGCATGGGATCTTCTAACGAAAGCGGAAAAAACGCAGGCGTCTTGGTTATCCGCCAATCATCATTGCCTACGATAGTCCGATGGTGATATCGATTACAGCAGAATGAGACCGCTCATTCGAGAAGTTCTCATGAATATGTCTCATGGCACTACAGTGATTTACGTTAAAGGTTTGCAAAAAAAGATTGGTTGCTGTCTCTGCTTGGGGACTGCGACATGACTGTCGGCATAGAAACAATCGATGTGGATTATGAAGATATTGATCGTTTGGAAACATAGATAAGAGAATCATCCTTTCTATGCGGACGACGTCTGAAAAATTGCGCATTACGTAATATTATGCATCTACACACTTGGTGGTCGCAGAGACATGATCAATTGGCTGATTATCTTTAAAATAGAAAACCTCTCTTCAGAAACATTGTAATATTATATTTTTTAAACAAATTATACTTCAATCATACA
>NW_014556063.1:0-3908 GCF_001313825.1 Dinoponera quadriceps | reverse complement strand
TTGTTTACGACTCGTTGCTAAGAGAATCTGCTGTATGTTCAGAGCGCTAAAGGCGCAGGCATCAAGACACTGGCGTAACAATATATATAACATATACCTTGTTCACCAATGATCTGTAATTCCGCATTTTACAATCAAGGAATCAACTTGATGCCGTACAATTCCTTGTTAAAAATTTTGAAGAGCTTTCCATTGTAATTAAATCTATCGCACTATTCAATCCCACTATAATTTCAGTAGAAGTGCTAATAAATACTGGTTTACTTGAGTTGTGGTAGTTTTTAAATTTTTTCACACAAACAATATGTAAGTTATTAAACACTCATTCAAGCACTAAACTGTCACTCAATTGTATCTGATGTGATGCTTTCAAAAAAATTCCAAACCGGATTTGCGACGATTTATTCCTCTTTCTCCCTCGGCGAAGAATTTTGCAATGTGGCCAAGTAAGGCCTTTCCGAAGTTGGACACAGAAACCTCTCAAAAAGATCTTGCCAGGATTTCGTTTTAACGCCAACTGGTTCCAATAAGTTATTCCACAAACCGTTTGCAACTATGAAAAAAACGTTGATAACTTATTTGTTCAAAATCTAGTTAAAGGATTTCTAGTAGTTAAATACAATTTTCCACATTTCCTAAGTAAAGAAATGGAATTTACTTCGAGCGTTAGTTTTCTGACTGTAGTGAAAACAATCTATGGTGAAATATGTCGTATCGGCATACTTATCAGAAGCGAGTGGTATGCTTAAATCTAATGTAATAGCCTGAGTTATGACTGCAAAATCGTCCCTCTGGAATTCAGGATAAATAGAGATTTCCATGTCCAACTCTTGCCACCTGAAACGTAATTAAATTTTTTAATTGATGCATGTATATATCTTTTGCTATGATGCATGTATATATATTTTGCTATCATTTTTGAAATAAATAAAAAATGAATTAAAAATTAAAAGATTGAAATATTCAGAGAATTTTTCAAAGAATTTATTTAATAAAAGTATTATTTGTATAGTTAAATACTTACCGTCTCATGATATTATAATATTCTGGTATAAAACTTTGATATCTAAGGCCAAACATACAAGAACATTCGATATTCGNAGAGATTTCCATGTCCAACTCTTGCCACCTGAAACGTAATTAAATTTTTTAATTGATGCATGTATATATCTTTTGCTATGATGCATGTATATATATTTTGCTATCATTTTTGAAATAAATAAAAAATGAATTAAAAATTAAAAGATTGAAATATTCAGAGAATTTTTCAAAGAATTTATTTAATAAAAGTATTATTTGTATAGTTAAATACTTACCGTCTCATGATATTATAATATTTTGGTATAAAACTTTGATATTTAAGGCCAAACATACAAGAACATTCGATATTCGTCATAAGGTCACATGTAAAAGATGGTCTACCCTTACGACTGACAACTAAAGTTTTCATATGTTGTGGCGGAATCAACGATATCAAAGTTCGTGGCAAATTTTCTCTCAATGTCGTCAAAACTTGAATTAAATCTGCTTTGTGTTTATCGAGAATTGACGAAGGTGAAGAATTCCAACATATATTGGTGCAAAAGTCGTTAACTCCGATCATTATTGATATTAACTGCAAACCAGATTGTTGTTATTAACATTTAATTGCCAGAAACTAATTACACCGGTCAATAAGGTTTTAGTGACAAAATCTACATTTTGTGTTTTCCTGTTAACTTTGTTTTTCATGTGTGATATTCAAAATATTGTAATTTTTATATAGAAATGCTGCTGCGACTAAACCCAACTTGTGATGTAAAAGTGATATGAAACCTGTGGACCCATCTCGAGATGTAAAAGTGACGTGAGAAAGAAAATTCTTAAACCATCTCGCGATATAATAATGATGCGAAAACGTATATTTTAAAACCACCTTACGATGAAAAGTAACTGGAGGAAAATAAAGTAGATACTTATATTAAAAATGAGGTCCTATTAAATATTTCAATAACAAAAAAGTTGTACATGCTATAGAGTTTTGATATTTTTATATTCAGTGAACAAATATTATTAAGAAACATTATATTTGGATTATGTTACTAGAAAAATTTACTTGTTGACTAGTGTTATTAATTGATTACGCCTTATTTTCGATATATACAATCAGACGACAGCTTATTGTGAGTGAAAAATTATTAAATTAATGAAAAATTTGTAAGAACCAGTAAATGTATTAATTTTATTGTCGCTTAGAAAGAAGAAAGCGAGATTCAAAGTTTTGTAAAAAAAGCAATCCGTTCGATTACAAAACAATAGCATGTGTTATTCATTATTCCCACTTTTTCATCTTATAAATATAACTAAGTCTGTCGAATACAAACAAACCTTCCAATGATTCTCCACATCTATCCTAGGGTCGTTTTTGATTCTTTTGATCAATTCTTTTGCCATATAAAGCATATCATCGGACGCAGCACCGCTTTCAGCGACATTCAGTTGCGATGCATCATCAGTTGTCAACGAATCTCCCAAAGCATAGCCTATCAAATTGTGGTTGAATTCCTGTATGTTGAACATTTTAAGTTACTGCCGCACACACACACACACACACACACACACACACACACAAATATATATTGTAATTTAATCTTTAACGCTCCAAGTGTGCCTCTCAAGCACCACCGATGTGCGGCGCTCTACTCCAAGTGTGCCTTTCAAGATTCTCAGGAAAGGAAAGGAGAAAGCGTTTTGTCACACTATAATTTTGTCAAATTATTAGTAAATGAGCTCGTAAGNAGAAAACGTTTTGTCACACTATAATTTTGTCAAATTATTAGTAAATGAGCTCGTAAGTAACTTTCGGAATAACAATGTGTATGGCATGCCTTTTGGAACAGATAAGGAACAACGTTTAAATAGGAAACTCCATATAATAAATCAGTTGCCGAAAGGGAAAAAGAAAAAATGTCTTGTTTGTTCACCAAAAGGAAATAATACAGTAAAAAAACAAACAGTTTTCTACTGTGAAACTTGTGAACGCAAACCCAGTTTGCATACCAACGAATATTTTAAAAAATTCCACACATTACTCAATTATAAGGTCTAATAAAAAGTAATCCATTATTTTTGTATCAAATTGGAGGCCTTATTTAACATAGATACAAGGATCCGATTTAGGTCAAATATGCACCGCTTTGTTCGATAACTTGTTGCCATTTCGAAGGTAATTTCATTATGCCTCTCTCATAGAAACCCTCCTCCCTATTGGCAAAAAACTGGGAAAGTCGATTTTCACAAACTTCTCTTGAGGCGAATTTTTCACCAGCAAAAAAATTCGCCACAGACAGGAACAGGTGGAAATCACTTGGTGCCAGGTCCGGACTATAAGGTGGATGCAAAAGAACCTCCCAACCAAGCTCCCGGAGCTTCTGGCGAGTCACTATCAATGAGTGTGGCCTGGAGTTATCCTGATGGAACACAATTCCTCTCCTATTGGCCAAAGCTGGCCGCTTCTGGGCGACTGCTTCCTTCAGACGGTTCAATTGTTGACAGTACAGGTCCGAATTAAGAGTTTTGCCGTAGAGGAGCAGCTCATAGTAGATAATTTCCTGCCAATCCCACCAAATTTACAGCAAAATCTTCTTGACCGTTAACCCTGGCTTGGCCACCGTTTGCGCCGGCTCATCGCGAATCGGCCACGATCGTTTTCGCTTGGCGTTGTCGTAATTGACCCACTTTTCATCACCAGTAACCATCCGCTTCAGAAATGGATCGATTTTGTTGCGATTCAGCAGCGATTCGCAGATGGATATTCGATCCATGATGTTTTTTTGCGTTAACTCGTGTGGCACCCACACATCGAGCTTCTTTTTGAATCCAGCCTCATTTAAATGGTTCCAAACGGTTTTTTGTGCAATGTTTAGCTC
>NW_014556062.1:1795255-1841563 GCF_001313825.1 Dinoponera quadriceps | reverse complement strand
ATCACTTCCACTTACAGGCTTGTTCCCTCTATTCTTATATCTCTATGCGCGCACCACTCTCTAAGATGGAATCAGTGCGCTGTCACTGAAAAACAGTGAAATCAGTTACGAGTTTAGCACTGTAAACGCAGTGAAATCTCGCGGGAAGGAATTTAGCTTAATAATAGCAGCCGGTGGAATATTACAGATTTTGCAGTGAAATCTTACTTTCACCAGCCGAAATCCGTGAAGTGTAAGGGTCCAAGACAAAATAAGGAATGAGAAACAAGGAATTAAATACAATGAATTAGGAATAAGCTATAGTTTAAAACACAATAAAAGAAAAATAGAGAATAAGATATAAAGATGATTTTAAAGCGAGATAACCACTTTTATTATTCAGACAGTACAATATTTAAAATTGAGACTTAAGATGTCTTTAAAATATCTGTAAGATGTTTTTAAGACGACTTACTCACAGACGTCCTTAAGACATCTTAAAGATGTGTTAAAGACGTCTTATGTCCCGATTTTGGACATTGTGCTGTCTGGATATTTTTTTTATAATGAACTTCTACTGTTATCGTTGACACTTTTATCATTTTATTGATAATTATTGATTAATTCAAACTGATTTCTATCTGTACATCGGTGGTGATTAGACATTTTGAAGGCTAACTTTCAGTTAATTGCTAAACATGCAAATTATAAGAAGTAGAATTTCGATAGTACTTCTAATCCTAATTCTCTATTCCTTTATTGTAGATTGAAGCATGATTGTCCATATGCCGAACTGTCAAATCGTGGGACGCGCGATGCCACAACATGCACGTAACATATCCCGCGTCTCATTATCTGGTAGCTCCAGTCGAAATTTAATTCCTTGTCCCTTATTTCTTTCATTGTGTCTGAACCTCAAGACTACAGCAGGAGCTAAGTGGGGGTGTTTTTATTGAAAACCAGTGAACATAGATAATAACTCTCACGCGCGAAGCTTGCACTTGTTACGCCTGCAAGTCCTGTATAAGACTTTTTCACGTTTTATTCGTGAAATATGTTCAGTCGTGTATATTCCACACAAATTGACAAGTGAAAAAATATACGTATTATTTAATTATTATTAAGATTAATTATTAATATTATTAGATAATAGATAAATTTCGTGCAAATGATTAACACACTGCCAGCATTTGATTCATGATTCGATTCGATTACAATACATTACGCTTTTGAATTAGATATCTGCTCGTAGGTCGTTTGTCATATTCACGCAATTCACTTGCATGTTTGGAACATGCGAAATGTTTCATGTTTTCATATTGAGAATATCACACGCAAAATTTTGCAAATCATAATTCTATGATGACGCACTAGCATAAGGTTTTGCCTGCGCACACGAGCAATCTTCACGCGTGCTTCACTGAGTATCCACGCGTAAAATGTTTACTGGGTCTACTCACTGATATCGATGAAACATGTTTTACCGATTTAATCGGAAACATGGTCACGCTGATTCTCTTCAAGAGAGCAGTGTCTCTGTTGCCCGAAGAGCAAGCTTCGGACGAAAAGCGCGTTTCTCGAATTTCGAATTGTATATACAACTGCGTGGTGGATGCTTGTCGAAAAATAAAGAACAACCGACGGCACACCTGGTCATCCGGTGCTGACTTTCTCGTTGGCTTCGGTTCTCGCTATTATTATTCCACGATATTGTTCGAACACACCGACACACACATACACATGCATGTATTACACACGTGCGTTTAAACGACAGGTATCCCCGCACCGTGCATCTTAAGAGCCGATTCTACGCATTCTATGCATTATAAACGAAACGAAGAGAAATAAAGCAAGGGTAGTGGAGATCGGAAATCTTTATTTAGTGCACAAAGAAAGAGCAACTCGGTGTAAAAAGTGAGGAGATGAAAACTCAGTGACAGGAAACGACGCTTCCAAGACAATACAAAATCTAAAAGTAAAGTATAAGACGTCTTTCTTACAGACTACTTTAAGGCTCCTGGTTAGTCGTTGCAACTGTCCTTATTTGATGAAGTCGGAAGTGAGAAAACGCATGTCAAGAATTTTTGTGTTTTACGTTCAAATAAAAAGATTTAATCACAAAATGGCATTTGTGATAAATTCAGTACTCTTATAAAATTGTCCGTGCACTTTTCTTTTATCCGAAAAATCAATAAACAATCGCAAAATTAATTTGACACGGAAACACTCATTTTTAACACTTTCACAACCGCTGACACCAATGTGGTGTCATGGGCAGGCCAGTCGTTGTATGCCGGTGACACTCACGTGGTACCATTGATAGGCCAGTCGCTATTTGCCGGTGACTCCCACGTGGTACCAGTGGCAAGCCACTTGCAAAACTTTTCTTAGCACGTCATAATAATGTTAATTGTTTCATGAATTTACGTAAAGTTTTTTCTTCCAAAATATTGCCGGCCACTGGCGATGTTTCACTGCGCTAACATGCGGTTGTGAAAGTGTTAACCTCTTTTCTCATGATTTTGTCAATGTTAATTTTACGACTATTTATTGCTTATTCGAATAAAAGAAAAGTACACGGACAATTTTACAAGTGTACTGAATCGATCACAAATGTCATTTTGTGAGTATATCTGTTTATTTGAACGTAAAAGGCAAGAATTCTTAACATGCGTTTTCTCGCTTCTGACGTCATCAATTAAAGAAAATTGCAACGACTACTTAGAAGCTTTAAGATATTTTAAAGATGTTTTTAAGACGTCTTATGTCCCCGGTTTTAGGTTTCGCGCTGTCTGGGTTCTATTCAATTTGGTTAATTATAGGTTTAGAACAACTGGCTGAATAGAAAAAAAATTCCAGGTGACAGAAACCCACAAAAGAAGTCTTAAAGATACCTTAAAGATGCCTTTAATGTATTTATTATCGTATTTCCTCAAACATTCTTTAAAGCGTTTCCCTATAAGCGCATAATATTCTTAGAATATTATATGAATATTATTTAATATTAAAACAATATTCCTATAACATTCTAAGAATATTTAAAATAATAATAATATAGAAAAATATATATAAATATATTATATATATATATGTATATATATAATATTTTAGTATAAAACGTATTTTCACACAAAATTCTTTCGATTTTATTTATATAATAAAATAATTGGTATTGCAATATGTTTGAAATAAAAAAATTACAATTACATATATTTTATATATATATATATATATATATATATATATATATGTATATAGAATTGAATATTTAAAAAATATATAATATTCCAATAACATTAAATAATATTATTTTTTTTTATATTATTAGGAGTGGACATATAATACTCTAGAAATATTACTTATTATTAAATAATATTATACGTTTATAGGGTTTTAAGACGTCTCTTTGAGAAATTGTTATTTCTACCTAAAATATTGAAGGTTTCGATGGTAAAGAATCAGTGGAAATAACAACTGATAACTGATTGAATTGAAATTCCTACAAAGATTCTTCGCTTAAAAATTGTTATTTCTACCTAGAATATTGAAGGTTTCGATGGTAAAGAATCAGTGGAAATAACAACTGATAACTGATTGAATTGAAATTCCTACAAGGATTCTTCGCTTTCCCCAATCAAGAGTTCATCTGGTCCCCAGATAACGAAAAATCCAGTTCTACGGGAACCGAGTTTTCACCTCCATACGGAATTTCAGATAATACAATTTTCTAAAGGATTAGACGTTTATGCCGTCGAAGATTCCACTGGTTCAAACAGCGACTCGAAAAGGAAGGTTCGATACTCGACACCTTGCGATGTATCGATGTTCGATTTTGCTTTTCGGCGCGCACGTCGAAGCCATGCGCGCGCCGGGTTACCGACAGCCGAGGATGTGTGTGTGTGCGCGCGTGAACCGTCGCTTCGGCGGGTGACGTCCGAGGGCGTCGGGTGGCGTCGCATAGCCCCGGCTGACGTTGATCGCATCGATTCGCGTCATCACATCGACACAGCAGAGATAATGTTTATCGATTGCTCATTTGTTTGCGGATATTTTTACTCTCGCACAAAAGCCGCTCCCCGCCGTCGCCGCCGTCCCCCGCAACGTACAGCCGATGAACTTGGCGATAAAAGGTACGTCGATCGTGCGCGCGAGAGAGATATAGATAGATAGATGGATAGATAGAGAAAGAGAGTGAGTGAGTGAATGAGTGTGAGAAAGAAATGGAGAGAAAGAGAGGAAGAGAGAGAAAGAGAGAGAGAGAAAGAGATGAAAATTTCTCTTGGCGCAGTAAAGCTCGTTCGACCGATTTGCATGAGAGACTCGTCAAAATTGCCCGCAGTTTTCCGATTTCGCTGCGCGGCCGTGTAGCGATGTGCATTTACTCGCGCGTTCGTCCTCATTTTCGTAACGATAATTAGCGATAATGACCGATAAGATTAACGCGGCTTGAGTAAGCCGCGCGGTAACGCGCGTCGCAATAGCGCCGAGCGCGCACGTGCTCTTTCGTATGAGATCACGACTTCTTTGCGCGACTTATTTTTGACGAGGAAAATTTCTTTCTCCCTTCCACGAGCGTTTCTCTCTGCGATTTTCCACGCGTTGGTTGTCGAAAACGCGCGATGCCCTCCTCGCGTCCCGTCTGTCCACCGGCGTAATTGAGAAACGCGCGTGTGCGCGCCGATGCCATTGGCGACTCGGGAATAACCGCGGCGAATAGCAGCGGACGGTTTTATCGACTTATCGCGGAGCGTTCTCGTCGGGAGCGTTTTCGGCGATTGCGAGCGTGACGTTGCGGGACAGCCGGGAAAGGCGAGTCCAGGCATGGCCAGACGAAAAAGACCAGAAGGACGAGAGCCGGTCTGGAAAGATTGCGAATTAAATTCCGGAGCTACAGGGGACCACCACGCGCATGCGTCAGCGACGTCACCGGACACATGACCGACCTCAACAGACTCGTGTTTTCGATTTCACTTCCCCGAGCGCGTAAAATGTTGACATTTTTTGCTAGAATTTATAGTGCCGACGTACATAGTGTTTATGTTTATTTATATAGTGCGTATTTTTATTTATTTATATTTATTTATATTTATACATTATAGTATTTATGTTTATATATTTTTTATATGTTAAATTTATAGTGATACACAAAGTATTGATTCATATGCCATCGGTATATACACAAAGAGAAATATTGCATTCAAGTAAATGTTACTTGTTTCAAATATGTTATAAGTTGATATATCCGCAAATATATCATGAGTTTGTTATAAGCATCACGTTTATTCAAAATATATTATGAATTCTGATAAATTTAGCGCTTTAATCAAGAATATTAAATTAAAACGAACTTCGGTTTATTTATTCAAATTACCCGAGATTAACTTTTCTTCGATAAAGTTTATAATATTCTTGAAAAGAGAACCTCTCTTTTGAATACGTGACAATGAGCATTTTTCAAATTTGTGACAAATATTTTGAGACTGTTATTATGAAAATATTCTCTGTTGAAGATAATTATTACAAAAAGAAAGGAAATAAACTGAATATAATCGCCTCTCTCAGTATGAGATAATGATACTTTTCTTTATATAAGGACAGACAAAAAATTGACAAGTATTTTATAAAAACTTCGATGTAATTTCTTTTGACATTGCCTGCGTTCAATAGAGAAAGTGGCTCAGTGAGCGCTCAATGATTATTAATCCCGATTAATATGATTCTCTTAGATCATAAAAGATTTAAAAGAATACTCCAATTACAGGCAATAATCTAAGCGCTCACTGAGCTTCTTTCTTCCGTTGAGTGCAACCATTGATCACGTTCAGCAGAACGTTTATTTTGTAACCGTTGGAAGTTTTTCCAGCTAAGATTGGATTATTCTTGTAGTTCTAGAGGAATAATCCAATCTCAGCACGGAAAACTTTCAACAGTTTTAAAATAAGTTCTGCTGAACGCCATTCAGCCGGTCGTTTCAGTTCAGTAAGATGTTTATTTTTTGCAACTGTCGGAATTTTCCTGAGCTGATATTGAATTATTCTTTTAGACCTAGAGCAAGGTTTCTCAAACTTGTATGAACCGCGACCCACTTTTTAGAACGGCATTTGTGATCAATCTATTTTTAGCAAATATAAAAAAATGGGGGACGAAGTAAATTGATTATTTATTTATATCATTTTATAAATCTGTTAATTCTAGATACAAAATCGTATACAGTAAAAACATTTTGCACTTGTGTTAAAGTCGACCCTCGTTAAAATTCTCGTGTTACATTTTTAACATACGCATGTGTTAATTTAACACATTGTATTCACGTCATCTTAATATTTTGTGTTAAGTCGATATTCAACGTGCGTCGAAACGTGCCGAAATAACACTTTTAAGTATTAGAACAACACATTTTACACTTGGGTGTCGATTAATACATTATGGATATTAATTTTGTATTCATTTTTGACACAATATCTGTGTTACTTTTCAACGTATTTATCTTGCGTTAAATTAACACTCTGTCCTAAGCCCGAGTAAAGGTCGGGGTAGCGCGCAGACGACAATTGTCCGAAGCCCGAGTATAACTCGGGTCTGGCTATTTAATGTGCTTTTTTTCACACTTAAAATTGATATATTGCTTGCAAAGCTACGACAACATACATCAAGAATGAAAATTTTTTCATAGACATCAAAAGTGTCTACGATCCCATTAATAAATCATCTTTAAGGCCAAGGCTTCAAAGTGTTAACACGAAAATTTGCGCGGAGCGCACTCGAAAATTCCAACAGTTGCGAAACAGTTTCCTTGTTTCCGCGAGGGGCACCTCGAGTGTGTACACTACTGAGTCGAGTTCGCGTTCGCATTGGCGCGCATACGAGGCTACGACATGTCGTAGCCGCTGTCTTTTTGCGCCGGGCGCGAGACGAGGTCGGACGAGGCTCGACGAAACGAGAGGAGACGAGGCGCGGCGAGGCGAGACGAAACGCGGCTGACACGCGCGCTTCGCCAGAGTGGGAGGTCAGGTGCGGCGAGAGCCTTTCCTATGACGTGGATCCGAGGCCCCTGAACCTCGCTCGCTCTCTCAGTGTACCGGGTGTCCTCAGGCGAGACGGACGCATGTGGAGATCTGGCCAGGTCGCAAGCGTGGTCGCAAGCGACGGAAAAAAACCAGGAGGTCGAATGCACGAAGTCATCTCAGTAAGCGGACTAAGCGACACGCTCCTTCCTCCAACGACGCCTGTGTTGGGTCGCGCAAGATTTTCGGCGACAATTCGCAGCGCGAGCTGCTCCCTGGTAAGTGGCACGTAAACGCGCGCCGCCCGACAACGCGTCTCTCTCTCTCTCTCTCTCACGCACGCACGCTAATTTCCCTTTCTTTGTTTTTCTCATCTCCTCCCTTTTCCCCCCCGATGGTCACTCCTTTGCTTTTCTTTTTCGGCGACCCGGCGGCGGTGGGTTGGTTAGGTGTAACAGTCGCTGCCTAAGAGCGCGCGGTGGATCCAGAGGTGACGGTCAAGTTCGTAGAGACACTCGCCGAAATTGGCACAGTTGCTTCTCGAACAGTTGTGTCTACGCGTGCTCTCCTACGCGGAGACCGAGGACTATAACTTGCCAAAATCGCCGCTATGTTTGACCGGTTGAGCAGTTGAAGATTCATAATTCATGTATCCTTCACGCGCATGTGTATGTGCGCACTGAATCGGTTTATGTCGAGCTCTCGAAATTCGAAAGTCATGTGTCATTCTCTTTGGGAAGAATCGTGTGGCTAAGATACGTTGAATATACTTATTTATCATTCAACACCATACATTCAGTTATTCCAGTTATTCAGTGTCGTTCGTTTATCTTTGCTAAAAGGCGGGTTACTTAAAAGCTCGATAAAATAGAGACCAAGGTAATAAATTGCGATGATAATAAAAGTAAAAAATTGGTGAGCGCGGTGTCTGTTGTAAATTTTTATTTTAAGCTTTCAGCCGGGAAGTGGAGCCCGGGAACCAAGCCGACACGTCGTCGCGTGCGTTGACGCCTTTCCTCCACTATTAATAATTAACGACACCGTTATTATTATCATCATCATTATTGATATTTTCCTTCCTCACTTTCGCGAGCTCTCTTCGCTCGCTCGCTCCTAGACGCTCCTCGGGCCGCGTGAAAACGCCCTTTCATTTTAAGCGATGATGTTGCGCGCCTGCTAAAAATGTATTACCCGGGAAAAAAATGATCATGTATGAATTTTGTCTATATACATGTCCATATATAATCATATATAATTATATATGTAACCATATAAAGACAACATTCATATATAAATTACATAGATAATTATATATAATTATATATGATTATGTATAAACTTTTTTCCCGGGTATACACGCGCCTCTCTCTCTGAATGCCCTCGTCGTTTGTCAGTTGCTCTTTAAATATCGCCTCCTGCAATTTATCATCACCGACATTCCGAACGGATGTGCGGTTTATCCGAAGCGCTGCACTTCGAGGAAGTTAAGATCGCGATAACCTGCCGTGCGAATGTTTATTTATTCATACTCATTCGTCGAATTCGCTGCGAATGATAATCAATTCGACGGGCTTTCAAAAAAAACACGCGTGCGCTACTGACGAACGCATTCGCTCCGAATTTTCTGCGATATTCAGCAACGGCGCGTCGTGCACAGGTCTAACGCGAAAGCGTTTCGCGACTCGTTGAAAATTTATGTATCGCGTCATCCACTATGCCCGCTCAACAGGTAAGATAAACGAGTTTATCGTTGGTACGAATCTCCCGCAAATTGGGCAAATAATCGATAAGCATATCAAAATTATCAAAGAGCCGACGCGTTATTCGTACGTTCGATTTGCGCGAATTTTTACCTCGAGTAAATTTCTATTTAGATAACAATTACTCGATCTATATGTGTTCTTTTTGATAACGAGACGCGCTCGCGCGAAATTATCCCTTTCTCTTTTATCTACAAACATATTCGCAAACACGTACTCGGGCGCGCAGAAAAAAGAAATTAACTGTCTATATAAAAGCTTTTTTTAATGTAAATTTTTCTATCACTCCTTTTTTTACTTTTTTTGCTCTTCAAAATTATGTGTTGAATCTTTACTCGTAATCGACGTACCAAAGGGAATCTTCCCGCAAATAAATGGATAATAATAATAATACAACTGAAATTTAATTATCGGACCTAGTTTTTGGCAGGGAGCTAAAAACTAGATACGCGGATAAGAAAAATTTGTGTTAAATTAACTAAATTTCAGATTATTATATGGACAGCTAATTCTTAACTGTGGGAATTACTTCTTTCTTTTCCGTGCGTTTAGGTGCTTAAGTATCTCAGCTGCAATTTCATTGTCGATGTGATTATATGTTGTGTTATCAACACGTTGTTATTGTGTGAATTTCTAATTCTGTATGCATTATATAAGTGGATATATCGCAGAAAACTTTAGATATTTTTCCTCGGCACAGTATATTGCGCGCGATATCTTTTAAAAATATTATGTGTATTTTTCTCTTTCATCTCTCTCTCTCTCTCTCTCTCTCTCTCTCTCTCTCTCTCTCTCTCCCTCTTTCCCTCCCTCTTTCCCTCTCTGTCTGTCTCTGTTTGTTTTTATTTTGCTTTCTCTTCTTAATACACGGAAAAAGTAATCTTAAATTAATGATAGATATCATATAAATGAGTGCAAATAATACTTGCATCAATACAAATGCGATCAAATCAAGACTAAAAATCGAACAACATTATAACATTATAATATTTTTTCTTATTTATGAGAATATCTATTATTGATTTAAGACTGATTTTTTTTCCCGCGATAGATAGAAAGATGTTATCTGTAGCGTTTTGAGAACCTGCCGGCACAGATATATCTTATTTAAAGAACAATTAAATAAATACTCAAGTTCATGATAAGACTGTATCTTCTCTTTTGAAAAAGTATTCGTATATCTCAGATATTTAGAATTAAAGTACAACGCCCGTATATTACTTACGCGTGTGCTGTCGATACGCACAGAGGCACATACGCACGTATGTCATATCGATTTGAAGTGTTCAGCGGAATCGTTTCAGCCGACGATGACGCTTCACGTACACGTGATTTGCGACAGATTGCCGAAATTCAATCCCGAAGCGAGCGGCAATTTTTGCTACCGCGAGACATCGAGACCACTTGTGCACCTCGAGCCGAGAGCAGACTCGAGCACAACGGACGTGCTTCCAACGTGAACAGAGATCACTTTTACATTTCATTTCGTCACGACTCGGATCACCGAGACGGCTTTTACCGTGGAAATTTAATATCGCAATGTTATTCCGCAGACGGACATTCACGCGGAAATCGACCGGTCGGTCTCCATGGTGATCACACCCTTCCGCCCTTAAAACCACCTACCCACCTTCGAACTCTCTCTTTCTCTTTTTCTCCCTCTCTTTCTCTTTGCCTCTTCGGCTTCTCGTCTCGCGAGTTAGAACACTCGCGTGTGCTAGGTCATGATGGCGATTAGGATTGACCTGTTTTTGCGGAGTAACGATAAGTAATAATTAACGAAATCCATAAAAATAGAGATAAACGATTGTGCAACTTTATCAACTGAAATTATTAACATCAGTAGCTAAGGTTGGCTCTTTTTCTCTCTTTCTAGTTATAACATATACAAAGTGGGCCGTTTTAACGTCCATATCTAAATCTATTTTTTCCTATGCCTTTTACAAAAAAATATTTTAAACGAAAGTTGTCGAGCTTCGAGGGGGACATAATATAAAGATTTTAAATTACGAGATATTTCATAATTTGTATTTATGTCGTAAATAGTATCAAAATAAAATATAAAACATCTCGGAAGAAAGTACCTCACTTTTCGATGATGCCGTAGTACTTTTTTATTCGCAGAATAAACAGAGGAATCGATTTATGTTAAAGAAACTATATAATTTCATTTAAAAAATGAAGTTGACCTTTAAGTGACCATCTAAAGCACCACTTGAAGACAATTCAAGATATTATGTTTCCATCTACAACTTTTGTTTGAAACATTTTTTTGTAAGAGCTGTGGAAAAAAGATATTTAGGGAACATTAAAATGGCCCACCCTATAAGCAATACGAAATATGTTTGTTTCAATTGCCGAAGTGATATAGTACCCGAGATATGACTAAATTTCGAGCAAATGGTTAAGTTTCAAACGAAATCAGTATACACTAACACCTTGAAGTTGCTGTTAAAAAAGCAATAATAAATTTCTATTCGGGAAAGTTATGATTCAATACTACTGTGCGATCTAATATTTTTCGCTGTTGCGCTTAAATTTAAACGGTTGATAAATTTATCTGCGCTGACAACATTGGCTATCTCTATTACAAGACCACATTTTAGCTGTCACAGCTAGATTTTAGCTTTTACGGACATTCAAAAAATGGTCATAGCAAAAATTATATAGATACCAGAAATCAGCTAAGACGAATAAGTATCTAGCAAATACTTCAATGTTACATGTGTGTTGTATCTACTCAATATAGGTGACAAAGACAAAATTATTATCTGAACTATTTGTCTAATTTAGCAAAAAAATCTCTCTATGGAGCCCATTCGAATTAAAACCAGTCATATTTCTTATTAAAAATTAATAACACGATCTAAATTTTCTTGCACATATTGCTAGAATGCTGCTGTTGTAAATTATATATACCACACACAATTTTCTAGCAGATACAAAAAATAGCGATACATTTTACCTGTGACATTTAGAATTCTTCCTGGACTAGCAAAACATTTTCCTGAGTGCGATCATTCTTTCTCTGAATGTAGACTTATATATCGCGATCTTTTTCGAAAGACGAATTCGTCAGGGACGTTCGAACGGAGACATCGCTCCTCGGTCTGTCCGGATGATCTTATTCCGCGAGAACTCGAGAAGAAATTGCGAGGGGGATCTCGAAATGGCAGGACAGTCTTCCACGGAAAGACGTCTTGAAATAAAGTTTCTCTTATGGTGGGCTTACGTAATAATTTATTCAAACGCGATATTAATTTTTAATTGCCATCGTTGCATCGTCATCCTTACCGCGACAAATATTTCGATCCAACGTGTAATTGCTTTTTTCAGTAGTTTCGCAAGATCGAACCTATAAATATTGGCGCACCGCGGCTGTCACAAGTTTTCAGCTTCCCGTTGAAAGTCGACAGTTATGTAATACTGGACTATTAATAGTTCACACGGCAGACTTCCGTCTAATAATAAGAACGTCTACTTTTGATAGTTTCCGAACGTTTCCGCGCCCGTAATTCGCACTGTAAACTTTTCCTCTCTCGCTCTCTACATAATACGCGATCTTGTCGTAGCTGTATGAGTAATTATCAGCGTGCTGTTCGCCAGTCGCCATAAGATCATCGTGACGCGTTTAAATCGCGTCGGGAAGCGCGACGGGATAAAACTGAGCGAGAAAAAGAAATACGCAAGAGCCGCAGGAGATCCACTTGTAAACTTGCGCTTGTAACTCGCGCGTATCGGGCACCAGAACGCACTGATTCTGTTGCCGCACACAATAAAAAATAAAATGTTAATTTTAACATTTTTTACATGTCCCAAGAAGCCCACTCTAAATTTTAAGTCGAAATCACTCGTTCGTTGTGCGTTACTTGTTCACAAAATTGAAAACGTTAATTGATCGACACTAATATATTTTCTTCCAGTACATGATATTAATTATTTCGACTTAAATTTTATTCGTGGCATAGTAACATTTGATATTAATTAAATTGACATTTATAATGTCAAATATAATAAATATTTTTATATAAAAAAATTTGTCATTTTTTTATCGCATTCTTAAAATTATCATCAATAACTATATCTGAAATCTTTTTAACTGTGTTACTTAGTTGATTCATTTAATATTGTATTTGAAAATATGCTTATCGCTAAAAGTACTTGAGATTTTTTACTGCGCATTTTTGCATTGTGCCTACGTAGAAAAATATATACTGTAGTAAATATTACTCAAGTAAATATTACTTCATTTCAAGTGTTTCTAAATTTATATGTTCGCGAATATGTTTAATCATAAGCATCAAATTTATTCAAAATATATGTTTTCTATGTTATTCTAAATTCTAGTAAGTTCAGTACTTTAATCAAGAATATCAAATTAAAACAAACTTCGGCTTACTTATTTACTTATTCAAATTAACAAAGTTTAAGAAATAATATTCTAGAAAAGAGAATAAATTCTTCTTTTTTATGTAAGTAATAATTTGAGCGTTTCTAAGATTTGTGATAAATATATTTTAAGATTGTGTTATCAAGATAAAATTCTTTCTTGAAGATAACTGTTATTTAAAAGATAGAAAGTAAACTGAGTGAGTAAATTGCTTTCTGTAGTAGTAGAATGATAATTTTCTCAGTGTACGTTGCAGCTTTCGCGAGAAAGTCTGTTACGCAAAATTCGCGAGATACGAGATATGATAATCCGCCCATTCGTTTATTGTTTGCGGTCCCTCAGTATTTTGCAACAAGTTTTTGCGTATTTAATCATCGCCCGGCAGTTGCATCGAGACCTCCAGATAAAACGCGTCGCGATCAATTACCACCAACGAACGTTGATTTAAGCGTATTTCCTGTTCTTAGAATCGCTCTCTCTCTCTCTCTCTCTCTCTCTCTCTCTCTCTCTCTCTCTCTTTCGGTGCATTGTAATTAAATATTATGTTAATAACCGCGATTTTCTCACACAATTTTTAACAATGACCGTGTGTCTCACTGATCGCACGGTTGTAATTATATGAATAATTAAATGTAAAGACGCAAATATGGGAAATATATTTCCCACATTTTTCTCGAGGTTTTTCAACTTCATTGTTCAGAAGTCATACAGAACAAAATTTATCTATTACTTCCATACTGAGAACCATTATTTAATAGATTTTTTTTTTTTTTATGACAATGGCGCCCTAACACGCAACTTTCGTTACAAGCGTCATGATTAGTACTTAGCGCGATGTGTTCGTCTCAATTTTAATCCAATTCAAAGAAGAAAGATTTTCTTCTGATGGTATGTTTTAATCCGTCAAACAACTTCCGTAGGAATCGTTTTAAATTTTAATTGCATATTGATGGAAATATTACACGTTTGTAAAGTTGGAAAACTACTTGCCATTCGGAAACTGAGATATTTGCAATTATAGATGACACTTTTTATACATATTCCGTGAGATTAATATTTTAACTTACATTTTTAATTTCTCCTGAACCACATTTAGAATTTTAATGAAAATGTGTGATATCAAAGATTAATAAAGAGACATATAAACATTTCAAGATTTTTGACTATTTTGTTTTGAAGATATAGTATAGAAAATTTACAATTTATAGTAAGAGCCTCAAAATATGTACATATATAAATATTTAAATATTTACATACCGCTTTCTCTATCATGTATTATGTATTTCTGTATTATGTACACCTCTATTAGCTCGAGTGACGTATGAATTATAAAATGATAAATAAATAAAGAAAGAAAAATAAAAATATAAAATAGATAATATCGTGTATATATTTGCCTTAATATCACGATCAAAATTAACATTTGTTACTCAGATAGTTAAATAAAATTATGAGAAAATTTTTGTTCAATAAATAATAAACTTACCCTTAATATCGCCACTGAAAGTCCCGCAATCTACGAATCAACTACCTTAAGGCACGCATGCTCGTGCTTTTGTTCACCTTTCCGCATTTTTTCATCCCAGGAACTAATTCATTTTCGGACCCTGACAATTCTTTCTTAATCTTTGACCATTCGGTTTCCTTACTATCGAGCCATTGATCGTTCTTCATAACTAGAATGCACGCATAAACAAATGAATAACAACAGTGAAATTCATTGAAAACTAAATGATCCGATAGTCATCTGACTGATGAGAGCAAGACACTCGGCGACTAACACGCTCGTGAAACCGTTCGACAGGACAAGCGACCCGAAGGTGCGTGTATGCTGAGTCCCGTGCGGTCGACGTTCCGTGAGTCGTCAAGGATCGTCCCGAAGGTCCTTATGGTAACCGGCGGACAAGGTGGATATCTCCCCAGCGAGATCCAAGGGCTGAAGGGCTGGCGGCGTCGTTGGATCCACTCGGCAATCACCTATATCTAGACGAGCATGGAGAACGGGGATGAGACCTCCCTGCGGGAGATTAGGGAAGTGGATCGTGGCGGCGACTACCGCAGGAATAACAACTACGACGGCAAGCGGAACGGCAACAACAATTATTACAATTGCTCGGCCACGAGTAACAACCGTCAGCCGGAGAAAGCGCCGTTGGTCGGCTGGCGAAACGGCAGCCCCACGATATGTCCGAGTTCCGTCCAGAACAGTGCCTATGTCGACTTCGTCAGGCTTGACCCGACGCACGAGGAGGAATTAACCGACACGGCGACCGAGCTGAGCCCGGGTACACCGAGCAGTCCGGGAACTCCGCTCGTTTGCGAGAATCGGTCCAAGTTGGAAGCCGGTGAGCGCCCGAATGAAAGACTCCGAGATCCCATCGACCCGGAAAACCTCCTCAAACCGGGGAACTGTTCCATCGCTGTGTCGGAGGAGAAAGCACGCAAGAAGCCAAAGGTGCCGGACGGCGGCTGGGGCTGGATGGTCGTGTTGGCATCCTTGGTGATCTCCATGATAGCCGACGGCGTCTCTTTCAGCTTCGGCCTGCTCTACATCGAGTTTCTGCACGAGTTCGGCGCCTCCAAGTCCAAAACTGCCTGGATCGGTTCGCTCTTCATGGCCGTACCTCTATTGTCGGGCCCGATCATGTCCGCCCTCGTGGACCGCTACGGGTGCCGGAAGATGACCATCGCCGGCGGCTTGATATCGGGCGTAGGCTTCATACTGAGCAGCTTCGGCAGAACCATCGAGATGATGTACCTAACCTTCGGCGTGATCGCCGGCCTCGGTTTGGGTCTGTGCTACGTCACCGCCGTCGTCAGTATCGCCTATTGGTTCGACAAGAAGCGGACTTTGGCCGTGGGTCTCGGTGCCTGCGGCACCGGCATCGGCACCTTCGTCTACGCCCCGATGACCACGTACTTCATCCAGGAGTACGGCTGGCGGGGCACCTGTCTGCTCCTGGCCGGCACGTTTTTCAACATGATCGTCGCCGGGGCGGTAATGAGGGATCCGGAATGGTGGATTTTGGAGCAGCGCAAGCACGACCAAGAAGCGCCGAAGAAGTCCCACGGCAGGTCGGACGACATCAAGCCGGAGGCGATCCCGTCGGACGAGTTTCCGGGCGTCGACGAGCTGCGGAGGCTCCTCAGAAGCGATCATGTGCCTGAATACTTCGTACAGAGTCTGAACACCACGACAGCAGCGACCGTCGGCGGCGACGCGAACCGGAAGATGTCTTTTAGAAGCGTGGTCAATCTGCCGACCTTCGTGAAGAGGAGCGAGAAGGTGAGCAGCGCAACTTGCGTCTCTCTTGCCGCTGCATCGACCTTGGTCCATATTTTGAAAATGAACTCCAAAAGTGACTTAGGAATTACCTGATTGGCTGAGAAGCCGCATTTAAGGCACTCTTATCGATGAAAGTGACTTCAGAATATGGACTCTTGATTTGACGCTGGTAAAACGACAACTTTGCCCGGTTCTCGGCATATTTACGAATAAATAAATCTGTAAGTGTTCTCTCTTGAGATTTCAGGTGCCTTTGGAAGCGTTGGAGTTGTTACTGTCCAATTCAAGGCTGTACACTGTCATCTTGGAGAATTACCCCAGCCTTCTGCTCTGCAGAAGCTCGTCCGATAAGCAGCTGCACGACTCGACCGGGGAGATTCCTAACAAAAGCGGCATCACCATGTCCATGAGGTTGGTTGGTACAGCTATAGGTACATACGCAGTTGTCATGTTGCGGATATCAACGAGAACACCTTACGACGGAAACTTTTGCGTGATTCATTCTTGCAAGACGCTTCTACGTATATCGAGCACTCGGAATATTACAGTCGTTGCGTTACGTCATCCTTGTTATAATTATCTTTATTATCATAATTTTATGTAATCTTTATCGCTATCTCTTGCGAAGGCTTAAACGAGCAACGGAATCGAAAGCGATTAACGAGCAAAGTAAGGATTCCCGTTCGTCGCCTCCTCAAGCCGCGACGAAACCCGCCAGGAAGATGTCCAGGAAGGAGTCGGAGGAGATGGATCCTTTGATGACGAAGGACGTCGCGCTCACGGTAAGAAAAGCGGCTCCTGATCCCCGCTGATCGCAGGCTCGTCACGATGTATCATGTGAGAATTTTGCAGATATATCCGACAGAAAAACCGAAACCCGCGTTGAAACGTAACATTGGCAACGAAGGCGGCGTTATTAGGACGGACTCATTGCCCTGGCTCAGACGACAGTTCAGTACCAACACCCACTACTTCAAGGACATCAGAGTGCACAGGAATTCCGTCATGTATCGCGGCGCTGTTCTGAATCTGCGAAAGTACCGGCTGAGAGCGAGTAGTTGTCCGGACATCTACACGAACAGTATGATCACCTTGGCTAAAGAAAATGAACAGGTATTATTCGTGAAGCGTTACACTGTTAATCCTGTGTCGCCAAATTTGAGATACACGTTGAAATAAAATCTTTATTGGGATTTGTGGAAGTATTACATGATAATATTTCTAATTTCGAGGTACTAACTTTGGTCCTCGTAATTATGTAAGATACTGATTTCAACATGTAATTCCTTCCAATTTTGGTGACACACGCGCACGCACACACACACACACACACACACACACACAAGATTTTATTATTGATATAATAAAAATATATATACAACATAATTTACACCTTATATATATATATAAGGTATTAATTATGTTGTATATATATTTTTATTATATATATATATAATAAAAATATATATACAACATATATTTTTATATATATATATATTTTTATATATATATATAGTTTTATATATATATATAAGGTATTAATTATGTTGTATATATATTTTTATTATATATATATATAATAAAAATATATATACAACATATATTTTTATATATATATATATTTTTATATATATATATAGTTTTATATATATATATAAGGTATTAATTATGTTGTATATATATTTTTATTATATATATATATAATAAAAATATATATACAACATATATTTTTATATATATATATATTTTTATATATATATATAGTTTTATATATATATATAAGGTATTAATTATGTTGTATATATATTTTTATTATATANTATATATATATATATATATATATAATGTACATTTTGCGTCTTCCTTCTCGACAGAAATGGTACGACGAGCTGGTGGATTTGCTAAAGGGCATGTTGGACTTCTCTATGTTTGTCGAACTGCACTTCCTGTTGTTATCGTTGTCGACGATACTGTTGTTCACTTGGTTTATCGTGCCATATTTCTATCTAGCAGAGCATCTCACCAGAAACAGCTACACCGAAACCGATGGCGCCAATCTCCTCGGTATCATCGGTATAACTAATACAGTCGGAATGGTAATCTCAGATCACGTTGGACTTACGTTTTAGTAACTTCGGATCTTTTTCACGTCCGACGTTGTTTTCAGGTCGCGTTGGGTTGGGCCGGTGATCAACCATGGATGAACGTCAGCAAAACGTACACGTGGTGCCTAATAGCCTGCGGAACGGCCACTATATTGATATCCATATTCACTTATCATTATACGCTACTAGTCGCTAGCTCGGCAGCTTTCGGCCTCTTCTTCGCCAGCAACTTCAGCTTCACGCCCGTTATTCTAGTACAGCTGATACCCTTAGAGAGGTTCACCACCGCTTACGGCCTCACTTTGTTGTGTCAAGGAATCGGCAACCTTCTTGGGCCTCCGTTAGCTGGATGGTTCTTCGATGTGACCAACTCCTGGGATCTGTCCTTCTTCATGGCTGGCGGTTGGATCATCGTCTCCGGGATTTTGATCGGTCTTATACCGTACACGAAGAATCGAAAAATTTTCGGCAACGGACCGGTCGAGATGGAGCGAACAAACGGTAGCGATTGTCTGGTCTAAAATCAAATACAGTCTGTTTCACAAGAAAATGTACGACAGCGTATCGAGAATACACAACCTAGAAAGAAGGAACTCTGGTGTATCAAAGTAGATTCAGAGAAATATTGCAAAATTATATTTAATAACGACTTAACTTTGCATACAAAATTAAGAACACTGCTTCGTGACGTTTGAGATATTTGGCAACGTAGTGTGATAGAACAAAACCTGTGCTGGATTTATTGCTTTTCTGCCATCAAAAATTTGTAGGTTCTATTCGAGATCTGTTTGCACAGGTTTGGCTATTTGGGTAGTTTAATCATATTTTATGATATTTATTCTTTTCCATCATGTTGAATACGAATGTTTACATAATTAGTTGATATTTCTCAATCATAAGGAATAATAATACATCATGTATTTATTATTGTTTTATGATAAACTGCTTATAATATTCTTTCATAACAAACCTGCACAAAATGATAGAAAAAGAGGACAGAGAAATATAGAATATTATAAGATATTTACAAAAGATGTGACAATATATGATATAATTTATTAATGAAATTTTGCAGGGGAGTTACGAAATAAGGGAGATCAAAATCAACATAAGATATGATAAATAAATTTTCTTTCATTCTCTACCCAACGTTTTAAGCAGAGATATACTGTAAAAACGGGCACGCATCAAGCTTTCCAGCGTTATAATGCGGATAACACTATGTCAACTGTCTCGAATTAAGGTCGTACACATATGGAACAGACTGTATGTCCATTGCGTGCTTAAATGCCTGAGTATTTGAAAGCTTCAAAACTGGCATGAGGTGAATATTTACTCCGACAAATTTTTATCTAATCTACGCGAATCTCACTATAGCTGCCACATCGAACGCTCCGCACACAAAATATAGGTAACTTACTAAGGAGATTTTGGAAACTTCTACATGGCGCAAGTGTCTTACTGCACACAGTGTACCTTTAATGATTCTTTGTACTTAAATCATTTATAAATGATAAATACCGTTTATTTACACCAATTATATTCATGCTGTTCATGTTGGATAATGTTCTCTTAGTCACATGACGAAACACTTAATATGTACGCGATTGGATACACACAAACTTTGCGTATTGAATGCGTGCGAACATTTTTTTATCCAACTTACGCTTTATACAGATTGTATATGACGGATTTAACTTTGAAGTATTAGGACTAATTCTTATCGAACAAAATGACTAGGAGCGTTATTTAAAATAATAGACAAATAAAGTGTTACTAAGAGTTACGCAGGCTCTCATTATAAAGCAGGATCAAGAGAGACAGAGGGGGGAGGGAGACAGAAAGGTATATTTCTTAATTGAAAGAGGATGGAAGAGTATGTTTCCGCAGGGAATAATGCGGAGGACGCTTGAATAAACTGACATCTTTTAGTTCAACAGCAGTGACATCGACGACTTTGCAATAATATTCGTTTTTTTTTTTACCTAACTAATTGTCAGGCACTGCGGTATTCTAACGTGTGTGTATTATTCGTCGAGACGTTCTCGACAACTTTTCGCCGAAGCGAAGAGGTTCTCGTTGTTGACATTATTAATCTAAAGATTAGATAAGTAGTCAATTAAACGATAACGCGTTTGCATATCTCGCAAAAAACCATAAGCGCCTACATACGAGACGAAACGTGCGGTTTCTCATTCGCGGCACGTATCCAACAATGTCGGATCGATCGATTAGGCGAATGTTTGTACGTTTAAATCAAGTCCCCGGGAAGAAATGATTATATATGATTATATATAATTTATATAAAATCATATATGAATTTTGCCCATATATGTGGTCACATATATGATCATACATGTCTGTGCGAAAAAAATGATGTCATTTAATTGAGCCAATTATGTCTCGTCCGGATGGGCAACTGTGTAGTTTCGCCTCCGATCCTGCGTTACCAACAGAGTTTTGCAAAAACAAAAGCAGCGCTGCGCGCCTGTGCCATCTCTCGACATCGTTATGTTTGCTGTTCTTGCGGAGTAAGCAGAGTAAGCAGAGTTCACTTTTTAGTTTCTTATTTAGTTCGTTTTCTTTTTGTAAGTATGCCGAAACATAGGAGAAGTCGTTCACGGAGCCGTTCAAGAGGAAAGAAATCCACGAGAAAACACGAACGTCGCGTTTGATCGTGTGACAGAAGACCACGCTCCCGACATAACTTTCCTAGGAGGTCATCAGACGGAAGATCTAGAGAATCCTTTGCTTATCCCCCCGTTCCCTGACTAAAAATGGATGCAGACCTTATCCGAACTCCTGGAGCTGATGAAGCGTCGCGAGTTTTCCTCGACGGTAAACCTGGAGGAACTCGAAACCCCGGCGAGGTGAACCCTGTTCGGGGATGTTTCGGTTTTTGCCGGAGGCACTCGTTGAAGAGCCTGCAGCTGAAGAGTCTGCCGGTAGGGTGGCTGGTTCTTCGAGCGGCAGCCGAGCCAAGGTGGAGAGGACGGCACGGTACGACCCCGACGCAACCATTTTACTTAAACTGGGCGTTACCGTCACTTCCCCCAAGTCCGTCGGAAGGGCTGCATGGCGGTCGACCGAAGGGACGATCCACGCGATGCGATTTAATTTAGATGCGGATAGGCGGCCTTACAAAAATCGGGCTCCCAGCGACTGGCTCTTGGTGATGTTCCTGGACCCTCGTCCTCCTCGTCGAGCACGTCCTCTCTCTCTCTCGCTCTCGCACTCTCCCTGGATCTCTCTCTTGCTCTTTCGCTCGCACTCTCATTCCTGCCGACTACTGCTTGCTCGCCACCAAACTTCGTCGAGCGCAAGATTAAACCAGTCGGGGGACCCGCAGATTTTTAACCAGGTCCTCCCCTTCTTCTTCGTTCCGCAATTCGTCCCTTTTCGACAGCCGGAATTTTGCCGACGGCGGCCGATTCACTTCCTTGGTCCGCTGTATGAGTTTGGTAAATATACAGGGCGCAGTAGAAAGGCCGAAAGGTAAGGGTTTGAATTCATAGACTATGCTCTTCCATTGAAAATACTTTACTGCGAACGCTAAAAAAATGTCGTTCCGGTATTCACTACCAACTTGAAATTTCAAATCTATAGACACGTGACATAAACTATTCGCAGTACTGGTAGTGAATATCGGAACGCATTTTAGCGTTTATCGTATCTGAAAGACGGTATTGTAAAAACTCCTCAACATGTTATTCGACGTTACTCTGCTACCTGGGAAACTGCTAACTTGCAGGAACAACGGCAAGATGTGTCGAATTTTTATCGCAATTTCAAAGTTTCCATTTGACTCATCCTTTGTACAGCGGTGAACAGAAAGGTCGCGACTTTTCTTTTTCTTTCGATGAGTTTCGCAACGCATCTCGCATCTAAGGAGGAGAATGTAACTCCCGGGAATAACTAAGAAACAAATTCTCCCGGTTGGGCGCGAGATGAGCTCCGAAACTTGAAAAAACAAAAAAAATGTTGCAACCTTCCGCCCACCACAATCGGTATGTAATAAAAGTTGCAACACTTTTTTTATCGATGAGTTCCGCAAGGACGCTTTCGGCGACCAGAATTCATTCTTTCTTTATTTTCAAGAAGTGTATCTTCCTATCGGGTATAAAATGCGTTGCGAAACTCGCCGGAGAAATATGCGTTGCGAACACACGTTGCATTTATTCGCAAAGATCTCTTCCTCTCCGCAGGAGAGATCCCTCCCGAAACAAGCGCTCATTAATCGCGCGAGACCGGCGGAGAAGGCGGACTGCGAAGAGAAAAACGCGGAGAATGAAAGGCACACGCCGCGCGATATTTATTTATAAAACCTCTTTCTTTTATTGATGCTTTGACAACATGGGCTGAGACACACACATTTGCTCATAGTTCATATGAATTTAACCGCTGCGCGTGTTCAAAAACGTATACGTACACAATCCATTAAATAATCGCGGAGGTACGATCGATGTGCGCCGCCGCTGGCCGCCGTGTCAACTCAATACTTCGGGCCTCTTTCTTTTTCTCTTTTCTCCCTTTTATGTAAATCACACACACGTATAAAAGTGTCGCGCGATGCGCGAATAAATCGCTCGCCGTCGTTATTAATGTCGTGGCTACGCGGTCCGTCGCAGCATCGGGATACACACGCTAATCTCGCAAAGAATCATTCACGGAGTCGTGTCGCGGGATTATTACAGTGGCCGCGTCGAGATAACCGTCGACGTTCGCGCGCGATTCTACGCCCTGATTTCCCGCCGTTTCAAGGTTTCACCTCGATCCTCGGTCCGCCGAGCTCCTCGCGATTCACTCTCGGAGGAAACACTCCGATAATCACGGAGGAATATCCCGCTGTGTCCTCGCTCGAATATCTCGCTCGAAAAGATCTTCAAGTTGAAGATTAAAACAGGAGATTCATATTTGATCCCAGACAGACACAAGTGTCTAAAGACGTATCCGACACACCCCAGTTGTTTCAGACGGTCTCTCCGAGGCGTACTTCAGACATTTGTGCAACTGCACGGAGAAGAAAGTTTGGTCGAATTAACGTGACAATGAACGACGTCTCTCGTCATCTGAAGGAGACAGAATAATTTCTGCTTCTTATAACCGAATTTGGTTCAACACGTTGTACACACTGATTAACCGTCGGCTTAATTTACAAGATCACTTAGCTTTATGTATATATCGTTTTGCTTTAAGCTGAGATTGGATCAAGGTGGATCATATCCACCTAGTAAGATCAAGTTCACTTTTTTTTCGCGCGCGGAAGAAACAATTCCGTTGTATAGGTGCGGTTTCCATTATTTTCTGGAACCAGACGAGAGAATTCGGTTGTAGGAATAAAAAGATTCCCGTAAGAGGTTTCTATGCGGTGAATTATTCTCAGTCAGTTGTTCTAAGAGAGTCTCACAATGCAGCAAATATACACGAAAAATGTTCTCAGTCGCGGTAACAGAGACACCATTTCTCGTCGTCAAGTCTTCATTTCTCGTTACTGAATTTTCATCCGGTCCTTAATCCGTTGCAGGAACTGAGTTTTTCTTTCCTTTGTATCATACATACTCCTGTCCAAGATTAATTTCTGATAATAAAGGCAACGTATACAATTTTCACTCTCGAAGTGCCCATTAACTTGGACTCAACGAGCCTCGATGACCACGACGTTGTAAAAACGTCTTATGTAATCCGACAGTACACTTCTTTTCACTTATTGTAACATGCGCCGAAGAGGGTCCGAAATATCGAGATCGAACGCGTTCGAGAATGATTATACGATTCTTGTGATTACACGATATTTATATTATAAAATTATATCATAAAATTATTCGCTGAAAAGATCTGCGTTCTGCGTTCTAATTTGCCTTTGTTGCTTTCTGTTGATTGTACATCTTGAAAGTTATACTTATACTTACATTGGTTCGTAAGAATCACAGTAATTCATGCTTTCAATCGGGACGCGCTTGGTTTGTTCATCGCGTCACGTTAATGCAACTAATCTTCCATCTCCGTGTGGGACACGAGGTTACCCGATCGAAGCTAAGCCTCCTCGGAACAGAAGACCGATCAATTTCTGACAATTGCACCCTCCCCTTCGCCCCTTCCGACTCGTGCGCGAACGTCGACGCGCGCCGACGACACCGCCGGAGAGGATTGAAGCGAGAAATTCGCTAAACGATACGGTACGTAGCGTCCTATTTTTATTGCCACGAGCGTGTCACGAACATTTAATGACGAAGATCTTACACATTGATCGTCGGAAACGAGGACGGGAGACCCGCGCGCGACCTGGTCGCTCGCTGGGTCTCGTACACGTGTGTGCGCGTACACGTGTATCGGTATTAAACTAACAACGCGCGCTCTCGATTCGCGCCGGCGGTGTTCGGTAAGACGTCGTTTTTTTTATAGAAACCGTCCCCGCTGCTTCCTCCTCCTCTTCGTCTTCTCCCTCCTCCTCCATCGCCTCTATTACCAATCGCACACACTCGTCGATACACGCGCGCACGCACATATTTATATGTACATACAGTGTATCCGAGAAGATCCACATGGGTCGTAAGAATAGGTCGACAGGATAGACTCTTCTAATAGACTTTGCAGACGGACATAATAGAAATAGTTAATATATATATAGCATCATATATTAATATAATATTCAGTAATAATATAATATCTATTATATATATATTTATATATATATATATATTTATATATATATATATTAATATGTATTGATATTTTTCTCCATTTTTTTTCTCAATATATAGTGCTTCTTCCCGCATTTTTTATCTTTTCATTTTCTCTTCGTCTCTTTCTCTCCCTATCTCCTTCTCTCTCTCTCTCTCTCTCTCTCTCTCTTTTTGTCTTGAGGTGTGATATCCAGCGATTTGCTTTAAGATTTAAGTGTGGATATGATGCAAAGTACATACGCGTCAGCCTTATTACGCAGTGCATGCTCCCCCCTCTCCCAAATCGTCGAATATCATTCCGAGTCGCCGAAGGATCCTCGGCCTTTGACGTTTCACGATCGCGCCTCAACCCTTTCGCTTGAATGTCATCCGAGTACACGTGCGCGTTTCCTCGTTCCCATTGCCTCGTGTTTTCCAGCCGGAAGGCTGGATATTCCCTGTAACGAGACACGAAGTTCTGCGGCGCGAAAACTGATCGCCGGGAAACGCGAACGATCGATCGATCGAACGAATCCCCGAGGCTGAAAGTCGACTCGAGGCTGAATTCTAAAAGGTCCACAACGATCCAATGGCAGATTTGATTTCGACATCCTCCCAGGAGCGGGAGGCGAACCCGTGAGTGACGCGAAGTAAACGCGACCGAAGAGTCCCGCTCTTCGAGCGAGAACCCTCGCTCGTCCGATCATAAGCGTAAGAGCGGCGAAAGGGTTGAAAGTCGTGGGAGTTTCGCGAATTACCAAACTATTCTCGCGCAGGATCGCCACACCGAGGCACGCAGGGCAAGTTATTTCCACGAGAACGCGGAGCACTCGATCGTCCCGATCGTCATCGATCTCTCTCGGACGCGTCTCGCGAATCTCTGTCCTTTTTTCTCCATCTCTCTCTCTCTCTTCTTGTCATCGACGAAACTCGATTTCCCATCGCGTCTCGCGGCGACGTTCTCGTTTAAACATCCCACCCTGTATATCCAAAGTAACAAGAAATAATCATTCGATGTTGTGAGAGTTCTTGTAGGAGGACGCGCTTGTGAAACCAAAGTGCGCGCGTTCGATCGCGTTCGTCTTTCTTGAACAACAATCGCACCCGGACACCAGTTGCGCGCACACATCACACACAAGCGCTTCGTCTCAGATAAATAAATAATAATTATCGCACTCGCAAGTAATAACAGTCCACACACAAGCAGTTGGCACGCATTATCGCCGGACAATGAGTGTCGGCTGCTTACGAGCGCTGCAAATTCGCGGCTGTAAATTCGCCAGGCGGGAAATCGTACGTATCGCTCGTGGACGAATTACTTCTTGCGGAACTTAATTCGTTTCACGCGTTTCGTGAGAGAAGAGAATTCGGATCGAATTTCCGCGGGGGCGGAACAGCGATTGCATCCCGGCGAGCGTGATGACATATGACGACGTTAAATGACGTATTAATGATGCATTGACGCCGTATTAGTGACATCTCTGACAATAATAATGCGTCATCGATACGTCATTTGACGTCGTTGATGCGAACTGACGTTTACTGCACGGAGAAAGAAGAGTGGTTGGATCAACGTGGCGACAAACGAACCGAACACATTTTCGTTATCGTTGGGAGAAACCGATTTTCTGATTCTTGTAAATCAAATTCGTGGTTGTAAAAATCAGAAATTCTGTTTCCTTCGAGCGTTTGTTTCGTCCGTTGTCACACAGTGAAAGATTTTGTGTTAAATTTGTGTTAAACACATTTCACATGTCCCGAACAGCTCCGCTCGAATTTTTGTATTAGTTTAACTCAAGGTGAATATGTTGAAAAGTAATACAAATATTGTGTCAAAAATTAACACAACATTAATACGTTAATCGACACTAAAGTATAAAATGTGTTATTTTAACACTTAGACATGTTGAAGATTTACATGACACAAAATGTTGAGATAACATAAACACGATATGTTAAATTAACACACGGATATGATAAGAATTTAACAGAAAAATTCTAACAAGGAATTTAGCACGAGTACAAAATGCTCTTTTTACTGTGCAAATTAACGCGACCAATCTTCGTTCGCCGATCAATCTCGCCTCCGTGGAAGTTACCACCGATTAGCAAATAAAATTGTCGCAGCTCGAAAGTAGTTGCGCTGGCTTTTAGTTTGACATAACGCGTTTAAAGCGCACACAACACACACAGGTAAACACACGACACACACACACACACACACACACACACACACACATATATCGAAACGGAGAGAGGAGTGCCGGTCTTGCGTTGCGAAGTCATTTCCCAGCCAGCGCAAATGTCTGAGACACGTCTCAGAGACATTCCGAAAAGGTCTGACAAATAAAGTAGAATATCCTTCAGGCTTTCTCGGAAATGTCCCTTTGACATTTTACGCTGTGTTACGAATTTTGCTAGGACCGAGATAGTCGCTCGATATATGCCGCTCTCGAGCTGATCGGTTCTCGTACTTCTCTTACATATTACGTACAAGGGATATGAAACTTCCTCCTGATTCCTTTTTTGATCTTCCTCGAATAGAAAACGCACGATGGATGTCGTGGAGACGACACTGGACAACAAGCGCGAAGGTGATCGCTAATTAATGATTAAAGCTTCGGCCTACTATCGTACGTTTGGTGTTAGAATCGGAATTGCCGTCGTGTATGTAATATGTGTGCGTTGTTCCCCTCCCCGAGTGACTCGGTACTCGAATACTCGAGAAAAAAGCGGCCGTTACTTCGTTAAAACTCGAACACGGTTGTGCTCGGCGATACGATCGGCGGCAAATCGCTTTATACAGCTGAGGTAATTTCCGCGTATATTCGTTTGATTGTCCTGCGGAGAGCGGGCCCAGGTATATCACGGAAAAAATATTGTAGCGAAAAAGCTATAACTTATTATAAAAATTTGTAATGCTGGATTATATCGGAATTATTATCAAAATTATCACATTGTAATCTTTAGTGAAGCATCCCGAGGAAAAATCATTGAATTTTATGTATGAATTTTGTCTCTATATATCCGTGTGTAATCATATCTAATTATATATGTCGCACGTCTAAAAAATGATATTATAATTGATGAAAATATTTATGTTTATGGATGTAAACACTTAATTGAATCAAATTATTTTTTCATTCAACAATATTTTTATTTCGTGCGGGCTATATATAATTATATATATGTGGAAATATAGAGACAAATGCATGTATAAATCACATGTATATAAAATTATATATAATCATATATAATTTTATATGATTGTATATAAATATTTTCTTTCCCCGGGGATGACATATCATTAAAGATTACAACACGCGTCATACTTTCAGTCACAATTCCGGTATGGTCTGGCATTACAACAAAATTTACTATTAATTTTTACTACAATATTTTCACCGTAGTAGAACTAATCACGATGCCGCCCGAATAATGAGAAAATGATCCATAAATCATTTTCGTATCATAATTCAACTATTTTCTCGTCGTTTTGGTGTCATCTCGATGTTCATCGTGATTTTCTCTCTCACCTGGGATCTCTCTCTCTCTCTCTCTCTCTCTCTCTCTCTCTCTCTCTCTCTCTCTCTCTCTCTTTTTCTCCAAAAAATTCGATTTCGCGAGGCGCGTCGGCCGGACTAAAGCGGGAACGGTAAGCTCGCGAACATATTCGACACGCGTCACTGAACTTTGTCAATTTACAGTCGCGCATTTTGTGAGAGCCACCTTCTCGCGCGAGGAGGTGGTCTTCGGCAGCGGGGAGAATTTTCGTTGTCGGATCGATCGACTGATATAAATGTCCCGCGATTTCCGGGCACACGGAGGAAGCTCGTTTTACGGGACTACTAAATTACCAGCTGGGATATGACGATCGAATATTCGAATACGTCGCACACACTGCTTCCGACGGCGTTGGGTGGAATGCGTCCAGGAACCATGTGTTTCCGAGTTGGATGCGCGGCAAATTACAAAACAAGCAAGAGCATACGCGGCCCCCATCGTCGTGAATTCCTTCGTGTTACTTGCCGGTGTGAAGGAACGGAGTCGTGTGCTATACAAAACGATTTAACGTACGAGCACAGAAGCCTCTCTCTTTCTCTCTCTCTCTCTCTCGAATCACACAATGCACACTCACGCGAAATATTGTACATCGAATTACTAGAAAAGGCGTCGTTAATCCTCCCACGCGTGACGCGCTTGGACTTCCAAACACATCGCCGAAGTGTTTCAAGCAAAAGGAAATCCAGCCGTTTAATTCAAATTGTGGTTAGAATTTGATCGCGCGACGATAAAGGGATCCGAATCATTTCTGAAGAATCGGTATATATACGAGATAAAATTGTACAACAACATTATTATGAATTTTACATCATTTGCGCGAGGTAATAATAAAAATTACAAAGCTGGCCGTGATCGCGAAAACACGGGCTCTTCGCGCTTTCATTTCGTTGCCCTCTCTTTGCTTTTCCTCCTCGCGGAAGGAAAGGTTGCGGCATGGGAGGATTAATCAGGACGAGAGTTACCCGCCCACTAATCCTGTGTGACGCATACAATTATTTAAATTGTATATTATTACATTTTCTACGCGACTAACCACTCACCTTTGATATATTATTATATAGTTTCCCGAAAATAACATCCGTACAAAATTGACTATAGCCGATTGCTTTTATGATGTGTGTGTGTGTGCGTACGTGTGCGTGCGTGTGGTGTGTGTTTGTGTGTGTGTGTGCGTGTGCGCGCGCGCGTGTGCGTGTGTGTGTGTTCGAGTAGGTCATTTCGAAATCATTTCCGTGCGACGACAAAAGTAAAGTGTTCATCGATTACAATCTATACCTTACTTTATCCTATCTCACTGTTTTCGCCTGTTCTCCCTTCACTCTCTCGCTGTCTTACACTCTCTCTCTCTCTCTCTCTCTCTCTTTCGCGCAATCTTTTTCTCTCGTCTCATAAAGATAGAATGTGTATATATATATTGACCTGGGATTTTCCGACCGGTAGTGCTAAATTGTGTGTTCACAGGATTGAGTGAAACGCTCTATGACGATAAAAAAATATGCGACGAGCATCTGCATAATAAAGATATAATTTTCTCTCTCTCTCTCTCTCTCTCTCTCTCTCTCCTTCCTTTTTTTTTATACGTATGTGTAAAGTGCCCTCCTTTTACCTCGCATTCCTTCGTTGACTGAGAAGTGTGTCGCGCCGAACCAACCGATTACTGACGCGGAATAACGAATCCCGGTTCGAAAGAACAACTCAGATTTGCACCCTGACGAACTTATAACGCGAATCGTGATCTCAATCGAGCGACTCGGGTTAAATAAGCGACCGTAAGCTAACAAGTGCGAGTTAACGTAGAGCTCAACCTCGTCCTTTTTCGTTCCTTCGTGTATAACCACTAATAATCGTGAAAAATCGTTCCGTCACCGCGAAACGTAGGACGCACGATGACGAAGAGAGACACTCTTATTATTGCTGCGCTCGTGAGCGTCAGCGAGTATCCGTATCGCGAGATATGACGTGTTTCTGCAGGCGAACGAAACGCAGCCAAGAGAACGCGCAAATTATTTACAAAGGTCCGCCCGATATGCACGCCGCGGCGAGATATCGTTCGCGAAGGACGCGACGAGTCCACCTCGCTCGAAACGGGATATGCACTTTGAGGGCGCGCGCGGCCGCATGTCTCGCGCGCGCGCGCGCCTTGGTACACCCTCGTCGTCGGGACAGAGACGTGACGGAAGGTGTTTGGTGTTTGGTCCATGGTATAATTCTCTCTTTTTCTCTCTCTCACTCCCTCTCTCTCTCTCTCTCTCTCTTCTATTCTTTTATTTAAGTAGTTACTCGTATCGATCACAATATTAACCTCGATACCGTCGTGGAACTGAAAACTCGTGCTCGTGGCTGCTGCTGTGGCTTAGCTGCTAGAAAGGGATCGGTGACGAGTCCTAAAATTCGTTAGAAAAGTTGCTGGCACGCAGTGATACTCGTGGTTATAGATAGCAGCGAGCACGCTATCCGAACCGGTGCTGGATATGACGAAGGGGCGATTTTCTCTCTCTTTTTCTCTCTCTCTCTCTCTCTCTCTCTCTCCCTCCTTCCTCGTCTCTTCTCGGCGTCGCGCGCGCGTCGACGAAAGCAAGCAAGCAAGCTCGTGGAATCGACGCGCGCTCCATAGAGCGGAGTCCGCTGAAAACACCGCCGATAATCGAAGAGGAGAAAACGGAAGAAAAAGAAAGAAAGAAAGAGAGAGAGAGAGAGAGAGAGAGAGAGAGAGAGAGAGAGAGAGAGAAGGGAAAGATAAAAAGAAAACGACCGACAATTTATTAAAATGACACAAAAAGAGGAGTTTAACGCAGACCATCTGCGCGAAGAATGCAAAAGCAGCACACGCGCGCGCGTACGAATGTTACTCGATTCAATCATGAGAGCTAACGAATAACGAGTGAAACGGTTCGTCGTTACTGATCTAACTAACTAATTCTACGTAATGTAAAATATCGGTTTTCCGAGAGAAGAAACTTTCATTTCTCTCTCTCTCTCTCTCCCCCTCCCTCTCTTTCTCTCCCTTTCGCGCGCGCGCGGCGCACACGCACGTACACATCTACACACACATGTACACGAACAGCAGAGACACACACGAATACACACACGCACACACACACCTCTCCCGGCAGTTACCCGTTTTCCTACTAAATGAGACTTCATCCAGCGCCGATCCAGACGCGCTCCGAATTTTTTTCGATAATCTCGAAGGCTTTGAACTCGCAAGGATCGAAGATAACGACACCCCGTGTCGAAGGTAACATCCGGTCGGAGGGAATAATCAAAATTGACGCGGAGGGGTTGCTCTTTTTTTCTCTAACTCTCTCTCTCTCTCTCTTTCGTTCGCTTTCTCTCTCTCTCTCTCTCATTTCTACATACTTTTATCTTATTAGGCCGAAAGCCGTCTTCGAGACGCGCTCCGTCAAATTTTATATCCGGCCGGGCATTGTATCCTGGTGCAACGACTTCCGTTATTTCGCGAATCGCACACTCATGGTGGGAGCCGTCCGTTTGTTTCCTCTCCCTCTCTTTCTCATTATTATTTAGCGTAATTGAAGCGTTGTTTACTCAGTTTTTAGCGGAATTCTAGACGCGACGGCGCGTTAAACCGACTCACGCACTGCCCTTTACCCATTCACAGCCGCGCGTTATTGGCTTCGCCGCCCCGCCATCGTCGTCGTCGTCGTCGTTGCAAAATAAACGACGTTGTTATTACGATGAATTTCGTTACGAACAATAATCTAGTTCCTGCGAATTTCATTACGCCGCTGTTTCCGCGGGGTGGGAGGGGGCGACTATTAATATCCGGATATGGGCAAAGTTGAAATTTGTAATGGTACGGCGGTGGTTTTGATTATGGACGTTACAAAGTTCCGAACTTGATACGACACGTCCCAGGCACACACTTTTCCCGACTTCCGAGAGCGCAATAATCGCCGGTGATTTTCATCCGAGGAGCGCCCGAACTGCCGCGGCAACTCGGGCGAAAAAGCAGCAGGGCGAAGGATCGCAATTTAACGCGACCAGCCATTACTTCACCCGGCCGCGACGAATCTTCATTCTCGCCCGATCAGTCTCGAGTCCGCCGCACGGAGCCGGAACTAACGCGCGCGCGCCGTGCTGCTGATTTCACCGTCGTCC
Organism: Dinoponera quadriceps; assembly: GCF_001313825.1. Classification (NCBI taxonomy): domain Eukaryota; kingdom Metazoa; phylum Arthropoda; class Insecta; order Hymenoptera; family Formicidae; genus Dinoponera; species Dinoponera quadriceps. The sequence goes on along the minus strand of NW_014556062.1, from coordinate 1,808,691 downwards.
GCGCAATTTTCGCGGGCATCGCGCGCGCCGCGTTAGTCGCGCTAATCTTTCATTCCGGATCGGCGAATTCGATCGAGCACCGAAGAAAAAAGAACTGAAAAATTCATTTCCGGGGGATACAATAAGGTTTGTTTTTTCGCAGAAATAAAATTTATTTCCGTGTGTATGTGTGTAATAAACCGTATGACACCGTGAATGAATTTTTTAATATTTTCCTTGGTGGACGAACGAACCTCCACACCCCCGTGAGAATATTTGATATCTCCAACTATAATCATGGTGGTGAAAGAATGATAGGTTCGGGAGAACCCATTTTTTCTCAGTGAGTGTTACCATAGTGCCTGTGATAATAAACTCGCAATGCACGTTGCTACTAATATTTTCGCACGTGTTGAAACCACACGGAAAAAAAGTGCTAGAGTGCAGATTTTACTTGAATCGAATATATATATATTTACTTGATCCAAGTGAAATTCGCCGGAGAGTATTGAAGTAATTTACTTGAACTTAACTTCCCTTCCTGCGCATAAAAAGGGTATAGTTGAGGCCGGAAAAATAATTCCTCTCAGCGTATATTTCTTCACACGCTCCACGCTCGTCTCGTGGACCGTCTAACGACGCTTCCGACATGACCGGGGTGGTCCGATCGGTGGAGGATAAGTCGGAAACTACCGGCGAATCGGAACTCACCGATTCTTCTTTCCCGGAAGGGAACGGACGCGGCGGTGCTCGCTCGCTCGCGAAGAAACGAGTCTCGCGAGAAGCGCGTCGTAATTTTGCTCGGGCTTCATCGCGTTGCTCGATGATCTCGTGCGCGATGACCTCAGTTAGGCATGCTCGCGACGACGACTTCTCGCGGCGCCACCGAGGAGGAACTTCGTGTTCCCGGCCGGGCGGATCGGCCCGCGAGGATCGACCGGAAGTCGCAGCGCCGAGGATCAATGCCGCGATGAGGCGAGCGCTAGATATTGCATCGTCGCGTACCTCGGGTCGGCGGGAAGAGGAAGAAGAGGAAGAGGAAGAGGAGGAGGAGGAGGAGGAGGAAGAAGGTCAGAGGATGGGGGAGAGGATCGCCCTATTAATATTTACAGAGTAAAGCCGCCTACCACCGCTCGCGATGGCCGCGCTCTCGACGATGGTCGGTCGGTCGCCGACCTACTCGATCTCCCTTCGCTCCGAGAGTCCCCACCGTGGAAGGACGAGTCTGTACAAAAATGATGAACCGCGCGCGGATGCGCGAGAGACAGATGCACTTTCGTGTAGTAAGGGGCGGCACTCCCCCTCCCGCGGGGGCGCCGCCGCTCGGCTTCGCCAGCTTCTCGTGTATGGAGTGAGTGTGTTGTTGTTCCGTTTTCTCTTCCTTTTTTTTTCTTTCCTGCTTATTTTTATGTATATCTGTGTACGTGTAACGTCTCTCGTGTGAGTGTCTGTTTTGTTTGTTTGTTTGTTTGTGTGTGTGTATGTGTGTGTGTTTGTGTGTGTGTGTGTTCACGAGTGTGATTTCCTTAAATTTTCATATTCCTAGCTTCGGGCAGGGCCCGACACCATCTGACGTCGGACGGCACGAGTATCTCTCTTTCAGGGGATGCACGAATGCGTGTTGGTTGCTTGGGCGGGCGACGATAGGGCGACGGAGAAGTCCGAGTCCAGCACGAGGTCACTGATGCAACCTACGATGCCCTTGGCGTATCTACCGCCCGTTGTCCTCACGATGTCCGGCGCGCCGCCTGCGACAGAGAGAAAAGGAAGAGAAAGAGTGGGTCGGATTTCCGTTTTAAAAGACGTCTCGCCGGATGTGTTCCTCCTGGACGCTTGTGTCGCGCGCAATACTTTTCGCTCGGTACCGCCGGCTAGAGTTCCAGATATAAATGGAAAAGCTTAATTTGATATATCGAAACGTCGGCCATCTTTTTTCTGTGGTAGCACTTGGAGCCATCGACATATAGCACTGGACCTTTGAACTCTATATTATACTGGAGAATGTTAGGTACCATCTTGAGAAAGAAATAAGTTGGAGTACGCCGAGATAAAGGATAGATAGCGTAAGTATTACTTCCTTCTCTGTCCGGTGATTTCTGATTGGTCGACGATTTTCCATGATCTTTTCTACGAGCATTCGAATATACTAATTTATTTATGAAAGATGGTTTGAACCAAGTTGTTCATGATTTTTACCATTTTTATGGCATTTTACTATTTTTTCGTTTATCCTGTTCATTTTCAATAATATTATAATTTTAGGCAATTATGGAGATTGCGGAAGTTGCGCTGAAAAAAATACCCGACCATATCTGATCGGATAATCCAATTAAAAAGTAACAAACGGATGTATCTGGTCAAATTGCCGATCATTTCGTCATTTCATCAAATTAAGCCGTGCCTTTACCCGATGAAAATTACAACAGACATACAAAGGGCGACTAATTTTCCGACTATCATCGGTAACTGCATCGGATACTTGATCGGACAATGAGATCCATCACTTGATTAGAAAATAAATATAATAATCGAATGCATGAATTAATCGGTTTATCCGATGGAAATTTCTTTCAGTATACGAATGTGATACTTCGAATGTGTGGATATTTCCAACTGGAATAATTAGACATTAGAAAAGATATAGATAGATAATATCTTCTTTTTTAGCTCTTACTTCGCCCGTTTTTTCCTAAAGCATCAACCATTCAGTATAGAATTCAGCGTGCTGAACAAAGCATGGAATCGAAGTCGTGTTGACAGACATAGAAAAAAACAAGAAGATATGTGGGTGGTAGCGACTCATACAGCCCGGGGCCACGTGAGGCTCTTAAAAATTTGGAATATTTCTATTGTATAATAAACGTTGCATAAATAAAGTGGAAACCATATTTAGTAATTATTTATTACGTGTGTAATTTTAATTTCGCCCTCTTCTCGTCAAACAAGATTCAACCAATAAAAAAATAGTAGAAAGTGAGATTCCAAATGTGTGTGCAAACATTTACTTCCCTCTTCCTAGGCTCGTCAACACGAATATTAAGGAAATCCTACCGCACATATGCTCCGTTCAGCTTATATATTTAACATTATACGTCGATGTTTAGGGCAAGCGAGTAAGGAAGAGAGAGAGAAAGAAGAAATGGGTAAGAAAGGTTAAGTTGCGACAAGTTATAACAATATTATACAATTATGACAGTATAATTTACCGACATATTACACGCTATTAAACGTAATCGCTAAGAAAAAATGGTGCCTCGCTCGTATGATCGGGCAGCCGATCAAGCCGATCCTGTGTTCGACGTTGCTTCTCTACCTATACTTAAGGCTGCGTTCTCTTTGGGCACTTACGCGCTATAACAATCATTCCATCTTCCTTTGGCATGTAATGAACAATAAAGCTAGAATGACGCGCTTACAGTAGCGCGTGAGCGCTCAAAGAGAACGCAGCCTAAGATCCCGGTTAAGTTTGTTTTGGACGCTTTCGCGCTGAAAGCATCGTTCTATCTTCTTTCAGTAATGAGCAATAAAGATAGAATGACGCTTTCATACTGAAAGCATCCAAAACAAACGTAGCCTCTATCGCCGGCGAAGTTTTCGCGCGCGCGAAACTAATCGTCGTCGTCGACGTGTTTCCCTCTCCGCTTATTTCTTCTCTTTATGATCGAACAGATCGACTCGCGAGCTTACGGTGAGGTGTCATTCGCTTTGTAAATCGGCACGCGATCTCAAGCGCATACTTACCAACGTAGAGGCCGGTATCGGTGTTCAACTGTCTCAGTTGTCCCGGAGAGGATGCCGAGACCCCGGTACCGCTATCTACCACCAGAGACGCCCATTGTTCGTTTCTGGAAAGCAGTCGATTGCCAGTCATTGCGACGATCCGTTTTCGCAACGCAGAACGCGACCAACATCCTCCACCATCGACCCTTTTCAACCCCTTCGGGCGAGCGGTCCATTTTTCCATCGTGGGACTATATATTTCTATTTTTCTTTGTCTTTTCCGAGATATCGCGATGATTCGGGCGTCAAAGATCTCCGCGTGACACTTCTCTTTTTTTTTACATTTATTTACCGATAAAATTTAATCTCTTCAGGGATATTGACACATGTGTGTACGTTTAGTTTTATTTAAAAATTAAACGTTACCAAAGTAGGCCATGATGGCTACATGTCAAAATCGGTTCGCAAATAAGGTATCTTTGTTTTTTATGCATTCCATTAGAGCAGATCATAAATCAAAAATTTTAAATTCATCCCTGAAGAGGTTAAATAGAGAAGATATATAAAAAAACAGACAATAAGAGCCAACATCCTCCCAAGAACTCTGACTTTTTATTGCCCGTTGTTTGCATGTTTGTGGTTTTTACTTATTTTTCTATTTTAATTTAAAAAATCACTTAACTTTTCGTATGTTCCACACAGAGAAGAAAGATTGATCGAATTAACGTGACAATGAATTAACCAAACGTATTTTGTTTGAAAGAAACAGAACTTTTGGTTCTTGCAACTAAATCTGGCTCATAAGAATTAGAAAATCTGTTTTCTCTTTCAATCAAAACGCGTTTGGCTTGTTTATTGCCGATTTATTAATTCATCCAATCTTTTTCCTCCGTCCACATTGGTGTCTCTTCTTCCGACGGAACATACAAGACCAATTTATAATGAAAATGTAACTTTTAATGTAATTGTACCAGACATATGTATAAAAAATCTTCCGATGCAATTTGTTTATCTTTGTTACAATAAAAGAATCTCATCTCAAACGTTGATATCACTTCCGAATAAGAGAGAAGCCAACTTGGGAGGGTTAATTAAATAGAGAAGTAGCCCGTCCTGGGAGGGTCAATAAACCTCCTTTCGTGTGTGCGAATGTGTGTGTGTGTGTGTGTTCCAATAAATCGAGTCTCACCTAACCGCCCTGATACGATGCCACAGATCGTCGTCGAGTCGTGTGATATTGTATCGCAGCACGGCTTCCCCGGAGCCTAAATTGTACGCGAGGGTAAGGTAGCCGTGATCCAGGCCGAGGGCGAGGAAGTCATCGTTCTCGTCCCTTTGTTCCTGAGGATCCGACTGCCGGCCGCTCCAGAGCAGCAGGCCGCTGCTGCTACTGGCGCGGAATCTCATGTTGATGTCTACCCTGTAGCTGATTATCCTGCAAGCGCCGACGAGTGCGTTTAATGGCGAGTGAGCGTTGAGCGAAGAGGGACCGAACGAACGAACGACCGACCGACCGACCGACCGGACGACCGACCGACCGACCGGCGACGACGCTCGATAAACTAGCTCGACGCGCGATTAAAGCGGGTCAAGGAGCGATTGTGTAACGCAGCGTGCAACGTGCTGTTGTTCAGAGCTTTTGAAACGGCACGGCTGAGCACGTGCCGCTTTGACATTTACCCAACTTTTACGTGCGCCGCCGATTATTTCGCGCGCGTATTAATAGGATGCCCGATGGAGACGGAGGTGTTTTTTTGTTAACGTCGCGAAAATGGGTCATCGGTGCACGCACGCACGTATTTTGAGAGAACGCCGCGTGTCGGTCTTACACGCGAAAGAATGAGAGTATTCTCAAACACGCAACGCTCCGAGCCGATTTACTCGCAAGATGAATTCGTTCTCGGAAAGATATCTCGATGAGATCACGTGTGACGTGATCCTCCGTCTTCGGTGTCTAATTTCCAGACACGCGAAAGTCCCCCATAAGACGAGATAGAGAGACAAACGCGAGCGACTCGAAGTTGAAATTTTAACGCTACTTTGACGCTCCGAAGGGTAGGTGAGCCTACTTAGGTCACCTATAGTCTAGTAAACATCTACTTTGACGAGGGTGCAGCTGTTAACTTCTCCCTGAAACTTTTAATTCCACGGATTTCATTTTAATGCCGTCTTGAAAAAGAGAAGCTGGAAATATTTTCAATATTTCGGTATTCAATATTAAAGCAGTTAAAGTTGGCCCGTCAATTAATTAATTTTCTTACGAATTTTCTCAGATTTTGCCAGCATATCGAAATATGATGCGGTTAGACACTTCTTTAAAGATAGAATTGTCAAATAATCTCAAAAATCTATAATCAGCACGTGAAAACATGAAAAATACGAGAAAAAAATACGGAAAAATTCGGTGTCACGATTATTTCTGTAGTAGCGTATGAAAAATGTTTTATTTTCAAAATAATTGAGGGCAACAAGACAGGCGAATAAAGGTCAATCGCTGGTTTTTATAACGTTATATGCGTATGTGGAACAAACATAAATTAACGTCATACATTTCGGTCCCAGGTTGGACCAACCAATCGGCGATTAAACTTGTATCGGAAAAAAGTGAAAAAATTTACTTTAAAAAACGTTAACTTAAAAGTTATTCATCGACCCGTCCCGGCTCGCTGGTAAAATTCTATATATTTGGAACGTTTTCCGTGTCCAATGGAAGAATTTATTTTTAGTAATTCTCAGGAGATACATTTTCCTATTGGATACGAGATGCGTTGCAAAATTCGTCGGGAAAACGTGTTGTGACCTTTTTGTGACTGACCGTACATTTATATGGGTCTCCCGCGAGTCTATTACGACGTCCGTCGTTATCGCTCACCTCTTCATCGTGTCGGCGTCGTTGTAGTGCAGGTAGCTCTCGCTGCCGGTGAAGCTCGGCACGGCCCTCTCGTATCTCACGGATGTCAGGGCACTGGTCTTGGCCGGCGGCGGGACCAGAGGCGTGTAGTCATCTGGCGCGGGACAAGGGTGCGGTACGCCCGGACGGCATCGGCAGGTGAAGCGCTCTCGGAGAGGCCGACACTCCGCGTCGCCGCAGGGTCTCGCCTCGCATGCGTGCCCGCAGTTCCCCACGTTCACTCCGCCCAATGCCTCGGCCAGGATGCCCACCTACGCAGCCCGGCGAAAAAAGCGCGCGTGATCATCGTCGATCACACTCCGATGGAATTCCCCCTCCCCCCCTCCGAAGTGAAATTCCACACGAAAAGCCGACGGAACCGCCGCCGAGTCACTCGTGGCCGAGTGACTTTTCATTCAGGCAGAGTGAATTTCTACGCTCTGAATTCTACCGCGAGCCGTGAATATTTTCGCGCACGGAATTCGAGAGCGAATCTAATGTACTCCATGCTCGAATTGGAACAAATTCGCTCTAATCGAGTGAAACGTTCACTCGTACGAATTAAGAACCCACTTTGAGGACGGGGAGTTAAACTCTCTCTCTCTCTCTCTCTCTCTCTCTCTCTCTCTCTCTCTCTCCCTCTCTCTCTCACGCAATCTCTTTTGTGTGATTCAGAGCGATGATATTTTCATGGTCGCTTCGACGGAATTCTCGTTCGTTTTCGGTGAGATTTTATTTCGAGAAATTGAAAGAACAATAATAACAATAATAATATGGTAATATAATAATAATAATAATAATAATAATGATGATGATGATGATGATAATACGAAATTGAAATAATTGGAATAGCAACGAACGAGGGAAATTTGGTTGGGAGCACGATAGGAAAATAAATTCTTGTTCTGATGGAAATATTTCGTTAAGGTGGAAGAATCGACCGCGGAACAACGTAAGAATCGAAAAAGAAAAGCATCAAAAGCGCACGCGAGATGGAACTACGAGGCGAGTGGTAATGTGAGGTAGAAGATGCGAAATCAAAGCTTCGTTTCCGCAAATACAGTTGCGACCTTTATTCAGGTCACTCTCGACCTATAAATTACGAGAAATTTCCAAAATTGAAATGATGAATCTTTCAAAGAGAGAGAGAGAGAGAGAGAGAGAGAGAGTGCGGGAATGAGATAGCGACGATAAATTGCAGCAACGAGAGGACGGAGAGAAAGAGACCGAGCAACGAGCATTGAATTATGAGAATCTCCCGTGTTTGCAGATTCTGACGTGAAATGTTAGAAACGATATCTCAATCTGTCGAAGATCAATTTTTCAGTGTATTTTTCAGCTGTATACATTTAGCGATGTATACACGCTACGTTCTTACATAAACGTTCACTTCGTCCGCGCCTCTTATCTCTATTTCGCGTTTATAAAATTCCCGCAGTGATAGATATAGGAATTTAAATCCGGGTAATCCGAGTGGGAATTCAACGTCTTATCTACCAGGCCAGCGAGAGGCTCAAACTCGGCAGAGGCATCCCGACAGTTGCATTATCTACTGCGTAACTTCGGAGCACAGGCTGTATAATCCTGGGGTGTTCTTACCTCGCGATTATTCAGCACGATCGTCTGAATGCAGCCGACGAAGCTGGCCGTAGTTTTCATCTTCGGCGAGTACATGTCGGACGAAGGCGCGCCGCCCAGATAGAGGTTCAGCGGTAAGGATAATTGCGTGAACGCTCCGGGCGCCAAGATTTCCTGGGCAGGGCCGTCCTCGACTTCCAGAGACGCCAAACGACCTGTCCTAGAGACCCGAACTTCGACCCATTCGCCGAGACGAACCGGATTCTCGCTTCTGAAACGATAATGCAAATAGCAAACACTCAGGAATGCAACAATTGTCGATCTCCGAAAGACCCGCCGGCCATTTCCCGGCATCCCGCGAAAATTTCCACGGCGAAGTTCACCAATTGGTAGATACGGATGCGACAGCGAGCCCCGAAGTAGTAGCGAACAGAGAGAACAAAGAGCTCTTCCACGGGGAGATCGGTTTTTAGATTGGCTCTAATTGACTCTTCTTTCTCCTGCCTTCCCTTCTCCGATCGTGACTTCTTATATCTTTTTTTTATTCGAATCTCGATAACCACACTCGAAATGAGTTTAACAACGTTTTTCGGCGACGGTCGAGAGTTGCCCGGGACTTGAAAAAAGCGTGAAGATAGAGGGAAAACATCAAAACTGACATCGGTAAACCGACATACCTATGTTTCTCGGCTGTAAACTACTGAACCCTCTGTCGAGCAGAATATGAATTTCGTTTACACAGTGCACAGTGGTTGAAGCTAAAGTGGCAATTTCTGTTTGCTGGCGCATTCAGTTGTGTTATTAACATCGTTTGACTGTTCGTTGCGCTGAAGTTTCGGTCGTCTTTTTCTTGTGAAAATTAAACTAACAAATCAGCGACAAGTAATTTATTGAACAATAATGTTTTACAGTGTGTGAGTTTTGAACTTTTTAAAACACTTTGAATCCTGTGCCAATTTTTATTCTCCGCCACTGAAAGAGACCACGCGAGAAAAGTCTGAATTATACATCTCCTCGGATTATAGGGCTTTAGAGTCCACAAACAGAATCGTGTATCGGTTTCAGTGCGCTTCTTCCCCGCCGAGCGAGATTTTCCGATTCCCGGCACGAATTTTCCCGCGAATCAGGCGAATTTCGCGCAAATTTTCGACTCTTGTCCTCTCAGGGAAATCGCCATTCGCTTCCGCCGCGCGCCGGTCTCGCCACTTCCGGAGCGGCCTGTACTTCATCCTTAATCCTCCCTTATCTTCGTCGCGAGGATTCCGAATAAGAAATTGAAGTTTTGCGGAAAAGACTGTTATTAGAGACCTCTTTCTTTCGCGCCAACGAAGTGCGACGTAAGATCAGGCGCGCGCGCCGAGGAGCGTCCGAAATTGCGAAAGGCGGCGGGAGAGGACCGCACTCTCTCTCTCTCTCTCTCTCTGTTTTGTGCTAACTCTCTGAATTTCTAAAATCCAATTTTCCGGGAAATGAAGTCTCGCGCGAGAACAAATTTATCTCGTATTTCCCGCTGATTTTTTTTCATGAACAATCACCTCGTCGTCGCTCGCGCGATTGTATTTCAATTCTGCGGTATATACTCCACGCGCGTATCCCCCACATGTGTTTTTACACGGAAACCTCTCTCCCTCCCTTCTCTCCCGCCGCCCCTAATCCGCGCTGAATCTCGCGCGCAGCAAGGTCTGAAAATCTTTCACGTCCCGGGGCGATTGTGTCTCCGCGTCGAAATGAGGCAAACGGGCCGACGAGCGTGTCGACGTCGTCGGGCCGAAAAAGCCGGTCGAGACCCGCGAGCGCGCTTTTGGATAATTGAAACGACGCCGGCACCTTTCGCGTCGCGCGCGCGAAGCAATTAACGCGGCCGCCACTCGTCGCGTCTACAATTATAATCGACGTTAACTCGATATCGACGGACGCTCCATCGATTTGATTTCGTCAATGACGCCCGGGAGGCCGCGCCAGTCCGTCCGTCCGTCGGCCAGCCAGCGAACGAGCCAACTCTCCGAATTTTCCTCCGATCTCTCGGACCGGGAAATGAAAATTCGCGCACGTACCGCGGCGGGGAAACTTTACACGCGCTCCCGCAGACTCGGATCATTCAATTTGAATTTCGCGAGGAAAGTCCGCGCGCCAACGGTTTCGGTAGACAATGGATTCGCTCTCGCGGCCGCCACACCGCGACTAACACACACACTCCTTCTCTTCCTCGATTCAACAGAAGAAATTCTCGCATAATTAATGTCGAATGGAGAGAAAAGAACGGGCAGGCGAGCAGGCAGGCAGGTAGCTAGATAGCGGGGGGAAATGAAGAGGAACCAGTGGAATTGCAGGCGGGAAGAAAATTGCTAATTAATAAAGGAGAGAGATGGTAGGAAATTTTCATATTGGACTTTCCGCCTGGCGCTGTTACGATAAAAGATACGGGGCGCTTGGAACTTCGAGACTCGCTTGTTAACTGCTTTTTTTTACTCTCCTCTCTCTCTCTCTCTCTCTCTCACTTTAGGGAGTCTCGCTCTTTCTCTCTTTCTCTAGACACGGGGGTTAAATATCCCTGTTTAATGGCGCGCGTAATAATGCGCGTTTTTACGTCGGAGAGGAATTTCGTGGCGGTCGCTTTTTATTCGGCGGCGAAGGGTGCGGCGGGTGTTGTATTCTTACGTGAGATTTACCGCCTGGTAGACTAAATTTATAAAAGGTACCCGAATGTCGTTAAGCGAATGATCGCTTGATGTAGTTGTCGGAAAAGCTAGTGAATGTACCGCGTTAAAAATGTCTCGTGTGTGCGTATATGTTTGTGCGTATTGATTAAATACGCAATTATATAACGTAAGCTAGGGAAAATAATGGATTGTGTCTATTAAACGTTAACACACGCGATATATTTAACGTGGAAAATAGGAAATTCGCGATTATACGAACGAAAATCGGAGGAGGAAAAAGCGAGCTCGAATTCGTCGAAACAAACGCGAGTTAGAAATTCAATGAGGAAGAGGAGAGAAATTTGCGAGAGAAATATTTGGTGTAATACAATGATATATGATTACGTATTTGTATGCGCGCTATAATATACCCACGATATATTTTGTTTGTATAATAGCGAAGACACGTGCCGCCATGAAATCGACGTGATGTTTGCCCTCCCGCCGGATTATCGATTTGTTTAAAATTTCATTCGATTGTAAAGTAGCAGCCGAGCATTCCAATATTCAGATTTTATTCAACGGAATACGAAGTAGTCAGATATTCAAGTCGTCGGGATGCGAATGCGAAATATTTCGCTGTCGTAACACGTTTCAGGAATCCCCGAACACAACTCGATTTAAATAATACATACGCCTGGCGTGCTGCGCGATTAATTAATACCGCGAAATGATTACGGACTACCTGCAACTTGGGACCCGGCGTTAAAGCGTACCGTAAGTAGGGGAAGCTCGGGCAAAGCGGACGCCCGGGTTGAAAGAATGATGCTGTTTTCCGCTTAATTAACTATAGGTGGTGCTATGACGACGAAATTTATTGATAGAGTGTATTGTGACATTCATACATTGTAAGGTTGTACGTCATTGCAGTTCGGAATTCTCTTTTTCTCGATATTTTCTTGCGACTTTCATCTTCAAAGTATGGGAGTTAAACTGACCCGCGGACGCATGAACAAACGAATGCTTCTCCGATTTGTTTTTGCACGCGACGTCGGCGCTTTCAGCAATTTGCTTCTACCGCTTACTCTTGGATTCGGCGAGGTAGCGACAATAACACTCGAGAACTTCAGCTATAAATAGCAGTTGTTTTATCCTTCAAAAAGTTACGCGCCCACTTGCGAGTTAAGGTCTTACCACGTACCTCGTGTAAGTATCTACTGCAAGCTACTGAATATACTTAAATTGATGAAAATATTACATGATTTAAGAAGCTGTAAAACAGGTAATTACGTTTACTCGATTCCAACATTTATTGTTCTATGTATTTGCAAAGATAAATTTCTCTACCAACGAAGACATACTCCGAGAGCATATCGACGAATCCCCTCCCAGTCGGGCTCTTAATTACAATTGTCGAAAGATTCGAGCCCGATTGTAATCATCGCGCTCATCATCCGCATTTGCGTATTTACAGCACTTCTCTCGACAGAGGAATGGATTTTACGGGACAGTAATCATCTCGACCGTCGTTGATTATCGCGAGAAGAATTACATCGACTCGAGCGTGCAATCGGACCGGCATTTTAGCGCGCTCATTAACGTCTCGTTTTTCGCAAAATATCAGCGTCGCCTGTTATGCGGTATCACGTTCCACCGGGAACGCGCGCAGCGCATCCGAGACTACATCCGGCCGGATTTACCGATCATCTTTACTCGATCACGATCGTTTTCCGCGTCGTCGATTAATCGTATCCGCGAACCGGAGCAGCCGTCCCGGACAATCCGGTCGTTTTGCCGCGCGTCGACTCTCTTCCGTTCCTCGCGACGCGACGTCACCGTCACCGTCACGCCACGTCAACGCGAAAAAGCACCGGGCGTTCCGCGCGGCACCGACGCGCCGGCTCGCTTAATTAACGCGAATTGTTCGACGGTGTATACGCAAACGATGCAATTAGCGCCCGCTCGCCGGCGCACCGTTCCGTTTTGTTCCGTGTCTCATCGCGACGAGGAACCCCGTCTATCGCGAAACGAACAGCCCGAGGGTGGGATTGCGTCACACCTCGAGACACACCGCGTTCCGCTCGCGACGGAGAGGGTGAGAAAGAGGAAGACTGAGAGAGCGAGGCAAGGAGAGAGCGAGAAAGAAAGAGAAGACGAGAACGAAAGAGCGATAGATAGATAGATAGAGAGAGAGAGAGAGAGAGAGAGAGAGACAGCTAGCGAAGTTCGTCGAGGGCCATCGGCTTACCTCAAAGTGGCAGGTCCTGTTCCGAGGTCGAAGGTGAACTGCACGTGGCCCGAGGAGAGATAGAGCGCAATAAAGTCACCGGTGGCGTCGCTGTGATGGCCGTTGTAGAGTATTACGCCGTCCTGGGCGGTCGGTTTTAACGTGACGGACAATTCCAGCCACGACAGCGACGTGTCCGCCAATCCCGGATAACGTAGGTAAGAAGATCCGTTGAAGGATGGAACCTGCGGGAATAAAACAACGCGCGTCCGCGCGCGTGCGGTCTGAGATTGCATGGAAATGTCGTTACCGAGCAAATGCATCCCCGTTTTTGTCAGCGGCCCGTCCACCTGGACGCCTGCGTCCGCCCTAATCGGCCTCTCAACCCCCCTCCCCCCCCCCC
>NW_014556062.1:1791322-1795222 GCF_001313825.1 Dinoponera quadriceps | reverse complement strand
CCCCCCCCCCCCGTTCAAGCGGCGACGAACGCACCGATGTTATTTGTTATGTCGCGCGTCGTCCGAGCGGGAGTTAATAGAACGGCCGTAAAACAGCACCGGGATGCGCCGATGTTCGTTCGTTCATTCGTTCGTTCGTTCGTTTGTTCGTCCATTCGTTTGTGCCTCAGTCGATTCGCGGTGGATTTTTACTCCGTCGACTCTTTACTCTTTCACGAGAGCGTCCGTCGTTGTCGTCGGTTCGCTCTCGCGAATTTTCAACTTCCGGGGGACAATTTGGAGAGAGGGAGGAACTGGGTAGTGCGAAGTGTATCTTCACAATTACACTTCCTTAAACTGTTCCGCTAATTCACCCGAGCAAAACTCGTTTAATCATTTCGAGAGCACTTCTCGTCCACCGGCGCTCTCTTCGCTGCGTTCGCAACCGGTCACTTTTCCGCGGGAAATAGAGACGCATAGCCCTTCCAATTCCGCCCCGTGATCTTAGCGAGATAGAAAGTCGCGATATATATATATATGTATGTATACATATGTATATATACGTATATATTTCGCCGATACATTTCTTATCGTTACGAGGGCGCGAAGTCCTTCGTCGTCCCTCGTTCTCGCTCCCTCTTTCTTCCCCACCTTGTCCTCCGTCGCCCTCGTCGCGCGGCCGACGTAATAATTCTTCTTCTCGTCGTCGAACATAAAGCGAAGAAACTCTTGGAACAGCTGTTGTTATTTAATTTACGGCCGGCGCGGGGATTTTGTGCTTTTCGTAAATCGAAATGCAAATACGCTATATGTCACTGTCTCGGATAATCCTTGATATAGCTGCATTCAAGTACCTTAAGAGCGGTAAGAGGTCGAAGCGGGCTGCTGCCGCCGCCGCCGCTTTAATGAGACTGCCTGGTAATTGTTTGTACGTCAGTTACCTCTCCAGATAAAGCGCAAAACATAAACGCTCGCGCGGGATCCTTCGTCGAATTACGGTGACCTGACGTTCCGCGAGACCCGGGAAACAACGAGAGAGAGAGAGAGAAAGAGAGTGCTTCTCCTCCCATCGATCGTGCTTAATTGTACGTATATTTGCAAATGTATCGCCGAAAGTTATCGGGTTAATTATAAATATATGTGCGACTGATGACGCACGTTGCGCCGGGAGTCTCGTCTATCACCTCGATCCTCATCCTTCCTGCCCTTTGTAACACTTTTGCCGGCTAAAGAATGACCGCATCTAAACTCGCGTTAAGAATGTACAAACCTATACGGAGGAGGAATAGAGAAAGAGTGAGAGGGAGAGAGAGAGAGAGAGAGAGAGATGGCTACTACGGGAAGAGCATGTATTATTCTTCACCTCGATCTTCAATATTGAACTAGAAGGATAACGCAGCAAGCAACAAACTCAACACGTCCGCCGGCGGTTGCTTAATTATAAATATCTTCGCGAACACGATTCATGCGAGAAATTTCTTCACGCGCATAACCCTCTGCGAAACAAATTCGGAGTTCTCTCGGATGAGAAACCCCGGCCGTCGATACGTGGCTACTGATAAATATGCGCAGTCTGCTGCGGAATTATAGCTGAAGGGTCGAACTGGCTGGCAGAATTCGCGTAACGAGTTCGATGATTTTGATCTTACACGGGAAAAAATATTAATATCAATTCAAAGTTCATATTCTCGCATGTGTAAGCAAGAATATATAATCTTACACGAGGATAAAACCCTGCTTGGATGAAGAAATTCTGCATAATCCCATAAAAAATATCATAATCTCGTTATTTAAGAATAATTCGAGTTGAGAGAGGAGAAATATCGGCGAGGAAGAAAGAATATCTTGAAATTAATGAAGAATCGTATCCGTTTGTGAAGATATCTCGTTCCCTCCGTCCGATATTTTCTCCTCTTAATTCATGAAGATTATTCCTGAATAACAAGAATATGATATGTTTAGTGGAACAAGAGAATGATGCGGCACACCTGACACCGACTGCGCGCTTCGTCTACCGCATCAACAAGCGCGAATGTGTCAAGAGGAGGATCCCCGAGTTACGAGGGTGTTATCTCCGCAGTGCGAGTCGCCCTTTCCTCGCAGTAGCGTCGTTGCGTACACCATATGCAACAATCATCTTCCCTTCGAATTTATTAAATTTCTCCTTCGACGTGCTCAAAGAGCCCCGTCCGTCCGTCTCGCCAGGTCGTCGCAGCCCGGCGCGCTCGAAAAATCGAGACGAGCGAAAACGAACGATCCCTTTAAGGTCCGGCGCGAAGAGCGACATAAATTAATTAATATGACGGTACGACGACGGGCGGTATCCTGACGGGGACCGAGATCGCGAGCGGAATGCGCTCCTTGAGAAGAAATTTCCCTCCTCGACGCCTATGCGCGGCGCTCGTTGGCCTCCTTTTCTCCTGCCGCCGCGTAAAAGCTACGTCCCGGTGATAAGGAGCTCCCGCGGGAGAGCCGGAGAGAAGTAACCTTGTATTATGCGAAAGACCAGGAACTCGTAAGGTCCCTCGGGGAACACCCTTTCTCACCGCTTACGACATCGTCCTTCTGTCCGGCTTATACGTCGCTCTGTGATGTTCACTTCGGCGTTCTCCCCGATGTGCGCGGAAAGACCGCTGATGGGTCCACGAATTCTTTACGAGACTGTTTGCACCTATGGGAAACTTAACAGCGGGTATGACGACGACGGAGACGGCGAGCACGAGGACGACGCGTGCCACTCCGCACGTCCCCTATTATGAACGGCCGGGGGAGGGGAGGGAGTGAAAATGTTATTTTCCCTACCGTTACAAGACCGTTTGATCTTTAAAGGCAACGCCTAGTTGATTCTATCGATTTTCTTGTTTTGTCGGGCAGTTTACGCGGAAAATACTTTTCCAGCTCGCTCGCGCGCGCACGTGAATTTCCATTATATCGTGATATCGCGTTTTAACGGTAAATACAATATAACTTAAATGGGCATACGGGTTGTTGCGGTGATCTATTTTCCGCGCCGTGTTCCGAAAGGCTTGTTATTTGATGTCGATAGTGATTACGAATTCATTATACGGATATACCAGTGGATCGTAATAATTTTATAATTTCTGCAACCGCGAGCCGGCGGAGTATTCGCGTTTAATGATGTCGTTACAGAGATACAATCGCGGGGGATTACAATTTGCGCAATTTGCGTATCGGTGTTTAAGTCAGAATGGGAGTCGAATTGATACTGTTATCGTCTGATTCTATCATTTTGCCGGGAGAATACGGTTTTTTACGCGTACACCATAGGGGAGATAAGAGAGAGTTGGAAACGGGGGGGGAGGGGGGGACGATAATTGGGACAAGCTAATTTTCTTTCTAACAGCTGGTGCTGTACTTTTGATTGAAACACAGCTGATGCCTCTAAATGACATACATGAAAATTTACTTATAATACGGAATATCGGGAAAGGAGCATCGCAAATGAGTCTCGCGACAGAAAAGAGCACGTGCAACCCGATATCTCTCCGTGGTCAAATTAATTATATCAGTTTCTTATTTCGTAATTCCTCTTCTGCATTTATGAGAGTCGTGTGTAATTTTAGTTTAATTTAAGTTTAATAACGACGAACGCGAGAGTGCCTCGAAGGCACTCCGACGGATGTTCCTTCGCTTCACAGCCCTTGGAAAGCCCTTCGCGTCCGAGTAGCGCGCGAAATATGCATAAAATTGCACCTCCCCAGCGAGGAAACGGACGCTACATTTGCAAAATTTATTTTTCTCCGATACGTCGGACGTTCAAAAGTTTGCGTGGAATAAATCATTGCAAAAACTATCCTACCGGACGAACCGAATGTTTCGGTGTCACACATATCTCTCCGGAAACAGAAAGACAGTGGAGAAGGGAAAAGTGCAACGAGTGAATTTTGAAAAATTCCATAC
>NW_014556062.1:1788795-1791146 GCF_001313825.1 Dinoponera quadriceps | reverse complement strand
CCCCCCGCGTTCGGAACGAGCTAATAAAAACGTGTCGCGCGCATTCCTAACGATAAAAGCGAGCCCGTCATGTACAGCTTCGAGCCGTCGTTCGGCTTTTACCTCGACACTTAGCGCTTTTACTTTTATTCCGGCATCCGGCGTCTTCCGCGGCGCAATAAGAGACGCGTCGCAAAAATGTATCGCCGTGTCATAAATTAGGATAATATTTTGGGGGGGGGAGGAGGGATGAGAGAGGAAGGACGACATTCGGTTACCACGGCTATATCTCTTCCGCTTGTACGTTAATGGAATTAAACTCGGGAACGGTCGTGGGAGGGAAGTTTGAGAACGAGTTTCGAGTTTGAAGTGATACTCGTTAACTCGAGCCCTTTATGGTCGTTTCTCGAGCTAGTTTACGTTCTGATTCCGAGATCGGGAACGCGACGAGACCACCTCGTGTAAGACACGCGTCCCACCCGCCCGCTCGCTCCGAGCCTTTTCTCTCGGTTGCAGCTCCCGCCCACGCAGAACGCTGCACAATCCTCGGGTAGGATTGCGTTTGCGGCTTTCAATATCGCTCAGGGAGATTTTCACATTAACAGTGTATCACGCACACACGCACCGTATTGTGTATGAGATTTGTAAGAGGAAACGATATATGGGGTATCTCGAATCTTTGTAATCTCCGTTTCACCTCTCCGAGCGAGTCGGAAATGAGCTTTTCTCGTCGAAGATGCCGAAGGAGGTCCTCATTATTCGCGGCAACTGCTCACCTCTTAACATCACGAATCTGTGTAACCAATTTAAATGTAAGATTTAAAATAAACTTTTGCTAAGGTCCATTCGAAATTGGCCGAAGAAAATAATTTCGTTATCCGTTTGGTCGCTCGAAGTTGAGTTCGCGAAAAGTCCCGCTGCTTCGGCTGGTTGTGGGTCGGGGATTATTGCTGCCTCGGCGTTTCCGCCGAGGAAAAATCATTTCTGAATTGCTCAAAGAACCTCCCTCTCGGTGAAGTTAAAGTTGAGAGGTCTGGGGCATTCAGTGTGAAATTAATAGAGGAAAAGTGCCGAAAATGACATGGGTATTGAGAGTCGACATGTCCCTGTTTTTCGGCTACAAAGCACTAAAGTCTGTCGAATAATACATGACCTTTGTCTACTGCGTGCAAGCTTCGGGTGGAACTGAAACAGTTTTTGCTCGCGAACGCGTTTAGTTGTGTAATTAGCGTTAGTCGATTTTTCGATATACTGAAATTGTTCTCGAGTCATCTTATAAATTTTTAATGACAAAAATATTGGCGAAGAGATCGAGTTCAACGTGCACTGGAAACGGCACACGTTCTATGGCACTGAACGTTTAAAAGCACCGTAAGTTATTCGCAAAACAATATGTAATAATTTTCAATTAACTCTTCCATAATATATTCTGACGGAGAAACGTTGCCACTGTGCATCCACTCGTACGTACATTTCAATTCTACACCCTCTACGGTATTTTAGAGTTCAAAAACAAAATGGCACGTCGGTCTCTTCCTCCACTTGTAGACACAACGATAAATAACGTTACAACCTCGTAACCTCGAGATTCTCCATAGATCCTTCGAATTCGAAATCGGTATTTACAGGATCAGCGAGAAACGAAAATGCTGCGACTCGTACAGGCTCCGCACAACACCCGCGACACCCCGGGAAAAAGACACATCGCCCGCGCGGATTCCGGCGATACTTCTTCGGCTGCACGTCCGGGCAAATTTTCAATTTGCAAATAGAGTCGCGCCCGTTCCCTGGAAACGTTCCAATCGGCGGATCAGCGCCAGTAGCGAGCATAACTGTCAATGCTCTATCGAAAGGCAAACTACCGAAACGTCGCGCTGAGCCCGTCACTGATGCATGCGAACGCATCTTTATAGCTCGGCGGCACTCGCTGTCATTTCGAGTCGCGCCGGAAGTAATATCGGTCGAATGCCGATACCAATTTCACCGCGTCGCTCCGTATCCCATTTCCCCCCTCCCCTCCCCCCGGCCCTCACCCTCGCCGACTCCCCGTCATAATCGATATCGTATAACCGTGCATAATCCGCGGGTAACTGTGCACACACACGCACATACGGGGGCAAACCGCATACGGTGACTTCCGGCGGGAGCGGTCGCGTCCGCTCCATTAAGTCGCCCCCCCGCCGATGTATCGAAATATCGCATCGAGGATCTCTCGAATCGAGCAACGTCGACCGATTTCAAAGTATCCCGCGCGTTGTACGCGCACGTTACACGCGGACAAATCGCGACTTTCAGCACGCTTAAGCCGCCTCGTTAGCCGGCGCGGGGTGTTAATTACTTGTGGCCGGCCTCCTCCGCTCCCCCCCCCCCCC
>NW_014556062.1:1776641-1788790 GCF_001313825.1 Dinoponera quadriceps | reverse complement strand
CCCCCCCCCCGCTTATTGTGCGGATAAACACCGTCATTTACGTGCGAGCCGACCGACGGCACGATCGATTCTCGTACAGCGTGTCGCATTTCACGACAATAAGTCCACGGTTGAGGAGGAGGAGGGAGGGGGGTGTATCGACGGCGATGGCTGCGGCGGAATAATGCATATTCAGCGGCAGTTTTTAATATCCAGCCGATGAAGAATCGCGGCCGGCGCGGTATTGTGCGCACAGTGGCAACTTAAAAAAAAAGGTGAAACTTAAAAAAAAACGCGAAATGTAAAAAAACGCGAAACCTAAAAAACGTGAAACCTAAAAAAACACGAAACCTAAAAAAAAAAGACGCGAGACCTAAACGCGAAACCTAAACGTGAAACTTAGCCGCGAAAACCTATGCGCGCAACCTATGCGCAGAACCCATGCGCAGAATCCCTGTGCGGAATCTATGCGCAAAATCTAACTGCGAAACCTAACCGCGAAATAAAAAAAACGCGAAACCTAAGAAAAAAATCCAAAACCCCAAAAATACGAAACCCCCAAAAATCGAAAAAAAATGAGACCTAAAAAAACGAAATCTAAAAAAAAAAAAACGCGAAATTTAAATGAAAAGAACGCGAAAACTAAAAAAAACGTGAAACCTGAAAAATCTAAACGGGTAATTTAGCCGCGAAAACCTATGCGTGCAACCTATGCGCAGAACCCATGCGGGGAACGTATGCGCGAATCCTTACCGCGAAATAAAAAGAACCTTACTATTTAATTAAAATTGCATTTGCATTTTTATACACAAATAAGACAGTTAAAAACAAGTTTATCTCTTTGTCGTTCCGTTCCTACCAGTTGAGTGATATCGTGCGCGAAGCGTAGATTGAAGACACCTTATTGATTGCGCCGTGTTTCGCCGTTAGAACCAATAGAAGACAATTCCGGCTGCAAATTCTTACTACGGGGCTCTATGAGGTTGCTTTCGTGAGCAATGAATGATCCGTCGTTGTTCGCGCGAGATGGATGGCAGGTCTAATTTTGGAAGTGACGGACCGAGACGGGCGAATTGTTCGATACGTGCCGCCAGTGGATCAACTTACAATCAAGTGAACACGATAATGAGACAGCATAACGGAACAACATCGCGTCTGATGCGATGTTAGCATGTTTGATGTCTGCAAGCAAGTCTGGCCTCGTTATGGGCCATGATACCAGCTGCGCATCTAGCGAGAGATGCGAGAGAACATGAACGAGAAGGAGAGGGAAGAGAAGGAACGAGAGACGATCTATAAATTGCGCCTGGCAGTCGCGTATCCCGAGTTACATAACACACATACATAGACGACGCGACACGTGCACTTCCGTGCGAAAACTCTCCCCGTCCACGTGTGTGGTTGATGGACTGCTTAGTCGAAAGAGAGAGAGAGAGAGAGAGAAAGATGTAACAGCGGGCGCACGTGAACGCGCGCGTGCACGGTTCGCTCGAAAGTTAACCGAAAAAGCTCTTTAGCAGTTGGAAAACTACCGTTCGGTGAATGAAAAAACAGAGTGCGGCTGTCATTTTCGACGCTCGTCGAATTACCCCCTTCCTCTCATAAACTCGTCTCGTGCCTGCCTGCCTACCTGCCGCGAAACTTCGGCCGCCAACAACAACAGAGTGGGGATATATCTGATGTTTTCGGGCGTCCGATTCTCCCTTTATACTTTAATTTCATCCCTCAATTTTCACAAGAATATAGCTCAAAAACTTCAACACGACAGAAGATCAAACGGCGCAAATAACACAACCGAAAGCGTTTGCAGACAGAAACTGCCACCCACCAGCTCCAACTACTATACATAGTAGATGAAACAGATTCTGTTGGGTACAGTTGAGTACTTTACAGCCGGGAAACATAGACGTGTCAGTTTACCATATCTATGTCAGTTTCGATTCTTTTCCTCCACTAGTTATTATTAAAATTATAATTATTTTTGGTGTCAACTGTGTCTTATTATTGTTCTAATTATAAAAAATAGTTGGTATTTGTAATATGCATATAAATTATTATCACTGACATAATACATTTGTGTTGATAATATTATCAATCACATTTATTGAAAAAAATTATTTTTGATTATTATTATTAGTATTATTATCATTATTATTATTTTCCTACATATATATATGTTATCATAGTTACAAATGCTACACTTTTTCTTAGTGCAGACGAAAGATCGATTTAGCACGGTTCGGCGGCCGGGATATGGAATTTCGATCGATATGTTTCTCTCGCGCGGTGTATCGTTCCCCTGGAAATGGATGCCTTTCGGCCGGGAAACGCGAGGGGGAACCTCCCTTCACCCCCGTGGGATCGGTCGTGGCCGAGAGACAGAGCGGCGAGATATCTCGAGAACTGGGTTTGTTATGGATTCTGATAGCGTATCTTTTTTCATCCCGAAACGTAAAAAAAATAGAAGCCGGAAAGAAGTAGCGCGCAGTTGGGCGGCGATACTTCGGGGCCGGGAGTTTCCGCCGGGGACGGTGTCTTTATCAACGCGGTTTGCCCAGCTTTCTTTCTTTTTTTTTTCACGCAATCCTACAGGCGGCGTGGCCGAATTATTGACGTGACTTCTCAACACTATCGAAGTTCAACTGCGTGACGTGTCAACAATAATGCGTTATGGCGGAAGACGAGGTTTCTTAATAAAGATAAGACCGCGTCGTTCGAGGAAGCAGCGGAAGGGGGAAAGAATTCCCTCGAAATGATTGTGCGTTTCTGGAATTTTTTTAAAATAAATACCCCGACTCGTCCAGGTCGAATGCTTCGTCGAATATGCGCATGCATACGCGCGATGGGGTTGTGCGCGCGAGAGATCGTTATCCTATTTGTAATTTTGAAGTTTCTTTCGCGCCTATATAAAGAGCTTAGTGAAAAAGCACCGGGAAGGTGCATAATTTATGAAGCTTATATACGGCCGTTCGTGCTCAAAGTGAGCATCACGAATAATGGATCCGATACACTTCTGCCCCGCAGCCCTTATGGCGGTTTCACGAATACTTGATTGTAATTATATTCGGAGAGAGATATAAATATATGAAGAGCTACGTTAACGCTCATTAGCGACGGGAAGGTATAATCCGATTCGTCAGATTACCACACGTTAGATTATTCACTACTTCGATATTCCCGATTGATGAATTCGTACGGGCGATTCAGAAGAGCAATGGTGAATTTAATCGCGCGGCTTAGAGAATATTTCCGCGCTGTCTTGCGGCTGTCCGGGGAGAATTGGTAGAATTTCTATTTTTATACGATTATGGATTGCACCGTCCGACGAAATTTGATCTTTTTTCACGCGTCACGAATGTGAACAGTCATTTTCGATGTATTTCTACCGATTTCATGTTGCTCTTTTTCATTTAATTTGATCCGATTATATTATGTAAGTACAAAAGCGCTTACTTTCGAGCGTTAAGATGCAATAAAATGCCTTTCCCTTGTATTAAATGTTATTTTCAAATCGTTGTATCTCGAAAACGAAAAATTATACCGAAACGAAACATATTTTAAAGCTAAAAGCTGATACTCTCATGCGGCATTAACAAAATTTAGAGAAAGAATCTGTTGTCGGCGCTACAACGCAATGAAAAGCATCAAAATTATTTTTAATCTCTGACGCTATTTTTCTCCAAATTATGACGTGATAGCCAAATTTGGACAACCGATTCGTGTTCAACAAGCAAAAATACATCGGAAATAACTGTTCGTATTCAAGTTGCAAAATAGTATTGGACAATTTTATAGATTTTTCCGAGGGCGCGCACACACACACACACACACACACACACACACACACACACACACACACACACACACACACACACACAAATCTGAGTGAGTTATTTTCAGTTCGTAAAGTAATATAACGAGAGACTACCTCTTCTTTTATTTCGATTTATTTCTCTCTCTCTCTCTCTCTTTCTCTCCCTTCTAATTCCCGTCGTTAAAATTTCGCAACTCAACCCCCTCAAAAATTGACTTCAGCGCGAATAACTTAGCATACGCCGGCAAAGTTCGGTCAAACATCTCAGGAGCGGCGAGTGCAATCAAGCGAACTTGGGGATTCGATTCCAGGGGGCGGAAAAAGTTTCGGTTTCGACTTACGGTCGGCCGGGATATTCGGTGCGCCGTTGACTGCGTGAGAGTTCGCCGCGGCCGTGTGTCGCGCGCTTATAATTCCTAACGGAATCGATTCGATTACCTGCAGGTCCACCCGGGTCTCGCAGAGATCGCCCGTGTAGCCGAGTGGGCAGAGACAGACAGCGGTGTCGCCTCCGGTAGTCAGGCATTTCCCACCGTGGGAACACGGCACCTTGCTGCACCTGTCGGCCGTGCACTCCTCTGGAACGACAATAAATCAGGCGATTTAATAAAAGTTCCGGCGGGCCGCGAAATCGAGAGAATTACGCGCGAGCAGGGAGAATCGGATCCGAGGCCGACTCTCGACTCGGCTCGACTGCGCGCCAGATAAAACTGATAAAACCGCTCGCGCACCTCGACAGATCCTCCTCTCCGTCGATTTATCGGCCCGGCGGAGTATCAATCTCTTTCGCCTCGTCGTATTTTCGACGATATCATTTAGCGTACGCGCGAGCACTGACGGCGAATTTTTGCGCGACGTTGACGTTCCTTCTCTCTCTCTCTCTCTTTCTCCCTCTTTCCTTCAATCGACACGACGGTCCCGACGTTGAGCTCCGCGACGTGTGCCACCGGGACATCCAGCCGGGAATATGCGACCCCCTCTCCCTCCTCTTCCATGATCATATCTTGCCCGCCGACGTATATATTTAATATATCGTATGGTTTTCGCGCCGTCAATTTGGTACGAAGAATGAAGAGCACAAAAAGGAGAGTCCGCGAATGTTCCGCGAACAAAAAATTTGGGGAGAAAAGAGATCGAGAAGAAAAAGAAGAAGAAGAAGAGAGAGAGAGAGAGAGAGAAAGAGAAAATATCGATCGGGTGATACACAATGAACGAGCCTGGACGATTTTTGCTCCCCGCCGCGGAATGTGCCCAACGAGTTGAACTCTCCGGGCCAAAGTTTTCCAATCTAAGGGGTGTTATCTTTCCAGGGGGTCTCTCCGTGCACGGGGAGGGAGGGGGGAGGGCGAACGTAGACGGAATCGAAGAGTAACGCGTAACTTTCGATTCTAAGAATCCCCCGCCGCCTCTCTCATCCATCTCCGTGACCGATACCTACGATATCTACCTACCTACCTACCGTTGTAACAGATCGTTTTGATACGCGATAGTGAGCGAAAATAACGCCGAAAATAACGGGCGAAGTAACATAATAATTGATGGCGCAATTTCTCGCCGTTAATTGACGCTCCTGGATATTAATGAGAGATCGCGTTTGATCTGACGTCCCGCCGCGCCCGTTAGTCCGAATCTACAATAAGTGTGTAGTGAGCCTTCGGTTTTTCGCCTGAGCAAGCGTAACGCAATTTCGTTTTCCGCTAAAACGCCGAAATTTTGGGAAATGCGGCGTTTGATAGCGCAGCAAAGCGTTTTTTGGCTCAAAATTACGTTACAATTAGGCGCTCAGAGCAAAAAGCAAAAAGGCTTCGCTCCACACGCAGAAAATTTGTACCGAATAACACAGCATGCAAATAGCATAATTTATTAGATTTATGTCGCAAGATTAGATTTAAACGACGTCCCCGACATTTGCCGAACGGCAGATGGGGCTGTGCAGCATGAAAAGTCACGGGAGGAAAACGGAAAATATTTTACTCCTGCGATTTCCCCACCTTTCCGCTACGGAGAAACGGCGAGCATTTAAACAACAACATGGATGTGGTACGCCCAAGTGTAGTATTTTCGGGTTAAAGCTTACGAAGCTGGAATCGAAAGCGACGCGACGAACTGTCGTCGTCGGCTTTGTATTCTTCCCCGACTCCTCCCGTCATTACTCATTGCGAGATACACAACGCTCGTTAATAAGAGTGGCGCCAGTCGATCATGAGCGCATTATACGTGGCGAACATACACTAAAGTTCGCGCGCACGCGCGATAAATATTAATTAAATATTCATCTCTCGGCAGTCGCGCGTGTGGTATTTTATGAATCTGCATAATGACGCTTCGATAGGTATCGATTAGTACTCGATAATTAATACCGCACTTCGATAAAGAGCGTACTCTCCATGGGTATCGTGTGGTACATCATCCGTGTGTAACTGATTATGTTGGAGAATACACTCGGGTGAAAATTTCGATGGTACTCGGACGTTTTTAAGGACCGTTTCAAGCGCCTATTTAGGTGACCTGTAGGCTGTGGTAAAAATTTGCTTTCGACGATACCACACTTGTTAACTTCTCTCTTGAATGTTTGGCTCGACAGAATCAATGAATGTTAATCCTTTAATTTAATTTTAATGCTACCTTGAAGCTATAAATGCTCCCGATATTTCAATTATTAAATTCGCATGAATATTCGAAATATCCTACTTTACCGCTAAAAACGGCGAAAACGGAAATTTAAAATATCATTATATTGTCAAAGTAGGAATGAATTATATATTAAATTATATCTTTCATAAAAATCATATAATAATATTTTGTTATATTAAAGATATAATTTAACCGTATTAAATTATATCATTATATCATTTATTGATACCTATTTTTGCCATCTTAACTCTCACTGTGTTAAAGGATAAAAAGTTTAATGTAAAGCTAAAATTTCGATCCAAGGAATTACCGCTATTTATCACGTGATCCGAGTCACAATTTTGATACTATTCCGACATTCTTAAGGATAATTCGCGTCTATTTATATGGCTATACTACGTATATTGTCAAAGTGGATTTTTTAGGAACAAATTATATCATTAGAATTACACCTACTTTGCTATCTTAGCTTCTGCCATTGTAGAATTAAAGGTTTAACATAGGATCAAAATGTCGACTTCGGTATTTGTGCCGCAACGTCGATCGCGAACGCGGATTCTCTTGTAACTTCGAGCATATTTCGCTCGGTTTTTTCGCCCCAGGGAAGAAGCGAACTTCGTCTCAGAGAGACGAAGGTAGGCGAAACGCGCTCCCCAAGTCGCTCGCATCCTTCGACGCCAAGAGCGTTTACTTCGTCATTATTCACACAGCCCATTAGCACACAAATGTTTACCATTAATATCGTCTCACACTCGCACACAATTGGTTATTTCGAGTATGACCGGCGATAAATATCAAAATTACGGCCGGCGTACGCTGCGAACAATGGCGCCCGATGTTGCAAAATAGAGATAACATTTGCTCGCTGCTGCGTCGTGATATAAATACTGGACAGACGTTCATTACTCAGCTGGTAATTAATGTCGCGCGCGCACACATATGCACTTATATATTTAATACGTAGACGGGCGTACATACGCGCGTACGTACAGCTGTTGCACAGTCAGATCTAAACGACTTCCCCCCCCCCCCAAATGTTGACAATTAATTACCGACACTCTGCCAACGATAACGATGATAATTACTCGCGATAGCTATCGTCTTGCTTGACACACGTGATCCATCGCGGGTCACTTTGCTCTTCACTGAGTAAAAGCGTCCTGTGATCGTATCGTTTTTGACATAATTAATGTCCGCTGCTTTCAAGCGAATGTCACAGCAGCGGGTCTCCTTTCGTTTGCGCAACGAGACTCAGTTAACTCGTAAATTAAAGAAGAAGAAGCTCGAAACGCGCTTCTCGCCCGATGTATGATTATAATCGAGTCATTTGTGTCATTTAAAGCCGTCGCCCCAGCACGATTATTTCTCGTTGCACAGACGTGTCAACAACACGTTAAAGAGTAGAAACATACGCAATGTTCGTCAATTGGAACGCTCCAAACAACGATCGCGAAATTCCCNCTCTCTCTCTCTCTCTCTCTCTCTCTCTCTCTCTCTCTCTCTCTCGGCATTTCGCGATAAAAAAAAAAAGAGAAAAACATCGACACTGAATTAAAGAGTACACTGTTATCGGATAAAGTGGCGGAAGCGCGACAACCTGTATCGTATGAACGGCGTCCCGATATGAATCGTAACCCGAGTCGAAATTTTGGTCCTGTGTGATTCTTTGAACCTTTAATTCTACAACACAGTAGGAGCTAAGATAGCAAAATAGGACCAATTCTAATGATATAACTTATTACTACGCTGATGATGTCTTAAATTTCCGTTACCATTGTTTTTAGCGTCAAAATAAGTTATTTTGAATATTAATATTAATATGAATCTAATAATCGAAATATCGAAAACGTCTGTAGCTTCGAGGTAGCATTAAAATGAAAGCAATAGAATATAAAGGTTTAAGAGAGATTTTAACGAGTATAAAGTATCGTCAATGTAAGTTCGTACTACTTAAACCAGCTTCCGAGTTAGTGCCGCGTCCTTCATGAATTGTTGTTTCCAACAACGTTTCGTAAATATTTTAGTTCGCTTCTTTACGATGAGGAGAATGACCCGAAATTAGCCCGAAATTAAATTATACCTCAACTCGAAATCTAAATTTTTACTTAATCTAAATTTTTACCAGTTATACTTGGAAAAAATAAAATGTTAATTTAAAAATTTTTCACATGTCCCAGAAAGTCTCTAAATATTGTGTTAAAATAACATATTATATTCGTTGTATATGTTACTTTTTAACACACCGTGAAAATGTTTAATTATTTGACAGAAACACATTTTGTTCTACATTTATATATGTTGTTTCAACTTAAAATATGAACAAAGAAATTAAAAAATACGCAAAGGAGTAGTTAATGTAACTTATAAAAAAGTACCACTGGAAAATATTTGTACTAAGTAAATAAAATAAATGTTACATTTTAATATAATTTTGAGGAACTTCTCGTGTTATATTAACATATGAAATTAATGACTTTAATTTAAATTATTCGTAAGAGAAACATTTGGTTTTAATCAATTTGACGATTTCATATGTCGAAGTTTATAATTATTTAAAGACTCATTTTAATTTATGTTAATGTTAAAATAACTTTAAAAAATATTCATTTCCTAAAATAATTATGTTAAAATAACTCAAAATAATTTCACTTTTAAGCGACACATGAAAAATGTCGAATTACCAAATTGACGTGAATTTAACACATGAAAACGAATCACGAAAATAATAACGTATGAGCTGTGTCAATTGAACTGTTAATTTGGCATTGAGGTATTTAGTCAAAAGTCGGTAAACGAGATGTTAACATTCAGATAAAAGATTTTTTTACTGTACAGGTCTAAATAGATGCAAACTGCCCTTAAGAGCGTTAAGGTAGCATCAGAATTTCAACTCGAGAAGTTACGAGCTTTTCGAGCGATCTCCGCGGCGATCCGAATTCTCCTCACGACAAGCCATTTGTCGGAAAAAAAAAGAAGAAAGAAAGAAAGAAAGAAACATGAAACGGACGTTCAATACAGAATTGCCGTTTTACTGGTGTGCAAGCGGCGAAATAAATAATGCGGCTCGCGTGTGCACGGACGAATTATTATTATTATTAATGTTCCGTCGCGCAACGACTGTAAAGCCGTCGGCGGTGCCAGCGCTGAAATATGCGAAACAATTAATAACTGCGAAGCCCTAATTGGCAGCCTTACAGCTACGACATCGGTCGGTCAGAATGCGGCCGGGCGTTACCGGGCGACCGAATTAACGGCTATATCGGCAAACGGATACAACAGGTGTCACATGAATTTAGTCGGCAAATCCTCCGATGCCCGCTCGATTTAACTCCGAATATATTCTTCGCCTCTTTTTTTTTCCGCCACTACGGCGGCGGTGGCGGCAAACGGATTTCCTAAGTATCCTTCTTGCGCGCGCGTGTCTCGGAGCTTAACTCGCCGGATGATGTAACCATAATTAACCGAATGCGTCCCGTCACGAACGAATTGCGAATTAAATTCGAGGGATCCTGCGTCGTGCGTTTTATTATGCCGCAATTTTTATCCGCGTCTCCGAGTCTCTGTGTACTTCGCGATAAAAAACTGGAACGACGTCAGAAGGAAAAAGGGGAGACCGGGGCTGTGAGTCACGCGTTAGTTAGTTGTCACGAAGCTTATATCTCACTTAATAAAGTAAAAAAGCGTATTTTTCTCCATAGTGTAAGTTACCGGTATCGTGTTATTTGGCGTGCGGAATGACTCGTGGTTAACGCACTGCATGTAAGGGTGTTGGATAGATTTTAGTTGTTTTCTCGGTCGTCATAGTTCAATCGACTTAAACTGCAAATGTATAATGGATGAGAGACTTAGCGACAGACGCCGTGTATAAAAAGTGCGACAATAAGCCACGGGCTCCGTCCTACTTTCCATTTTATGGATACAGTTGTTATCATCTTTGATCTGCGCACGAGGAAATTCGTAGAGTTCGCTTAACGAAGAGGGTCGCTCCGAGAATTCTGAAACGTCAACTGCGCGACTGAGATCCAGAAACCGATTATCAATCTCCCCGACTGCCGGACTTTCTTTCGAGCGAGCCGGGCTATTTTTGCCAATTATCGATCACCTAATGCGATTACACTGTTGAAACGTTTCAGAAGGATTTTCTCATGTAGGTCGAAAGTAACGTCACGTAATTTTATTCAAACCCGAAAGAATCCCGGGCGGATATGTCGAAATTTCGGACGAAAAGCCCGAATTTCCTTTGCTCCTATCAGCCGTTTCGCCCTACTTCCTCGACCAAGGTAACTCGGCCGAGACCCTCAAAAAGTCTCGGCGGTTTAAAGAATTTTAAGCCGTTCGAAAGTTCCATCTGCACCGTATCCGCCATGCTCGGAAGCAAGCAATCGAGGGATCAAGGAAACTCACGATTAGAACATCTCTCGCCCGGGTGTGATCAAGAACCGAAGGTTAGAAGATGAGGGGGGGGGGGGTAGCGTTGTACTGTACGGGCTGTACTCACCGACGTCGAATCCGTTCGCGGCGTCGCCCTGCGGGGCCAACGGGAAGCGATAGTGGTGCTCGTTCGCCTCCAAATGCCGGATGCAGCCCTTAAATCCGGTCCTCACCGGAAGTCGCTCCAAACCGGTCGTGTTTCCGGGCCCGCCGACGAAGAGCGGCTCACGGAACGTAATCCTCGAGAACAAGCCCTGCAATTGAAGCCGGAATTCTCTGGTTACACGTATGTAGTAGCCGTAACGTGCGCGGACCGGTGGCGCAATTGCGGCCGCCTGATTAATGCATGAAATTATTCCGCCCGGCAAGTACAAGCGCAATGCCGGGGTACTCCCCCCCCCCCCCCCCNNNNCCCCCCCCGGGTATCCTTTTGTATATTTCTAGGGCGGCGGTAAAACCGACCGAGTCCTTCGCGAGTCTTCCGCACGCGCGCGTATGAAAAATATATATCTCCGCAAAATATCCCAACCCTTCTCAACCCGCGTGTTCCCGCTTTTACAACTCGCCCTCGCGGGTTCGTTGTAAGATCCGTCTACGTTCCACGTCATCCGTTCTGCACGAACAATAGGATGGGGGATTACAAAAAGGATTATGCTGATCTGGCGAGAGTCATAGTTGCTGTAACTTAATACATGGCGAGCGGATGAACGAAAGATGAAAGATCGGAGTCTACCGCTTACTGGTTGCAACGAATATCGCCAAAAAGGGAGAAAAAGAGAGAGAGAGAGAGGGAGGAAGGATAGAGGAAGGGAGGGAGAAGCGCGACGACGACGTTGACACGTGCGGGAAATTCTTCCGTATCTTCGTACCTTCGATCCGCGTTATTTTCGCGACTCGTGTCTTTCGCGTTTCG
The DNA here is from genome assembly GCF_001313825.1 of Dinoponera quadriceps. Taxonomy (NCBI): domain Eukaryota; kingdom Metazoa; phylum Arthropoda; class Insecta; order Hymenoptera; family Formicidae; genus Dinoponera; species Dinoponera quadriceps. Next base: position 1,777,019 of record NW_014556062.1, on the reverse strand, counting down.
CGAAATTCACGTTCCCCCCATATATATATATATATATATATATATATCTCGTAAGGCAAAATGTACCCGTTGTCAACCAATACATATCGCCGTTTCATTGTGCATTTTATATTCAAGCACACGCTCGCCCTCGTATGTCTTGCGCGCGATCATAAGTCGCCGTAGTCGTCGTCGTCGTCGTCCTCGTCGACGCTCGAATTCCATTCTCGAAAATTCTCCGAATCGGACAGGAGGATCGCACGCGAACGAGCGGTCGCGGAAGCTTTGGCAACAAGCTGTGCGCTCCAGTTTTCCGCTCTTTCTCCCGAAGCGAAGAGAATGCGGCGTGATGAGAAAAAGAAGGACAGGAGGTAGAGAGAGAGAGAGAGAGAGAGAGAG
>NW_014556062.1:1708137-1776588 GCF_001313825.1 Dinoponera quadriceps | reverse complement strand
GGGGGGGGGGGGAGGTCAGGGGTGGCTTCTCTAATTACGACGCTGTCGTTAGGACACCGAGTGCTTAATGGCACTCTAGGATAAAGTGGGCTTGAAACGCGAAGCCATTTGCCGGCGATGCTGCCTGATTTTAAAGGTAATTAAACCTAGCCTGGGAAAAACAGATGGGCCGAGAACCAGCCGATAATTCCTCGTTATCATACCGCTATCCCGGACGCCGTGGAGAGTCTCTCGTTGAGGAAGGAGGAGGAAAAAGTCGATGGGACATTTATCGACGGTACTTGTACCCCCGATATTCTGTGTCCTCGGCGGTGTTCGAGCTCGATTAGCGCGTATCGTGCACGCTGTTTATAAACCGCGCTGCAGAGAACGGCCGGGATTACCGGCGCGTATATACGGATGTGCAGTCCGGCACGGATTAGCACTAACGAAACCACCGGGTCGCGGCGATTATTACGACACGGTCGTTCGTTGCGGAAGTCGCGCGGGGGAGAACGGCGGAAAACGAACGGTGGTATCAACTTCTCATGGAGCTCCCGTGGAGCTCGTGAACTCTCGGGCAGCGATATATCGAGCGAACGACAAAAACGTCGCGCGGGGGAGAAAGTGGAAAATCGCGCGTAGGACGAAGAAGGTTCTCTTATCTCCGCATTCGACTCTCTCTCGTCGTCCCGTCAAAATTATTTATATCCCCAAGTAGGAAATAACTACTGGCGAGGTATTAGCTCGGTAGCGATTTTTTGTGAACGTCACAAGAGAAGGAAAGGTGATATTGTGACCTTGATGGCTCCTCTTAATATCTCCAGTGTTAGGTGGCAAATTCTAGCGATTATTTGTGGAATTGTTTGTCCAGCAGCTCGCCGCAGAGTCGTTGTATTTTTCTTGCAAATAACGTCCTAAGTGATAAATATTTCATAACTTTGAGTCTAGAAGCAATTGAACGACACTTTGACGAATATAATCATTAAGTTTTCAACTTAAAATATTGATTGTTAACAAAGTTATTGCACAAAATATAAGGGGAGAGGCCGTAATACCACCTTTCTTCCAATACCGATTTGGTACCGACGCTGAAATCATAATAATAGGTCACGACTCGGAAAACAATACTGTAACTACACCGATTCCCAGTATTGCAAAGGTACCGGAAATTGTCGATCCCCAGTAATAATTATTATTATTGTACAATTGTTAATACTGCAATACTGTGGAAGAAAGGGTCAGGACTATGACTGGGTGCTTTGTTTGTACTTGCAGATGTCCAATTTAAATGTCATATGAGGCGAAAAACATCGGAGCGAGGCGAATTCGGCTGGGACACAAACCCGAGTCTTCCGTTCGCCAGGCGATCGCTCCACAGCGGTTTGAAAGGGTAAATTTTTTGGCTAAAACTCTGAATCTTGATCAAAATGATTCTTTGTATACAAAAGATGTTCTTTAAAAGGAAGAAAAATAACTATGTGTATGCAATTCAAGATTTATCTCTTTTTTTAGATAAATATAAATATAAGTCGAGTCGAACATTGAGCGTTATTAGCGATGCGTAGAAAGAAAAGAAGAAAAGGAAGAAAGGCGCGAGAGAACTATGTCGCTACGTGAACTATGAAAATTAGTCATCCAATTCGCTGCCGGCGCCTCCGAAAGATTATCTCGCGGCCATCAGCGTAAAGAGGTTCCAAAAGTCTCGCTTACACTTCTGATCGTCCGCCCCGCATCTCATTTGCAAGGTAACAAGGCGGACGTTCGCAGTATCACGAGGAAGCGATGCAAAGCGAATTAGGGGGGTGGTGGGGAGACAAGAGGAAGGAAAAACGAAGGAACGAGGACGAAGGAAGAGAAAGGAAAGGAGAGAGAACAGGAGGAAGGGAAAGAAGAGAGCGCGAAGTGTGCAACAAGCGTCGAATACGATTAAAGCGCGGGGAGCGCGGGGTTAATTAACAATAAAATCTGTGTGTTCGTTGGCAAAACGACGGCGACAACCGAGGCGCGTCAAAGAACACCATCTCACCGTTTGCATCGGAAAGGAGTAGCTTCGCTCTGCGGCGCGCCGCCCGCTGCTGTATCGCGAATTAAATCGCCGGTCGTTAATTAAGCGCAATTTCCCAAGGTTTAAGAGCGCGAATCGGAAGCGCGACTAATTCAGCTTCTCTGCAGTCGCGTTTGACGATGAGTCGCAACCGTACGTTCTACGAAATCATGGAGAAGCGCGCGTTATGTAAAGATCTCGCCGACGAATAAGCGGACGAATATCGATCCTTCTATCAACCATGTCTTTGATATTTACTAACTTATTGTTTGCGCTTTTTCGGCTTTTATTGAGATGGCAAAAATATATATATACACATATAACATCTATATTTTACAAAATAACGACAGAGCTCAGGAAAAAGAGTGACTATAGTGATCTATTTCGACGATGATGAATTTTTAGTGACTTGTCAAGAAAAGGTGAAAAGTGGCTGAAATTTCTGGACGGTAGCGTTTGTATAAGAGATAAATTTGAGAAATCTATGTTGATATATCGTCTGTAAAATAAACAATTTAACACATAAGAGAAGACAGTGTGTCGGTTCTACGGGGAAAGAAATGAAAAAATTTCGCACGTTTTCGAAAAAAATATTCTATGCTTGAACGTGCGATATAATTCCAGATTCGACAACTGGGATCTGAATTTTTCGCTCGAACCAGAAAAGACCCGCGAGCGCCCCTCTAACTGGGGTTAAATCGGAAGTGACATTTCGCGTGCGAAAATAGCGGGGTGCCTTTGTAATCGTCACTCGACCCGCCGTCGCCCGACTCGTTTTCATCTTCGGTCGGTCATTACCCCATCGCATTGACACGGTGACTGCGTGATCGGGGTATTTCCACAATAGCTATTCAAACACGCTCTGACGAATCCGGGCGCTGTTTGTCGCGTGGTTTTCGCGTCGCGCTGTTTCATTAGCGAGCGAGCGAGGGGCCGATCGATCGGGACGGATTAATATGGGAAAGAACGCGGAGTCGATAGAGACGATTACGTGGCGGCGGAACCCGCCTTCATTCAGGCGAGTTTTACGACGGCAACGGCGCTTTTTCCTGATTACTCGAGAGGAGGCGCGGCCCTGTTCCTAGGGTGTGGTTCCTCGCTTTTAACCCCTCGCCATCTGTCTCGATGCCTCGTCGGACGTCGGACGTTTTGTACTTTCAGAGTTGCTTCTTACGACGTTGCTGCCGCTATCGTGCTTGTGTATGCGCGCGCGCGCTTCTCGCGCGAAATTTTGCGCACAACGTAACCTCCCCGTTTTTATCTCGCTTTTATACGAGCCGTCTCATCCGCGCGTCTGATGTGTCTACGCGCGCGTCTTTCGCGAAAATTCCGCCGTCACTTTTTCCGCCAGGTCGGAGAACGAATCCTTCTTCCCTTCTGCATATATCCGTACAATACGGGCGAAGGTAAATTGACGAGCGACGTCGCGTCCGAGAGAGAGAGATGCCCTCTCTCGTCCTCGCACGGCCGAAAATATCATTTATTAACGCAAGTTTGCTCGCTTGCGAGATATATATATATATATATATATAAAATCTAGGCTATACAATGGTATAGCCTAGATTTTATATCGCGTTACAACGATAATTTGCAATACCTCCAACGTGCGCTTTCAATATTTTATTTTCTACGGTATCTGCGTATGTGTATATGCGTGTGTGTAATATCTATGTGCGCATGGGCAGTGCGCGTATATACGCGAGACGACAGAACTACCAAGATTCTACTTCTCACGCGAGGCGTTCTGCGGCTTCTAATGCGTCTAAAGCGAGATGAGAATTTTCAACAAATCCGAAGTTTTGTTACGGCAACGTGGTATAACGCGCTTCAACACATATCGGTATAAACCGCAACCGAGTTTTCAGTCCGACGCGTTAGGTAAGCAAAATAAAAGGAAACAAGAGAAAGAAAGAAGNGGGGGGGGGGGGGAGGAAGAGAGACGGAAAGAAGGAAAAAAAAAGAGGGAAAGGAAAAGGGGTCAAAATTTACGCGCAGACCGCGTGGAATACTCCGGAAAGAAGTTTCCGAGATGTAAGAACGTTTCTTCAATTTCCGTACTACATTCTCTCATTAAAGTTTCCGGGAAGTTTCCGAAAGATACAACGGCGTTTAATGCTGGGGGGTTCCACCCTGGCGCTGTTAAACTTTTCGCGAGTGGATTTCGCCGAACGGAAACAATTTTATTTCATTGCAGCCGAACATGGGCTATTAATGAGCAACGGAGTCATATTTACCGTTGTTATTACCACGATACAGGCACGACCGGGTAAGTTTTATACGGCGAGGGCGGGGAAAAAAAAAAAGGAAGAAGAGAAAGGAGGAAAGAAACGACTGTAACGACCGGTGCTGCGCCCCGTTAAGACCGAGCTTCTCCGCGCGAAAGAAAAGGTTTATTTAGTCGATGGCGGGCGAGCGGCAACGAATTACCGCTATCGCGATCAATTGGATACGATTCCTCATTCCGCCGTTACATAAAACTCCAGACCGGAAGTGTCTCGGGGGAGGCGAACGCGAGGAGTGGGAAGAGAAGTGGAGGAGAGAGAGAGAGAGAGAGAGAGAGAAAAGGGAGAAGAAGGAGGAAGAGGAGGATGTCGCCGTAGAATCTCGAGAATTCGAATAAACTCGCGCTCTCGGGTATCGCTCCCGATGATACGTTCCCGCCTCCCGCTGCGGAATATCGATTCCATCCCCATTGAATCCGCGCGTACACGGGTAAATAATATCCCGAGGGGAGGGGGAGAGAAGGGGGGAGTCTGGCCTTGATGGAAATAAAATGAAGTGCCCTCACCTTCGAGCGTCCCTCCACCCTCTTCTCCTGATTCAGCTGGATCCAGGCGTCCCATCGATGTCTGTAGACACTCAGGGTGTTCCACTCATTCAGCCTCACCGTCTCCGTGCTCCTCACCGTGCCCACACCGCTGCCGCAATCGAACCTACCCGCCGGGCGGAAAGTACGAGGGGGCAATGTTAATCGATCGGCGGAATACTGCACGTCGTGAAATGTCAACCGTCGCCGTGGCCGAGCGCCGGTTCGCCACGGGGGCGGGGAGACGGCTCATATCAACGTTCTGGTGGGCGATACATTATTGAGCGTCGTGAAATTTATTTGTCGACAGGACACACAGCGCGCCGGAGGGGGGAGGGCGGTAAAATTCCTGGTAGGAACGGTTCGCGCGTCGAGGGAGGAAGTCGTGAGGCGAACGGGGATCCAGGTTGAAACGCACGTTACAGCCCGGGGGTATCGAATTCGATCCGCGCTTCGATCGCTTTTCACCGCGAATTTCTGTCCACCGCGAATTACTTTTTACCGCGTGAAACTACCGCGCGAACTTATTTCTTTTCCTCTTCCCCTTCATCTCCCGTCCTTCTCTCTTTCTCCAGTGTCGCGTATACGGACGGATGTTAGCGGATATAAAAGAATAGCGGCGGGCTCGGTCGCGCTCAGTGCGTTCGATAATGTGTCTACGCTCTCTCTCTCTCTCTCTCTTCGTCCCGACTCGCCGCGTCCTTCGCTGGTTGGCGGCGCAATCAATATGGAAATCATCGCCGGCGTCGATAATTTATTCGCCATCATCGCGAAAGTAATCCGCTAATATTTAAACGCACCGGTAATGGTGTCCAGTTAATAGAACAACAAATCCACACGGCTAATCATTTAGCGTTCGATTAATGAATTGTGGAAACGAATCCGGAGGGAGAACAATGGTCGGCCATCGCACGGCGCCAATGAATAAATTACACGGTGCGTTTGATGAATGTGTCTATGAATTCGGTAGAGACGCGCGCGCGACCTCCTTTGTCCCACAATCTCGATGCTAAATCCGAATAGAAGCCATTGTGGAACTTCGTCCTTGGGGATGCGAGTTAATTCCCCCCCCCCCCCTCGTCGCGACTCGTTTTTTAATCAGCTAAATGCCGGCGATGATTACGGAGACGTTTTTATTCGCGTGCAACGCGACTACTAACACTTTGCGGCTCGCGCTTCGTTGTCGAGGTTGTCGCGCTCTCTGACTCGAGCAAATCGAGCCTATGATTCGTACTTGGCCGTACTTTTTCGACTGGAAATAAATAGCGATATAAAAGGGCTCATTAGAATCAATGCTGCAATTTGCTAGGCAAATTTACGAGTAAATTGTAAAATCGTAGCTTACGAATAATGACGGGACCGATTGAATGACTCGTTAATATCAATACATGTCGATTCCCAATTTCCTGTAATCTCGTCATTTTGAACCTTGCGTTCTTCACTGTCGCGAAAGTATATTTTCCCGTCATGAAATACTTTGTTGCGTTAGAACCCCCCTAAGTGATTTTATCGTTCAAGCAAAGTGTAACTAAAGGCTTTCGAGTGTGCCGAATATTTTTGAGTCTGATTTGCAAAATGTTGCCTCAGAAGAAAATATGGCTGTCGGAAAAATGAAAATTAAAAAAATGTTCGAATATCTTCCTCATAAGATACTTTGTTATCGATATTAAAGTTTTGTAATGAATTTATGACTGAAACAAGATATATTTAGGGGCTTTTGGATGTGCTGAACATGATTTTAAAATGACAACAATGATTTTAAAATCGTATTTGTAAAATGTTGCTTCAGATAAACGATATTGTTACCGGAAAAATGAGAATTTGTCGAATTTTAGGAAACTCTTGTCATGAGATATTTTGTTGTATTAAAGTTTCACAATAAATTAATGACTGAAATAACATATATTAAAATGGTTATTAGGTGTACTGAATATGATTTTGAAGTCGTATTTACTTCTGAAAAAATATGTTGGTGAGAAAAATTAAAATAGAAAAATAATTAAATTGAACAGAAGCTAAAAATTCCTATAACCAATTTAATAATTAAAGAGTTTGACATTATATTCTCAATATAGTTTTTATAGGTAATGAAATATTTTATATAAATAATTTTATATAAGCCATATTTACATTTTTCTTATCCGATAAAAAATATTATGCATGCGCGCGCGTATATGTACACGTGTGCGTGTGTATGCTAAAATTATGCATATATATATGATGTTTATATATATTTTATATTATATTATATGTTATATATTTTCTAAAAATTGCACATTTGTACTATTTTCCACTATACTATTACCAATTCATGTACAGATATACATACAACATACACACACACACATATTCTTGCAACTTTATATATATATATGTTTATATTACTTAAGTGTAATATTTAGATGGTTTAAAAACTTCTACACTTATTGCAAACCAACATCAAATTTCAATTAAAATTTGCTAAATTAATCGCCATTTCGGATACATAGTAAAAGATTTTTTTAATTTGACTTGAAATTCGTCATCACCATCGCCGAAAATCCCGTTGTACAAACTTTCATTGATTCTCGCCAACTTTTTATTTTTGATATTTTAGCTCTGAATGGTGCGACAATGAAGGTGTTTACATTATTGAATACGTTTCACTTTTACCCTTCTCCACGCATCTACCTTCAATCATAAATGTGTATACGTACGTCATTACCATTAATGGTCTCACATCGCAACATCATTATATCGTCGGCGAACTGCAACGTCGAAATTCGCGCGAAGCTACTGTATCGTCGGCAAACCGCAAAGTGTTAATGAGGGGAGGGGGGCTCGGACGATTCCGAACGCACAGGGGCAACGAAATACGACGGGAGAGCCGCTGGTTTATTTATTATCGCGAAATCACATTCTCCCGTGTCTTTCTTCTTCGTTACCGCGCCGGACGCGGCCGCAGGGGGAAATTAAGCATTGCGAGGAGAGCGGGAGAAAAATTCAATATCGCGCGGTAATCATTAAAAGCGTTGCTTCGAAAGGGATCAATTCAATATTCAGGTGTGTGTGCACATTCGTCGCCGGTGAATATCGACGCGCGCGAATCATGCACTTGGTGCATTACAGGTGTCATAACGCGTATACAACCGCTTTGCCGGCGCACAGGCTTTGCTTGCGGGCGAAACCCGGCGCGTGTGTTATAAAATAAATCCTACGGCGCCGTTGACGGCGAAAAGTTTTGCCGTCGGGCGATGGTGCAAAACGCCGTGAAGGGGGTAAGGAAGGGGTTATCGAGGCTATATTGCAAAGGGTAAACTTCGCAGTTTTTGCACGACGCTCGTAAATCCTACGCGAGGGGGGGCTCCATTAAGTCACGGCTTATTAAGCTGTAAACGAAAAATTAGTCCCGGCACGGAATGCTTAATTAATGACCACGTCAAACTCACGGCGAAGTCTCCGAAATTATGGCGCCGAAGTGTCCTATAAAGCGTCTGGTATAACTTTATATTCAATACGGCCCGCCCGACGGTGGCCGCCGCGACGCAAAAAATCGATGAGCGAACCTCGCTCGCTCCTGATGCGGTTTAAGGAGTTTGCGCTTTCGCGGGACTGCCGGCCACTTGGACGACGCTCGCGATCCGCAGACGCTGACCGTTAATTTGTTGAAATAGAAAACAATTGACGGTCGAGCGGAATGCACAAAATAACGCCGGAATTACGGAGAATTAATTGATCTCTTTTGTCTTGATTTTCGCCCCGGACTTCGTCGCGGTGGTGTCTAAGCGTCTATATTTGCGGACGAAACTTCGTATATGAATTTTATTATATAAAAATGGAACGTGATAAAATATATATTAGTTGAAAAACCAACGTCAAAGAATTATTATTATTTATCCATGATTGAAGTGGAATTTTGTCATCAAGAAATGATTAATTACGAATAACAAGAAAGTTGAATTTCTCATCATTTTATCTACTCCTGCAAATATCAATGTATATATTGATATATAAATGCATAAATTAGAGGTTACGAAAATGACGGTAACTTAATAATATTTCTGCATCGTTTTACAATTTTAACATTTATATCTTTGTTCTTAACGTCTATATAAATGTAATTTCATGCACTGAAATATCTAAAAATCATCTGGAAAACAATAAATATATAGCCGATAAATGTAGGACACATTTTCACGCGAAAGTCAGCGTCAATAATATGTTTAATCATGAGATATCGCTAGTCCATGTGGTTAGTATTACAATTTCTCATTACGCAACTCTTTAATATTATGCAAATATATTCAATTATCTTTTAGATACATTGCGAAAAATTAAGATTTTGTCCGCCTTGACGCCACTAGTGGCTTCGTTTATCAACGTTACACGATACGGCGCTCCGCCTTTCGAATAGTAATCTCGAGGTGGGTAATAAATTATTTCAGAGTATATCGGACAGCTGCCTTTGAGAAATGGTTCGCGAGGAAATTTGTTTCGGCGTCGGGAATGAGTGAATAAGTGAACGAGCACGCTCCGGCCGACGTGATCTCGACTGGTGATACTCGCGCGTCACACGTCGATCGTTATCCGGTCCGGCGGGTATGATAGTAGTTTCTACCTAAATTCGATGAAACCGTGATGCAGTATCAAGGCCATGAAATCGCCCTGAAGATCATCCCGTTCTCCCGCTAACAGCAGCACGCCGTCCCACGCTTCGGGCCGAAATTCCAGCTCTAATTGGACGTGTTTGTAAGCAGCCCTTAAGGCAGGAAAAGCCAGCCAGCCGGACCCAGTGAAACGTGGCGATCTCACTTCAGCCTCTGAAACAACAAAACATTTATGGTGAACGTTTTCTTGCGAATACAACTGCTGTCGGGATTCGACTCTGTCGGCGGGTTCTCGCGGCGGCGTGTCGCCGATTCGTCTCGGGATTATCAAGTTTATCAGAGCGCTGTACCCGCGTCGTGACGCGGGACTGGTAGCTCGCAAGGACGTGGCGAAAGTTCAGCGCGAAACTTTCGCGATAACCGCGGACCAGAGATTCGCTTTTGCAAATACCTCTTGATGAGGTCTTAATAAACGATGAAATTAAGTATTGGAAATGTAAAGGCTTCTTTAATCAATAACTGAAACATTCACTCGTTATGTGCAAAATGGTAAAGGACTTTTTCCAAAGGATGCAGAAAGACTAGCAAAATGGTAGGGGCCGTTCGTCGTTTCTTTTCGACGAGCACGTCCCCTTCAAAGAAAACCGTAGGAAAGGTGGGAGGGCATCGGCCGGAGAAATATGGCGAAATGATTCCGTGGCGCACGCGTCCGTTGCAATTTGCGGCCGGGACGTGGCGACGGTTAACATGCCGGCGCCGTTTCGGCCACTTCCGAGGAATACATCGACCGGCGCGGAGAGAGAGAGAAAGAGAGAGAGAGAGGGAGAAAGCGGAAAATCGGGAATTCCGCTCGCACGCGAGGCTTATGGAACGCGTCCCTTTACCTCCACGATCTACAACCTCGTATCAATCACGCGAGTGTACCGCAGGGTGTACCGGAGGAAGAGCCCCGAGAGCACGTGGAACACGTGAGCGTAAGGGTGACGATAAATCAGGCCCGACCAGAAGAACGGAAAAAGTTGCGCCCGTGGGGCCTGGAAATGGAATTCCAGTTCTTGATAGCGCCAGGATTCCTCGCCAGCCTCGCTATCGTGTAACAAAACCGCGCGTCGGTCGGTCGGTTAGCCGGCGGAATCGTACGCGCAATTACAAACGACTGATCGAAGAGGGAGTCGAGCAGGATTTATCGGACGGACGCGTTGTCGGCGCGCGAGGAAATACCTCCTAGCTCCGGTTTGTTTATTATGCCATAAGTCCGGCCATCGTTATCCAATTTTAATCGAGATATCAGCCGCCGTCGTACGAGGCGCATTTCGTTGTTCGCTGTTTATTTATCGCGGAACATCGGCGGGAATGTTTCGCGCAATTTGCGCGGTTTTCCTTTTAATTAATGGCACGTTTAAAGTCCCGCCCGTTGTAGCGCTAATCGCGACGAAAACCACGCTACGCGCGACCGATTCGATCTTGATTAGGTTAATATTATATGAATAGCGCGGTTGAAGAGCGATTATCAGCGAACGATTATCGCGCGCGCGCGTGGTGTACCGGACGCGAAGTGGCCGATTAAACGTGAAATTGCGATTTAAGGAGCGCGATATTATGTTACCGCGCGTGTAACGATACGAAAGGGCCGGCCGATCGGATTTGTTTGTTCGGTCGTTCCGGACGAAACGTTGAATCGTTTAAAACCGCTCGTTATACCTCGAACGCCGAGAGAATCGCGAGAGAAAAGGCGAGATATTTTTTTTCCCTTTTTTTTTTTGGACCGATGCCGACATTACGGAGAGAAATTACGCGCTATTTTCTCGTATTATAAAAACATATATATAAATATATCAGCGATGCGGCGCATCGCGCGTGTAATCGTGTTTATCTCGTTATATTCGACTTTTTGCGCGGCTTACGAAAAACCCGCGAGAGACGTATCTCTTGCTCGTTTCTCGTCGTTATTATTATTATTATTATTATCGTTACGATGATTTCGTTGCTCGCGTACTGCTGACGATTTATGCGCCTTGCCGCAAAATGCATATAGCGGAACGTCGTCGCGACTGAGCTGCTAATATTCTATAAGTTGCTATATCTGCAACTGGATAAGTAAGTTGCAGCCAGGCCATATATTCTCCCCTCCCCCTCCCTCTTTCCCTCTGCGCTCGCAGTGGAACAAGTACGTCGCAGGCGAACCGTAGATCTAACTCTTCCGCGGTAGAATAAGTAAATTATAGCCGGACCATAGATTTCCGGCTCTCTCGCTCCGCACAGTGGAACAAGTACATTCTAATCGAACCAATACAATCCGCCCGCCCGATTACACGCCCGGTTACGACATTGTAACCCGACAATGGGCGCGCCCGAAATTAAACCTGTCGTAACCGTATAGAATTGCGTAAACACGCGCTCCTCCTTCCGTGCTTTCTCTCCTTTCTCCTTCTCTCCTGCGATTTTATTTCAGATCGAATAAAAAGTAACGACTCTCTCGCGCGGAAAAGGAGGAAGAGGCGGGGGTGGAAGGAGGGAAAGAACAAGAACTCGACGAGAACTGTTATACGCGCTCGTATTGTATATTCGCGATTGCGGCACCACGAAGAGAGTTGCGCGTGATGGTATTTTTCCCATCGAGACAAATAAAGCTGCCTTTACGTAGAAGCGTCTAAAGGTTGCATGCGTGGTGTAGCGAATCGATGTTGAAACGCTGGATCGGTCAGTCGACGACAGTACATGCGAACTGCAAGATGTCTGTCAATAGTTTGAATTATAAGTGATTAATGGAATGATATTTAATGAAGAACTTCAAAGACGAGGAAAAATCGAATTAATATGTAAATATACTCGGTTAAGTTATAACACGCGGTAAAAAATCTTGTGTCCAAATGTTAAAATTATCTCCTGTTACTAACGTTATTATTTCAATGTAAATTTAATATATAGCTGATATATTTTCGCGACGTTTTCATGCGTTAAATTTAGGTCAATTTAATAACTTAATATTTTTGTGTATTATTAAAAAATATAATATTTCGTGTATTGTTTAAAAATACATTATTTCGAGTTCTGTTAATTGCTTAGTTAATTTAACACATTGCGTGTTTATTATCTCAATATTTTGCGTTAAATTGATATTCAATGTGCAACGTGCCGAAAGAAAAATATAGTTATTTTCGGCAACAACAATATCCTCTTCTCACTCTAACCGCAAAAATGGTCGAGAGAAATATTTTCCTAGTAAATGTTACTACGATGTCAGTGATAATAACCTTACGGAAATGTTGCTATTACTATTTTTGTAGTTAAAATAAAACAAAAGATACCGTTCCCAAAAATAACTATATTTTTCTCTCGATGTATAAATGTTAGGGTAACACATTTTTTGTTACTTCTGAACTGATTGATAAAAGTGTTAATATCGCTGAATATAATTGGTGACATTTTATACGTTAAAATTTACAGACAAGTTGTAATAATATCGAAATATAATTTTTTTATCCCAACCAAACTCGACCGTTACTTTTCAAATTGTTAGCGGCGGAAGAAAGTAGAATCTATCTTGTTTAGAATCCTGCGCAACGGTTTTCCATGCAGATATTCGCAGGAGCTCGACGCTACCGTGTAATCTACTGCAGCAATCTCGATGCTTCTAACAACGATTAACATCGAGAGACGAAGAACCGAGGAAGGAGAACATAATCGGCGTGTTCAGATTAAATAAAATTGCGCGGAGTCGATTGCACGACGGTACGTCCGTACGGGGCTGCGCGCTGTCAAATCCGATATCGACTCTCTCCCTCTCTTTTTTTTGTTCATTTCTTTCGGTCAGTCGCGATTCATTGCCCCGGGAAAATGTTATTCTCTTTTTCTTCGGCGCAACGGAATCGTCGATTTTGTCGATGCCGCGCGATGTAGCGCGGTTGCAACGCGGTGGCGGAAAACAAATGCGACAGGACCCGCAGGGTCCTGTTCTCCGCCGGTGTGTAATTTCAAGAGTGAACCTCGCGTTAATAAAATTTCGACCCGAATTTTTGTCACGACACTGGGCAACGTTGGAAAAATGGAGGGGCGCGGTAAATAATGGTCTGCCGCGACACTCTACCGCTAAAAATAAATAGTCCCCGGGTTGGTTCTCGGTCATCCTACGTGCACGGTCGTGCTGCAGGGAGAGTTCTCAAATAGTGTCACGCCTAAATAAGCTCACAAANTTTCCCCCCCCCCCCCCCCTTTCCCCTCTGCTTTGGATTTCCCGTTTCTCTTCCCTGTCTAATTTATCCGATATTATTAACCAGTTTGGCTGCATTTCCAGCGAGCATTTTTTTTACAGCACCTATGCGAGCGGGACCGCCGAGCGAATCGGCGTTTACAAACAATGCCGAGGGGCAAAGGGAGAAGCCGACTGATTAAAATCCAACATCTCGAAGTTATCGCGTCTGATGTTCGCATCGTGCTCCACTTAACGCGAGAAACGAATTTGCGGAACGCGAGAAACAACGAGGAAACGAACGAACGAACGAACGAACGTTCCTCCGAGAGAACCTGCTCCCGGCCGCGGTCTAGCGAGGCGTGTAAACTATCGGAACCGATCGGATCGCAGAGTCTCCCTCCCGTCCACCTGCTTGCTCCCTCCTCCCCCCCCCCCTCTCCCCCTGCCGACGTTNCCCCCCCCCCTCTCCCACTGCCGACGTTTAGAAAAGAGCGGCGATAGCGCGCGCACTCTCGTTCCCCGCGGCGACTTGATTGATCGTTTTCGCCATTCGAGGCGTGCCTTTATGCAAATTAAGCGGATCAAAAGGCTCTCGTAGTTTCCACCTGAGCTTTGCAAAGTGGACGTAACCGCAAGGATGGCGGCCTTTCCGCCGGCGCGCAATGTCCTACAACACGAATACTAATAAGGGCTCATTTTTTCCGCGTCGTTCGAACGATCGGCATTAGGCGAGCGCGCGCACCGCGTGCATCGCCGTTAAAAGCCATGAATCATACTTTGACGTCAACGTGTGACCCCGTGACCCCGACAGGAATGCGTCATTTTCGCATTAACGCAGCGGTTAACGCATCTCGCCTAAGCCTTCCGTTGGAACTCCTTTATTTAGGGAGTAGAGAAAAAAGCAAGGTGGAGGCGGAATAGAAAGTGAAAGAGACAATGGAAGATAAAGGTTGCGGATATCAGCCGCGTTATCATAGTACCGAGATACGTTCTCTATTAGAAAATCTGAAATATTAACTGTAAATATAATTATTGTAAGTCTCGAGTCGAAACTATGAGGGCCATCGTCTTACCACGAATATTTCTGCTCAATACGTAATAATATAAATTAAGAAATAACATTTTTTCCAAATTTCGTATAATGAATTACTATAATCTGTTAACTACATACTGGAGCGTGAAATGTCGTTAATAAAGTTCTAATGTTCGTGTAATTCGGAATGTTACTTAAGTTTTCCCTCAAACGAGAGTCATTATCTTACTTTCCCTCAAGTGTTACTATCGTGTCAGTGGTAATAACATCTTACACAGAGACGAGTTGCCAAAATCATATTACGTAACTTAATTTATGATTTGAATTAACTTATGATTTGAAGGAAAGTAATGTCGAATTTTCCGCTTGAAAATTGGGGCGAATTTATTCATATTTAAAAACAACTTCAATCAGTAATGTAACGGCCGTTGCTTCCTTATAACCTTTCGCCATCTCTCGAGCAGCTGCATAATTTCTCTCGCGCAGAACTCGGTCGTTCTCTCAGCGAAGAACTGCTGGTTTTTGCAGCCCTCCAAAGAAGTGAACGCCTTGTCATTAAGGAAGTTATGCAAGGACTGGAACAAGTAGTAATACGAAGGAGCTATGTCTGGTGAATATGTTGGTTGCGGTAGAACATCCCAGCCGAATTGCCGATATTTTTTCCCGGATGGTCGGAGAAGTGTGAGGCCTAGCGTTGTTTTGATAAAATAAAACACCCTTTCTATCCCCGGGCGTTTTACCGCAATGGTTTCCATCAGTTTGTCCAATTGGACACAGTACCTTGTCCGAATTAAGCCGTACGTTCTTTGGAATTTTCGCCTAACTATACGTTTAATACGTAATTCTTCAAACCATGCAAAATATAGCAAAGTGAACCTGGATTTATAGTCATTACAACTATGGCATTCATTCGTACATACGTTATGACGTGTCGTGAAATATACTGCCTTCAGGCAATAATCGTTAAGTGTGTACTAAATGCCTCAGATATTTATTTCATAGTGAAATAATGATCGGAGTGAAAAATTCTACGGAAATGTGTTCAGCGAAATAAAAAGTTATAGCCAAGAAAATAGAATAAAACGTTTTTTAATCATAAAGAATATAACACGGAACACATAAATTTTATCACAGCGGAACTGATTTATCTCTTCATACACGGTGAATCTTCTCGTGACGACGATAATTTATTTCACGAACGTCACCACTGCTTCTATCTATTCAGTGCTGCCGCCCGAAAAGGAACCATCTTCGAGACACGTGTGCGTGTCTAGCTGGGCAACATCGCCATCATTCGAATCCGACCGCCTTTCGTCGCTCTTAGTCGCGTGTGGCATTCTCATGTATAGATTTGAGTGCTTTGTTATCTAACATTTTATTTCGCTGTACACATTTCGAGTTACACAATGTTAAACAATTCTCATATATCGAAAATATTCAAGATGGTAATAGTTCAGCTCACCCTGTATGAACTAAAGCTATTACTGCCTTTTTTGCGCTCCCCTTTTCCGTCCTCTGTCTCTCGCATCGTAACGGTCTCTTTTTCCCTCAAACACGAAACTGCGCTATCGCGCGGGATGTATTAACACCCGCGCTAACTAATAAAACGGAATCTCACCGCGAACCGCCGGCAAGCCGCGAAGGCATAACCGCGGTATGGTTTACGTTCGAAAAACAATTTGAAAAATGTAAAATCACGGCGCTACATTTTTCGCACTTTGCGGGGCCGGTGCATTTCGCGCATAACCACCCCCGCCGCGCCGAACATATTTCATAAGCTAAAATGCCTAGACGCGCAACGGTGCGAATGCGAATAATAGATAACGCGTGTACCGCGCGCCAAATACACGAGTGCGGATCCTTCCTCTGAAATATTCACGCGAAATATAAATAGCGAGTTTCCCGCCGGTTCCCCCATTTCCGTGCTGTCGAAGCCCTCGTCGATTCGGCCGGGGAATTAACAATACGCCCCAATAATCATCGCCGGGGAATCAAATCCGAGCCCTTTTCTACATCCCGAATCTTCTATAATTTCCGGAAATATCAATATTTCACGTTCGACCATCCCGACGATTCTTTCATCCGTCGCGCTTGCGCGAGTATCGTCGAACGAAAATTCCAGCTCTCCCTCCATCCCGCCCTCCCTTTCTCTTTTCGGCATATTTCACGGCTCGTCCGACGAGACTTGCAACGCGTCATGTGCGGAGAGACGCGCGGTATCGATTGCACACGAGATGACATGTGTCGTGCCGCACCGGGCGCATCATTTACAGCAATTATTACATTTCGACGTCGTAAGTATCGGCCGCTTTCGCGTCCGCGAACGTTTCGTAATTGGTTCCGTGTGGTTCTGACAATTAACAGACTCGATGGCCGTGACGTAGACATCCCCTAATAATCGTATGCCAAATCGATGGTACATTATACACGCACACACACGCCGGCCGGTACCCAGATACGCGCGCGCACAGCCGTACACCGGCTATTTTCTCCGGAACATTACCGGCCGACATTCGAATCGCAGTATCGTTAGCGTCCGCTTCCCGCACTCCGAGGCCCCGGCATCGCACGTATCGATGCGGGGGGAGACAAAGAGAATCCTCGGCGCTCACTCGTGATTATGCCAGGAAATTATGACACGCCGTGCGACGCGCGTAACGCGGCTCTCCACCGATGTGTCGAAATCGCAACAGCTGTCGGCGATACGCGCGCGATCGCAAATAAGATAATTAATTTGCGACTGTCGATCGCCGATCGTGACACCGTCGAGATCGCGCGAGAAGCTTTTTCCGCAGCTGGCGAACGCGCGCGCGCGCTTTGTACCGTCACCGTCATGGTTTACGCGGCGTTTATTTATTAAATAACTGTGGCGGCTAATAGAGAAATTTCCATAATTAAAGACTCAATGTAAAGAAAGTTGCGAGCACCGAGGTAAAAATAGGTCGCTCTCCTCGCTCGCTGGAAAAGTTACTCGCCCTTCTCGGTGATATTTTCTTAAGGAGAGCACAGAGAAATTACTTTGCACTCGCGCGCGCGCGCGCGCTAAATATCATAAACGCGCTCATAAATAGCGAGCGCTCCCGGCGGCCATCGGTGTCCGTGCTTCGACGACTTCGAAACTTCGACGTGAGATTTTAATTTTTCCCCGATGAAGGAGGAAAGAGAAAGAAAAAAATAACACGAACGAACTAATTCGTAGAATTCGACGCGCGCGCGATCGGTCCCGATGACGAGTGTTGAATTTTTCAGTCGACGCAGCACCACTCGGAACAAAATGCCGCGTCGCTTCAATAATTTGTCAACGCTATCGGTGAAAATAAAACAACACGAGGGGAAGGTGGAGAGAGAAAGAGGGGAAGAGAGGAAGGAAGGAAAGAAATGAAATGTGGAGTAACAACCGCGTGATTTTCCATCACGTCTTCCTTCCTGTCTTCACTGCGTCGCTCCCTTTCTCTCTCTCTCTCTCTCTCTCTCTCTCTATTTCATCAATTTTCGCTTCATCCCCTATTTATACAAGCGTGCAGCAGGTTCAATTTGGCCGGGCACCGACGGACAAATATCATCGGCGGGGGTCGCGCCGAGAGTTCAATTCGCGGGCAGTTCAATTTAATTGGAAAAAAGTTAACTCGCGATGTCAGTATCAAAGGGCAATCACGGGGCGTACACGTTTCGGGACGCGTGCCGAACGGTCTGTCATAAGTCAACGAAGAGAACAGTATGCAGAGCACGACTCTCTCTCGTATGTCGCCGCGCTATCGATTTTATAATCAAGGCGGAGGCAGTGAACCGCGCGTTCCCGTTTCGCCAGCCGCGAAGCTGTTCCCGACACCGCGCGAGCTCATGTCCTGAGGTGTCACGGTGATCCCTCCTCCCTCCCCCCGATCATTGCCGCGGCAAATGGGTAGGCTAGGTAGGTGCGTGAGTCTACAAACAAGAATCCCGGACAGCCGGGGGAATTCCTCGCGCGAGTCACCGCGCGCGCCAGACCGCCGCTAGCCGGTAATAACGAGGCGTTCGGTGCACGTGGCGTGACACGCTTTGCCGGGAGAATCGATGTCATTTTTCTCGGCGTAACTGCCGAGAGACACCGGAAACGCTCACCGACTCCTCGGCTTGTTCTCGGGAATAAGAAGAGCGATCGAGGCAGAGATTAAAAAGTGAGAGACGTTTCAGGCCGCGCGTCTCGGAAGTGCGAGTTGTTTTTTACGAAGCTTTTTTAGTCCTCGATTCACTGTAGATTCTATATNTATATATATATATATATATATATATATATATATTATTATACAAAGATTAGCACGAAATCCGAATTGACTTGAAACGTTGAAAACCCATACACTATAAAAAAGCATCGTCTGACGAATCGGCTGATTTGTCGCCTAAAAAATTTACAAGAAGGCAGCGCGGGAGAAACTTCAAGAGCACCTGGAAAAATCAACTGACAGTTAATGACATAACCAGACGCGTTCGCAAACTGAAACTGCCACTTCGGCTCCACTTACGTGCAATAGACGAAGTTTACGTACGAAGGTTACGTACGGTTCGACAGAGTTCGGTATTTTACAGCCGAAGGAACACGTCGACTTTTCATCAGTCTCAGCAGCTCGGTTTCGGTGCTTTTCCTCGGCGTAAAGTTACCGGCAAAAAGAGAGGCGTATAACAATTGGGCGAAAGTCGGCGGATTCGCACCGACCGTCCGTAACAGCCGCCGTTTTCACGTTATTTCCATCTCGCGCGGCCTCGCCTGCGAATCGTTACCGCGCTCGCTAATAACGCGCATAACGTCGCGTGAACGCGCAAATAAATTGTAAAATTAATCGTGTCGCTCGCCGGCCGGCCGGCGATCTGCATAATTAGAGAGCGCGGCTGTGCTAGTCGCACACGCGGAATTATGGGAATCCCCTACATCGAATAATCCGGCATTCGTCGTGCCGGCCGGCTGTCCTCATCCTCGTCATCGTCGGTGCGCGACGGCCGCGCACCTGTGGCGTACATCCCGCGTCTAATCGATTGACTATCCGCTGTGACGCGACAAATTGCGTTTGTCCTTCTCTCGCATTATGGCCGACACAATGCCTGCCCCCACACGTGCCGACCCTTTTTTTGCTTTCATCGCCGATAACCCTTTCGCCGGCAATCGAATGAAGGTTGTCGTGTGACCGGGTCGTCTCTCTCTCTCTCTCTCTCTTCCACCCGCTCTCTTTCACTCTTTCTCTCGCTTTCTCTTTTTTCCTTCTCTTCCCTCACCTCGCGTGCTGCCGATCGGCACGCATCGCCGAACGCGAATGAAGTTTTTCTTTCATTCTCCTCGCGAAAAGCCGGCGCGGGCGGGCTGCTTCTTTCGAGGTGTGCACATTTCGCGCGCGGGACGTTCTCTCCCCGTTGTCGGGAGAGCTTGAGAACACGCGTTTAACTTGCCCGGCGAAGTACGAATCGGGATTTTATCTGTCCACAAGTTTCGCGCGTGTGTGTGCACGTGCGGAAAATAGGTCCCCGACGTTTAACGTTCGAATGCATTCGCGTCTCCGTCGTCTGACACTCTTACGTCAACATAACGTGTCCCAGAATACCGGCCAGTGAAGTTTGGACAAATATTTTAGGAACGCCCTATATACCCGGCGCTCCCATTAATTGGCTCTATTTTGACACGGCGCGCACACGTATGCGACGTGACTTCCCGAATATATAATTTCGGTTGCGCGGAATCAATGAAATATACGTCAGCGTCATAGCGGTGACGCCGCGCCCCGAGGCACGTTCGACGTTTTAACAGATAACTTGGATGACGGGGATACATGAACAACGAGCGGGAAGGTGGAAACGAATGTTGCCGCCGATGAGAAAGAAATCCTTCGCATTCGCAACATAACACGGAAGAAAGTACCGTTCAAGTGATTACTCCGATACTCTTTGGCAGATGTTCGCTAGAAGCAAAAGTACAATCGACTGTACGCAACATATTTCCTTCGTAAGTGTATTCACTTGCATTTTTTGAATTAAAACCAGGCAATATGGTTTAGGCCGGAAAGAACGATAATTTTAGTCTCGACTTAATTTAAACGTAAATTTAGTCTAATAACCTATAGCTTTAGTTAGGTGCTCCTTTCTTAGCGTTTTGAAGCTCGTCAGCCGTGGCATTCCGTATTCGTTGTTTTCCTCGCGAATAAAACGACTCTCGCGTGCAATTACTCTTCCCCCTTCTCGAAGATGTAACCGACGCTAAATTACTCGAATAATGTCCGGACAAGGGAGGCGGGGGGCGAGCGTACATAATAATGAATAATACATCCGTGCGAGCAACTCGCTGTTCGCTCGAGCGAGTAATTGCGGATAGCGTTCAATTTTGATTCTCGCGTTCTCGTCGCGGGCACGCGAAATGTGTCGCGCGCTGTCACACTTTTTTTTCCGCGGTGACGGCCGGGATTTTCCGCGTCTCGCGCTTGTTTCGAAGGCGGGAGCGAGAAAAAGGAGGAGGAGGAAGAAGAGGGTGCAGTCGAGGGAGAGTTCAATTACACACCGTTTACGTTAAATTTAGCGTGAGCACACGGGCCATTGTATCTCGAAATGTAGATTTCGAGCCAACTGACGGGCCGCGGAGTAAAAGGCGATCGATTAACCGGCTAAACGGGGGGAAAACGAGTTAAATCGTCCCCTTTGAGCGCGCGGCTCCTCTGTAAGCGGCATGACGAGTTAACTCGCCGTCAAAGGCGAATGATTAAATTCCTTCGGAAAACGCCAAAGATACATCGTGTATCGTCGACTAATGCACATTACGGAGTAATCAACTCGTTCGAATCAGAACGGCCCGCAAGAATCTCACGATGAGATTTAGCGCGCCAGAGCGGCGGCGGCGAAACAAACCGCGCGATGCGCGCCCCAAAGCCCTCGGCGAGACGCGTCTCCTTTTTGTGATTCACCGGGAAATATCTCCCTCCCTCTCTCCCTCCCTCCCTCTCTCTCTCTTTCTCCAAGTTAAAACGAGTTCTCTAACCGAATAATCGTGGGCGCTCGAGTAATCTTTCTTTGAGAGTTTGAATTACGACGTAAATCGTCGCGCAACATAAATTTTGCCGGGGGGAGTTGTTTTAATGAGAGCCGCCGTGCTTCATTCTTGGAAGGAGCGCGACGAATATCCCACTTTTCCGCCTTTCGGGGGATTCATACGCGCGATCGTCCGATCGGGATCGAGAGCATCGTCGCCGAGGGACACCGCCGAGCCGGGTGAAACGTGAATTTTTCAAAGTCGAGTCCAGAAAAAGCGCGTTACACACACGTATTTTCAAGTCGTCGTCATTCGACTAACGGAAAACGGCGATGCGCACGGATGCAAACGTCGATATTTCCAGGGCGCGCGCTGCAATTTCCCGCGTCGGAAATTTTTACCTCTGCAGAACGATGGGGGGTTCGATATTTTCTTTTTTCATTCTCTCTCAAGTACATTTCACAACACGTTGAATGTCGTGGCGGTGACCGGCAATCTACGATATTACAGCGTCTCGTTGAGTTAAGGGTAGTTGGTACCGTAAATTTATTTTCTTACGAGTTTCTTTTCAAAGTTTAATCACAGCACATAACCCGAAACACGATCTACACGCATACAAAATTGGAAAAAGACTGACCAAAGCTGAGATAATTGAAGTCAGAGTCAGTATTATTTATACGTCTCACATTCTGAAAATAAAACGCTAGATTCAAGTAAATAATTACTCCAATATCCGGAAATTTTTCGGCCCTGGCCCTGAGTAAGGGCGAATTCCGCGAACTCGCGTGACCAGAATAATCTCTCTCTCTCTCTCTCTCTCTCGTGTAAGTAGGCGGACGGCGGTATCGACGAAACGATTATCATGGCTCGCGTGTCCGCGAGGGTGTGCGTGCGTTGGCTGTTGCTTGCGCGACCGTAGACTCCGAGCGGCTGTTGGCAATAATTGCCGGGTGGATCGCCGCGCTTTACCACTCCCTGTAGGAGGACATCTTAGCGATGCCGTATACGACCGGCGACCAGGTGGTACACCGAGGCTCGCCCGGTAAAATTGTTCGTGAGGCAATCCGCCCCGCGCGGTAATCCAGGTTGCCGCGCTCGTTTCATTCCCGCAGTCTTCATAACTGAGCGTCGCTTCGCCGACCAACGTCCGCCGAATGTCCGGCCGGCGGATATCTAATCGGATGCGGCTCTTTTACGCGTTACACACAGGTACGCACGCACATGTACACGGAGAAAAATAATTTTGATGTCGTAACGAAACCACCGTCGTTGCTATCGCATATCCGTGTTGCGACAGTGAAACATTTAGTTGACAAAACGAAGTTAGCGAATTATTCGTAAACAGAGCATTCGTAATTCAGTGAAAACAGTTTTGTTGTCACAGAGTGAACAATTTTGTATAAATTTTGTATTCAACACATTTCACGCGTCCCACTCGAATTCCCTGCGTTAATTTAAGGTGAACATGTGTTGAAAAGTAACGCAAATATTATGTAAAAAATTAAAGGAAAGTGAATTTGTCTCGGGGACGATGTTGATTTACCGTTAGGACAAAACAGCGTTTTCCTACATTTACCAATTTGTTCCCGGAACGAAATAATTCGTAGATTCACAATAATCTATGCGAATGGCGATTGATATATTCTTGACAAATCGTTCTGCCGTCCACGTAGTAACCGACAGATCTTGTTGCGACAGCACGAAATTTGCTGTGCCCAGCAAATTATTTTTCTCCGTGTGGAACCTCGGATGCGCCACTGCGTATTATTTTCCGGGCGGCTCGCATTTCCATACGCGACGTGGCTCGTATCGCCGTCGTCGTAAAGATTCCTCCTGTCTGCGGAGGTGAAGTCAGAAACGAAATTACATCGCATCCTGCATCTCTTCCCGAACACCACTGAGATAATTTTTATCGGTACACGTGGGGACGAGAACAAAGAATACAGCGTGAATCGATGACGATTTACATAGAACGCGAGAAATAAAAGTGTGAGGTCTGCGACGGTAAAACAAAAAAAAAACCTCCATACATGTTGCCATTTTTATGATTAAAACGAAAACAAAAACAAAAATATATACTCTCTCCGAGTCTGAAAACTACTATAATTTCGATCGGTACAGGGTTAACTTGGTAGACACGCACGCGACCGCCGTATTTATGAATCAATTTAAAGACGAGAGACAAGCTTACTGCAGACGCGGCCCAAATGCGCATTCCATCGTGCACCTAACACCGCGAGTATTACCAACAATGTATCGCATAGCGAGGGCAAAGTATGCCACGGGCGGCGGGAGGATCGATAGCCCTGGCAGCTCTAACTTCGGTAAGTGCAGCGAGCTGCAGCTTTTGTCCTTTCGTAAATATTGACCGAACGTAGCTCGTTGCGCAGTATCGTAAGCGTAGTATTAAAAACAAAGGAGACGATCGATCGTTTTCCGCCCCGTCTCCCGCACAGTCCTCCGGTTTTTATTAAGTCTCAGGCACGAGCGTTATCAATCTGTACTGTACAGCACGTACCTACCTCACTTCACCTCCTCCCCCTTCCCTCATTCACGCGAGTCGAATCGAGGCGAAGTTAACAATAGTGAAATAGCGCGAGGGAAAAACTTGGAAGATCGCGGCGCGCTCCCGAAGGGAGGTAGCAGCGCTCTTTCGAGACATCACCGAAACTGGCTTGTCACGTTCGCATTGAAGGGTGAACATTTCCGACAAATAAAATCCGAAATTGCGAAACTTTTCTCCCTTTTACCCGTGAAAAAGTAGGAAACACCCTAGACCGTTCAAATCGATTTAATTTCTCCTTTTCCCAAAGCGTCATTTCCTAAAACTTAATCTGATCTCCCGAATCTTTTCTTCTTTAATCACATGTGCAAAATTATATATCGTATCGTATATACGGAAGCTGTTATTAAACTATATTTGATTGTGTGCGATAATTACTTATTAATCATTCGTAGTCGGTCATTGTGTCGCGTTATGTTTCGCTGTGATGCTGGATTCTCGCTTTTAAAAAGCAGAAAACACGTAGGAGATCACTTGGTTAGTTTAATTTCTCTTTACACCCAAATCGTAATTCCCCAAAATCCAGTCTGATTTAATCTCCCTTCTTTCAATCACGCGTGCAAAATTGCATCGTATTGTATCGTGGGACCTGTCACTGACTGTATTTGAGTCACTATGTGATAATTACTCATTGACGATTCGCAGTTATTGTATCGGCCATTGTATCGCATTATGTTACGCCATAATGTTTGATTATCGTGGTCGATGGTGCACGTCGGCGAAAATGCGGAGTGCAGCCCGAGCAGCTCCGATGAGACGAAGCTCGCATTTGATCCCGTCGACAGCCGAACTAGGCTGCATTTTTCAACGGGCCTCCGTAATTCGGGAAAGTGCCGCTTTCCTCCGAGTGACGTCACCTCTTACGTCAGCGGCCTCCGAATTGTGCTTGCCGGAGTTGCCGATGCATCGGCTGCGTGCTAAAAGCAGCATTTTCCGTGACGTTTTTAAAAATACACTTATCGCCTCGAGAGGACTCGCTAGTTCTTTCGGAGTCTGAATTGCGTCTGCACATTGCATTTCAAATACACGCACGCAAGATCTGCGATCGACTTTCTCGTACTGTCCTTCGACGCATGATTTAACTTTAATCCAAGAGCCTTGCAATAATTTACCGCGGATCGTTGAAAATATTTATAAATATTTATTATCAAGAACGACGAAGTTTTCAGGGAAGGGATATATATCGTTGTTATTGCACGTGACGATTAATAAAAATTTTAATGCTCCGTCACATCGTACTGCTCCCGAACAGGGCGGTGTAACGCCAAACAAATGCGATAAGCCGCGCTCCATTGTCGAGATCTCATCGGTTCTCGAAAGCGAGAGGCAATATGTGCTTTTTTAAAATTCGGANTATATATATATATATATATATATATATCCGAGAGCTCGTTTCTATTCGCGAATCGCGCGCACTCGAATCGCCGCGATATAAGTCCGGCAACGCGCGGCTATGGAAATAAAAGAATTCAATTTTTTTCACATTATGTTTTCCCCCCTCACACCGTGTTCGACAGCCAAGTACCGAGAGTCAGCCACGGTATTTCATGTTCACACGCGAACGTATAAATATCGGCGCGATAAAATTCGAGATCCATGCATCTCCGGTACGAACGGATCGAACTCCTGAGCGAGATTCGAAAATGATGTACAGGAGTAAAGATAACGGCGTTCCATCACAGCGGGCCGTTTAACGAAAGGTGAAACGTACAAAGTGAACACTTTGTGACGTCGTGAACTTTCTGACGTCGTTACAGTGAGATTTGAGATTATTGGGGATTAAAACTTGAAGAACAAGATTGTTGCGTCAGTTTAAAGCGGGCGAGCAAGTCCCGGCAAAGTTTCGAGTGCATTCGAGACGTATCATTAAAGAAGGGTCGGACGTTAAACGCAGCTATGGTTGAGCTGTTAGGGGAATAATTATCCCTGTTGTGCTGCCTCTCTCTCTCTCTCTCTCTCTCTCTCTCTCTCTCTACATATAATAACCCACTTCCGAGTCTAACATCTAGACAATACTGTAGATGTTACTTTTAGGAGGTTGTAAGGCGAAATGAGTTTGATAAAAATTCGATGAAATTTTAAGCATTACATATAATTATGTTGAAATATTATCCAACTACTCGTGTAATTAGAAAGAGATTGATCGTGCGAGAACTGAGATATTTGCAACTGAAGTTAACGCTCTTCATACGTATAAATATTAAATTTATCAGTAGTAGCCCCCTTGATAGGCCACTGAAGATACAACACTGAGTCTTACAACCTCCTTAAGAGTTTTCGTGCTTTGAGACTTCTCAGGAAGGAATAAATATCTTTGGGCAAATTGGCAAAAGTCGTCTCGACGAAAACTGATCGATTCGATTCGTTCAGTTGATTCGACTTGAAAGATTTTTCTTTTCGCGTGGGAGATGCCGCGATTTCGCGACACTGAGAAAGCTCGGGGAAAGTTCGCTGCTCAAGATGTTCTGCACAGTAAAAAATATGAAAAAATAAAAAAGAAAACATTTCATACTTGTGTTAAAATCGGTCTTTTTTAAAATGTTTGTATTAAATTTTTAACATATCCGTATCTTAATTTAACGTATTGTGTTTATGTTGTATCAATATTTTATGTTGAGTCGATATTTAACATGTGTTAAAATAACACTCATTAAATGTCAAAATTAATATAACATTTTATACTTCAATGTCGATTAACATGTTACAGACATCATAATTTTGTGTTAATATTTGCATTACTTTCGACTTTACTCATCTTGCGTTAAATCAACACAAAAATTCGCGCGGGCCGTGTGAAATGTGTTAAAATTTAGCACGGAATTTTTTTATTCGCGCAGTTTGCGCGAAAGCTGACGGCGATACGTTTCTATTGTACCGAAGTCCGTGACGGGCACGCGGAAATATTTAATGACACAGTAACAAGCGTTACAAAGTGAAGTCCGTTTCCCAATGGTGTCGCATGGAAGTCGTTTAAAAGCTTAATCCGTGAGCTCGCCTCGGACCGTAGCACGGCATTAAATCATAAAAGAGATTATATTCCGCGAAAGTTGAAGACGACCGAACTCCAACCGGCGGGCGCTTTCAGCGCGACACATTCCGCCGGTAGTTACGTCGCCAACTTCGATTGTTCTCATTTCCGACGACGTAACGCGCACGGGATTCTATATATCCCCCGAGAGAGAGCCGAAGATACTCGAAACATCTCCGCGACGCGAGTGTGATTGTCTCTCATTGGCAAATGAGAAACGCCGTGATGAAAGCCGCCGCCGATTGAAAAGGCCCGCCTGAGCCGCCATTCATCGGGCAAAGCCGGAGGAATATTTGCAAGTTACCGGGCGGTTCATTATTTTCACGCCGGGGCGGGGCCAGAGGCCGACGTGGAATGAGCCCGCCATTCTTATTGAATGAGCTTAACGAAGTACACAGAGAGTCGTATAGCTCCGAGTCGCGAGAAGGAACGAGCGGAGGAGTAACTTTTAACGAAGCACGCACTTCATTACGCGCCGACTGTAATGCAGCTCTCCCGCTCGTCTAAACGCGCTCGCTTTCTTTCCAAACAATATTTGTCCCGTCTCTCGAAACTACAAGCTATTCATTTGCGTCCGATACGGTCTCGCGACTGCGCCCAAGACGAATGAGCAGGCCACCGGCTGGCTGCACTTCGACCCCGCGTACAGTAGAAAAAGACACGCTCGCTCGCTCGCTCGCTCGCCTCGAGCCCGAACAATGATCGAGTTGCGCTACTTGCGGAAGTAGATATTCGAGAAACGATACGGCGCCACGGAGTCACGTAAATCGCGTCTAGAAGATCGAATTGGCGAATTACAGGCCGACTCCTTATTCCATTAGCGGTTATTCGATTAATTCGTCACGTTCGATCGAAAATTTCCGGATTATTACGTCGACTTCTCTCAGTAAGACGGTTCGTTCGACGGTTTATATCGTCATTAGAAAATGTCGCGGTGTCGAAAAATGCCGGTGCTATTTTCAACGAAAACGTTCTTTCTGTCCGATATTTTTTCCTCTCAATTCATGAAAATTATCCTTCGATAATAAGAATATGATATTTTTGGACATCAATTAGAGGTGTTGAAAGATGCTTGCGCCTCGCGTTACAATTTATTTACTTTCTTGGTATTTTTGGCAGTTTTATATAGCAGCTTTTCTCACCGAGACAGCTTATTCGATGATCGACATTTATATCGTCATAGTCGCGCACGAAGACTGGCGACGCTATTTTTAACGGAATTTCTCGATATCTAAATCGTCCGACACTGACCACAATAAGCTCGAGTTTCTAATTGTAATCCGTTAAATGCTGTGTCTTACCGATAAACGGTATTATGATACTCATTAATTAGGCGTAAAGTATAACGAATAGCGTTTGAAAAACCGTTCGTACGGTCAATAGAGAGCGGACGAAACGAGCTGAAAGATACACGCGTCTCGTGTTACAATTTATTTACTATGTCTTTGGTAATTCGATCATCTGTTGAACTTTCGCGTGAACAATGGGAATCAACACGGCGGTCAACGCAATGAAAGAGTTGTGGAAACGAGTCAAAGCTATCTTTTCGTACACTCTAATAATCGACTTGCGAGAAAGGTTCACTCCGGCATCCGTCGCTTTGAAGTGGTCTTCGCAGCGTCCGTCAGCTTCGGCACGGCTGCGTTAATTATCGATTCCTTCCCCCGCGATTACGTCACTTCGGCGACAGCGACGCGCGCGACGAAAGCGAGCGCGTATCGATCCCGCGGTTAATCGCCTGACACGCAGCTTTGTGAGATATTTCATTTTGTGCATTGAAAAATACCAGAATAAGAAGTGAAACGTCTCTGAAAGTATTCATTTCTCAGCGATCTTATCCTAATGTACTTTCATATGCGGAATGAACGGAGGAATAGATTTGTGGCTGAAAAAGTGACTATAATGACTCATATCGGACGATATGAGTGAATTTTTCAGTGACGTATCGGGAAAAAACGACGAAAGGTGACTCAAGCGAGCGGATGGTAGCGCTGCGATAATGACCAGCGGTGACTTTTCCGCGCTGGCCGATGACTCCGCTTAATCAGACGCTGTTTCAATAGTCGTCCGTCGAGGCAGGCAGCGGGACGTCTCGACGGGTCGAGAAAGAACGGGTGCGGAAAAACGTTACCGCGCAATTACGCCGGCGCGCCATGCACGCCCGCCAACTTATTCGCTAAATTATCCTCGTGGTAACATCCGAAACGAGCGGCACGAAAGTTCAACGCTCGTTAAGCACGTGCGCGGGGGCCTCGCCGCGAAGTTACGTCGTTACACGACGAGGGAAAAGGTCTCCGGGAAGCTGGCTCCACACCGGCTGGCTGGCTGGGTGCACGCGAGCGGATGTTAGCTCCCCCCCCCCCCTCAATATCTTTAATACGGCGGGGCGTAACGTTTAAACACCCCGAGATTTCGCCGAGCTCGTCTGCCGCGGCGACGTGACGATCCAGCTTCGAGCGTGGTTAGGAGGAGAGTATCGCTTCGCAGTGTCTCGATCCGCGGTCGCGCCGTCGTGGGGGATTTTGTCCCGTCCGTCTTGAACCACCCTCTAAATTTCTCGGGGTGAGATTTCACTCGAAAAGACCGAGTGACGGTTCCGAGTCGAGATCCCGAGTGATTTTTCACGCGCGCGGAGAATGAACTTCGCCCCGTGTCGTCGGGCACACGTTCTCTTCACGCGAAACTGAAAGATTCGCTGGGAGAGAAATGTATGACGTTTGGAACTATAACGGCATAGTTAAAAAATTATAGCCGAGGAAACCAGAAATATCGTAAATGTTACTATAATGGATTAAAGAATCCCTGTTTCTTAAGAACCCTCAAATTCGATTCACGGGAATCAGAAATTCCATTTCTTTCCATCAAAACGCGCTTGGTTACGTCACGTCACTCGAATTCGGTCGGTTTTCCCTTTTCCGCGTGAGTGATGGTTTCCCACTGCCAAACTCTCCCTCACATTTTGAGTGGCGTCTCACTCGAGGAAATTTACAAATCACTTCGAAAACCTTTCGCGATCCTGTTTCACGGACGCTCCGACACGCTTATCGCATATATCATTTTCAATATTTTCTCTTACATACCCGAGGAGATCTTTTAATAACGACGTCGTCAGTAAGTGACGTAGACGCTGAAGCAACGATCAAGTCCGTTCAAACAATGGCGATATAAATAGCGCTCGTTCCTTCGAGACGCGCACTACGTCGTAATTTCTTTCGCGCTCGTTATGCAGAAAAAGCGAAAGAGAGAGAGAGAGAGAGAGAGAGAAAGAGATGCCGTCAGGGCCGCAAGAGACGAACGGCTTGCGTGCTCTATCGTGCGCGGCTTGATATAAATGATAATAAGCTAGCGAGTCAGACGCATTCCTGGCGAACACGCGAGAGCTGGCGGCCGGAATCCCTTCAGTCACGGCATTCGTGGCCCTTCGATCGAAGCGCTGCGACGCGCTGCACTGCGCCGAGCCGCACCGAGCCGCACCGCGTCGAGCTGGTCCCCTTTTCCGCCTTCGTAATTCTATGCACGTAATTCCATCCAGCTTCGGAATGGCGCCTTTGTACGGCAGACGCGCGGAGTTGCCGCGCGCATACGCGCCCGTGCCTCCGAAAATTTACGGAGTCGTTAAGATCGAGAGAGTTCCCTCTCTCTCCCTCCCTCCCTCCCCCCTCTCTTTCTCTTTTTTTCTCTCTCTCTCTTCCCGTTCGAGTTGAGCGAGGAACGAGAAAGATCGGGACTAAAAGGCGAAAACTGAGAGCCCCGCTCGCGCTGTACGACCAACAGGAATGCACGACTTCCCTCCCTCCCTCCCCCTCTCGTTCCTCCTCTCTCGCATGCTCCGCATGCGAAATGCGACTCACTATTGATAAATGCGGAATTCATAATGCTCACGTCGCGGTCACTACCGCGAGAGGGCCAAGAGACTGAGCGTGTATCATGAAAGAAGGAAACGCCTGGCGAGAAAAGGGCAACTATCCGCGTTATTATTTCCAAGTTATTTATGGAGCAGCGCGGACGAGGATCGGGGATTACATCCGGAAGACAAATGAGAGGAAGCACAGGAGTCCAATCGCAGGGCGAATGACTTATTTGACTCTCGACAATAGAGAGAGAGAGAGACCTTTGCGCCGATTCGAGCACGGCCGGCCAAGTCGATGGTCGGGGCAATTCGACGCAAAGAACTCAGTCCTAATCGAATAACTTGTGAAGAAGGTTATAGAAGAAGAAGAAGAAGAAGATGCTACCCACAGCTGTAAGGAGGACAATCCAGGTATACGGGAAAGAGAAGAGACAGAAAAAGAGCCTGACAGCCCTGTCTCGGAAGGGATGCATGGATATTCATATCAAAGGAGCGAGAGAGAAAGAAAGAGGGAGGAAAAGACCGAAATGATATTTCGGCGAAGACACGGCTCCGTATCAGAGATACGGCGGGAAATATTTTCATGCTTTGCATCTTTCATATCGTCACGTAAAACCGAGAGAGAGGGAGAGAGAGAGAGAGAGAGAGCAACGACGCTCCGATGTTCTTTCGTGTCAAGCTCGGAGCGAGCGGAAGTCCATGGGACGGTTGATAAAGCGCGATAGGGCTTGCCGCCGATCTAACGACGGGTTTGCGTAATAAGAAGCTCACGTGTGTTGGCTTTTTAGCCCGCCCCATCCCACCCAGACTATCATCCACCTACCCTCGCGCGCGCTGAAAGAAAAGACGAAGCAAAAGATCAAGCGCCGCACGACGGGGAAACTAACAATGGCCGCGCCCGAAGCCCTTCTCCGTGGAAAACAATACGGCTCGCTGCCAGAAGAACGCCGAACCCTCGCGTGTACAATGCGCACCCTTGCAGGGCCACCGTTCGCCGGCGAGCCGCCATCGCGTTAGCGAATCGAATCCGAAATATACGTCTCGGCAATTCCACCTCCGAGCGCCTAGAGCGTGACTCGCAGTCACGCTCGTCAAGCTTGCAACGTGCTCGCGAACGTTCCGTCTCGTTTGGGGAAAATCGCGTATGTTAATCCGAGGCGTTAATTCGCGACGCGAAGTGCACGAGGGGAGGTTGCTCGGAAGGGAGGGAACGCGCGCACCGACTCGGGAAATTTTACCCGCGCAAACGAATGGGTAAACAAAACTTCCATCGCGGGGAAAACTGTCGGTGAAAGATAAGGAGAGAGATGGTCGAGTAAAAAATTCAATCCGTATCTGGAGAGAGAAAAGAAAAAAATGCCCCCGTCTCGCGGAAGGAAACACCGGGGGACTCGATTGTGTGTATCTCTGGTTGACTTTTCTCACCTCCCGCATTTTCACCCCGTGTGAATAAATACGCGCGATTGGCTTTGCGCCAAGTGAGAACGCGATATCCGTTCATTCCGATTCCGATACATGGAAAAAAAAAGTAGTAAAATCAGGTAAACGGAATTACTTTTCTTTCCTCAAATCCGCTCGAACCAATAATATTTTTACCAATTTAAGTATATTTTGTTAACTTGTAGCAAATACTTACTTGAACCTATTAATACCTTAATTTGCAAATGAATTACTGAATGTAAGTGTCAAATGATTCTAATATATATATTTGCTACGGGACGCTAAACAGCCATTTGCAGCCTTCACTTGCCGAGATTACTGAAATATAAGACAAAAGAGTTGAGAATGGGAGGTGTTTCCACTCAAAATTAGCGAATACCCGACTTAAAAACATCACCTGTCGTGCAATCTCACGTGAAATACATCGCGCATTTCCGTCACGGTGAACTCGATCAAAGGAGAGCTCGCTTTTGCAGATCTCGCTATTTATTTTAAGACGCGCAATCGAAGCCCCCGCCGGGATTTCCTCGGAACCGGCATTCCTCCCGCTTGAGAATCGGAAGAGCGTCTCTGCGCGACGGAGGGCCCGCGAAGCGAGCACCTCAGCGCGACTTCCTTGCGCTTGCCGAAGAGAGACCGTGCTTAAATGTTGACTCGCGAATTAACAACGGCCGTGCGATAACGCCCGCGGCGGGGATGTTACGCGCGAATGTGCAAATTATTTTATCAAAGACAACTCAATTGATTTATCGCGACCGCATAAACGTTTGCTCGCGGTACGCGCGGCCCTGTGCATGCGTGTGCAGCTGCAAGTGCATATATATATATATATATATATAATATATAGCGCTTCTCCTCCGGCGGCAGGACGCGCACACGACGTGCACGCATGTATATGCACGCGTGAGACGTGTGCATACCGTGGTCGCGTGCACCGTACGTACGCGGTCGGGCGCGATATATGCAGACTGTATCATCACGGGGGAGACACGCAAGGTGCTGCGCGTCTATCGCTATCACACGGCAGCTCGATACACGGAACGATATCCGCGGAATGTTTACTCTCTCAACAAACGACGCTCGTGCCATTTCTCGATACAACCGGATGTAAAAATCATGGACGGGCGGACAGACGTTTGTCGCCGTCGTCAGCAGCGACGAGGTTGAGTGAGGTAAAAGCAATCCGACGGAAACCTCGCCAAGAACTGAAACTGTACGTGCGCACCTCAAGACGCGAGAACGGCCGAAGGAATCGCGTGTGAATTAGCACGTTCGCTATCTATAGTTGTATGTGTGTGTGTGTGTGTGTGTGTATGTGTGTGACGTGAACCGATCTTTCATCATATGGAAGAAAATTAGTATCAATTCGAGATTCATATTCTCACGTATAAGCAAGAATCTTATATGAAGATAACATTTGCTCTTGTATGAAGAAATTCTATATAATTTTACTAAAAATATATTCATGTATTATTCAAGAATAATCTTCATGAAGTGAGAGGGAGAAATATTGGATATAGAAGGGACGACATTTTCAAACTAAAAATTGTTTCGGTTTGAAAATATCGTTCCTTCTACCGAATATTTTTACCTCTCAATTCAGTAAAATTATTCTTGAATAACGAGAATATATTTTTAGTCGAACCTCTTCGATATCGAATCTCCTCATATATAAGAGCAAGTTTTATTCTCACATAAAATTATACATTCTTGCTTATATGTGAGAATATGAATCTTAAATTGATGTTGTTTTTCGTGTCACACACACACACACACACACGCACACACACACACACACACATATTACCGCTAATTTTTTTTAACTTCCTCTAGAACAGAGCGAAATTTTGAAGTCAGTCAAAAGTTTAAAACGGGCTTTATCTTCAGTTCGCTGAAACGCATATAAATATGCATACGGTCTGAAATGTGTTAAATATAGCGGCTAAAAATATATAGCGTGGGCCATAGTGAACGACTTTCTATTTAAGCGCGGTAACGAACGTTAAGTTGACGCAAACGACCAAGTAGTCTTACAAGGAATTCTAATTTCATATAGCGGGTTACGTTAATAAGTTTAAATTATCTGAAGGTAGAGAATGTTCGAAATAAAATACATGAAAAGTCGCAGAGATTTAACATTGTTACTGTGTTAACATCTTGACAACTTGACTATTATTATCATCTCATCCACGACTTACGTATACACAGTGATAAATCGATATACGCTTGCGATAAGAAGTTGGTGCAAAAGACCACGTCCACCAGGAGCTACCGTAACTTTTTCCTCGGCAAGAAGTTTGCAGACATCAAGAGTTTACGAGTAATAAACAGAGCTCGAACTTCATGCTTACGATACGAAAGCAACCGTTGCGCAACAATAATAAAGCGCAGCTCTATGTCAGTTGCTACCTGAGATTCCATGATTGATCATGACTTTTCTTAACGGATCACTTGATCGGAAAGCTGTAACTAATCGTACGAGAAAGAGGGAATACCGTTTAATTCGGATTACAGATTTACGTCACGACAAATATGCGAAGGGAGGAAACATCGTCTCGATAGGAAGGTTGCGAATAATACGATAAAAAAAATACACGAATGCATTTATGCGGAATGTAAAACGACACTGATGATAATTATGTTAATCATCAAAATTCACGAGTTACGAACAGAATTCGGTCGGTGGTTGCACAAGAATACATATATGTTCGGCAATAGGGCTGCGCATAAATGTAAATACGTTGTTTGTAAATTTTAATTATTAATCTTATTAATTAAATTACACTCTCCGTCCCCCCGCCACTCCCTTCCCTCTCCCCTTGTTCACCGTATTCCATTTGTTTAGTACCGATTAATTTCGCAGATAATGATTACATCGCGCCAATCGATTCATTAATTAACAGAAACACAGTTGTCTCGTTTTTCCATTAATTAATTCGCGAGGATACCAGGATCCGGGGTAATTAATCCGCTTAGGTTTTTATCTTCAATCGATGTGTGGCGGACGCGGGAGGTTTAACGCGCATCGTTCGCATCGCAACTTTTTCTTCTGCGTTTTAATCGAAACGATCGAGGAACGTATGAGAATCACCTTGTGTGTGACTTCACGAATTTAACAGTCGCTGCTTGAGAGAAAGACAGAGAAAAAGAGAAAGAGAGAGAGAGAGAAAGAGAGGGATTCAACGTTATACGAATTAATTAATATTATATTATCAATTTGGACATTAATTACAACAAGCCACTGCGGCAAACTTTCGAGAAATTTCTTTGAGAAAGGAGATAACAGAGGGGTGCGGAGGGGAGGGAAAGCTCCGGGATTGTTCTCGCTCGAATCTCGTCTTATTTTCCAGTCTTTGAGGTATTCGTCGTTATTGCGAGAAAGCTGCTTTATGAAGAACTTCTGACAATGTAAGCAACGATGCGTCCCCCACGCCGCAATGAAAAAAATAGTTCTTCTTAACGACTCGCCTGCCCGCCTGTCTTCCTTCATTCCCCCTTTCTTACCCCCTTTATTAGCTTTCTCAATTGCCGGCTTCGTATGCTCTATTAGCACGCGTCCAGCGGGTGGAGATTCACTCGATTTTTGCCCAGGGTCTTTTACGGCGCGTCGTAAAAGCGAGAGGTATACGGACGTCCGGTAGTTTACGGCACGATTCAGGGACGAATGACGTCTACTGATGAACAATTCTTATACAATTCGCGCGAGCTTCGACGAGACACGTCGCGACCGTAGAACAGCGGAGGCGACCGGAACGGCTCGAACGCTTTTATGTAACGCGTGTAAACATGTGTAAGACGTGTTACAAGAGAGAGCGCGTAACATTTAATTCTCAGTCGAGTCGACGACAATCCTTTTCGTGTCGGATTATGGCGTCAGAAGCGAAGAAATTGTGAGATAATACACGTGAACGATTCCCGCAACTTACGTCCGTATAAACGACTTTTCGTCAACGAATCCGCCTTAGTTCGATGAAACGTACTTCTGAGATTTAACGGATAACAGGAGCAGAATCCGCTGTCGCACAGATATATATATATACGTCGCGCGAAACGTGAAATAATTTCGAACGCGGTATTCAGGTCGCTTCGATTATTAGCTCCGCATCGGCAGCACGCGCGACATTTATTCGATTTGCCTTTTTGAGTGATTCGATCGATTTTCATCGATGAATTTCATACGTAGTTTCTTTTTATCGATAGCGAAGTTCATAGTGTTACACGAGCTGCTCCGATTTTATATATAAAGACCTGACCGGTTAACACAGAATTCACGAAAACAAAAAGGACTTAATGAACGTAAATTTTATCGATCACTTTCACATATAACTCCGATTTACCGGTGTCAAAATTTCTACCGTGCAAAATGTTCCGATTTTACAAATAAAAATTTAATTGGTTAACATAAAGCGCACACAAGCAAGGAGAGTATAAGCGAAAATTGTATGACTTTTATATCAATGGCAAAGTTTGTACTATACGAGCTGCTTCAATTTTAAATAAATAATAAAGACTTAACTGGCTAAAATAGAAATCACGAAAACAAAAAAGAGTTAATAAACGTTAATTTTATCGATAACATACGACCTTGTTTTATCGGTGTTAAAATTTATCGAACGAAATGTTCCGATTTTATAAATTTGACTGGCTAACATAAAGCACAGCCAAACATAAGTTAATAAACGAAAATTTTATCGATAACTTATATATGACTTTCTCTGTTGGTGACAAAATTTGTGCTACACGAATTATTCCAGTTGCATAAATAAAGACCTAAATAGCTAATATATAATTCACAAAGACAAAAAGAATGAGCTAATCAATTTAGATTTTATCAACTTTTACGTACGACCTTATTTTATCGGCGTCAAATTTGTACAGTACGAAATTTTGCAGATACAAATAAAGGCTTGACTGGCTAACATAAAGCTCAATCAGACAAAGTGGAGTTAATAAACGAAAATTACGCCCATGACTCTATATACGATTCATGATGACTTTTATCGACTTTTTCCATCGATTGCAAAGTTTTTATTACACGAGCAAATTCCAATTTTATAAATAAAGACTTTTAACCGACTAACATTGAATTCACGAGAATAAACAAGTAGGAGTTAATAAACGCAAATTCGCGAACCAAACGCTCTCTCTCTTTCTCTCGGAACATCCAGCTTTCTATTTCGCGCGCTAAGTTCTTTGCACGATTATCACGACACCGTGAAACAACCGATATCTCGGGGAGTCTCAGAGAGAGAGAGAGAGAGAGATCTGTCATTAATTCGCCCGTATCATAAAAGAAACCATCAGTCTCTTTCTGCCGGAAAGAGCCGGAAAATAATTTTCCCGGCGAAATTTAATATGTACCGCGCGCGAACGAGTGACCCCGGACTCTCGTTCGCGCGAATCTCGCGGCGAGGCGGAATTGTTGCTTCCTTTCTTTCGCCTCGCAATTTTTCGTCTCACGCCTCGAAAGAAAGGAGTTAATGGAGACGCTTTCGAGATGCTACGAAACAAGGGAGAGAGGCCAGCGAGATCAACGACCCACTTCGAACCCACTGGGCGCTCCTTTGTCCCTGAAATCGCTGCCATTCGGCGGTCGTCCCCCGAAACAATTACATGCCGGTTTCCGCCGGTACGAGCGTACAACACGCCGGACGGACGCCGGCGGGAAGATTACACCGAGAAGCGGAAAACTTATTTCTTTCCTCGCCTCTCTCCTTATAAATCTGCGACCCGCGTTTTTGTTCAATCGACCGCGACATCGAGAAGGAAGAGTCGGTATCACGCGACGCGCTCGACCGACGAGGAATCGCGTCTATTCTCGGCAAGGATCAACTCTCATACCCCGTCCCTAAAGCGTCCCATCGTCGCCCACGTATCCCGTCTGTATATTTCAAACGAAGGAAAGAAAAAACAATGTGTGTGTATATATATATACGTATATATTCGTTGCACATACGCATGTGCATAATGAGTTCCATACTTAAGAGGATTGGACGCGAGAACTTGATATCCTTCTACGCGCACGCGTTAAAAAATTCTAATTTAATGCGAGATCCACCGACGGAGGATAATATCCGCTTGAATGTTACAGCTCGCGTAAGAGCGCGTATCGCGGCAGCTTGTTAGCGAAATGGATTATCGGACGCGCGAGTTCTCAGCCCCTGGGCAGGCGTGGGCGCACGCAGGCGCGCGCGCGCTCCATAATTTATCGCGCGCGGATGATCAGAACGGGAGACCGCGAGATTTTCATGGCACGGCACAACAGACGCCGCTCTCGAAATGTATCAAATTATCAATAGGCCCTTTCAGCCGGGAAAATCGTGCCGCTCGAGCGACGATAATGGCCGCTTTATGAGCCGATAATGCGCTAATCGAATAATGTCTTGCAGCCGTGCGCTGTCGCACCTTGGGGGTACACTTTGGTGAATGCGCGTGACAGCCCTCGTCTCGCTCTCTCCAGAGCGCGACTCAACTCCGCAATTGCAAATGTGTACGCGCGTTCGAATGCGATGAACTCCGTGTGGATACGCGTTAACGTAGCGCCGCGCGGTGTTACGCAGTTTTACATTCCGATAAGCGAACTATCTCGCACGGAGACAAATCAAGTGTCAATTCACGGTCCGGAAAGTTTTGGCAGAGCGGCCGGCGCAGGCGGCACGAGTGTTAAAATCAGTCCTTGTTCAAATTTTCATGTTAAATTTTGCAGTACACCTGTGTGTTAATTTAACATATTGTATTTATGTCATGTTATCTCAATATTTTGTGTGAAGTCGACATGTATAAGCGTTAAAATAATACATTTTATACTTCAATATCGATTAACATATTATGGATATTAATTTTGTGTTAATTATTCACATAATATTCGTGTTACTTTTCAACATATTTACCTTCTGTTAAATTAACACAGAAATTTGTGTAGATCATTTGGGATACGTGAGACGTGTTAGATTCAATTAAATAACATTTTTTACCATATATCGTAAAGGGAACTTCATATTTTAATACCGAATTAGTGCATCGCCAGTTCCTGGTATTGGTCAAATGTATGTGACTTCTGCACAGGCTGAGACGCAATCTCGACGCGGTCGCGAATCAACGGCGCGAGTGATGAAAATAACAAAAAAACAGAGTTACGTTTGGCCGGTAACGTATGTTATCGATTCGGCGTGTGTGCAATCCGAAAAATCTCCGCAAATTACTTCGGGACGAGATTTAAACGGGAATTAATTTTGGGCACGCGTTGATGATGCGCGTATAATTGTCGCGCGACAGTCCCGTGCGATGTATCATACGCGCCGCATATTAATGTGAAATGCGACGAAATTAAACCTTACTCAATTAAAAGTTAGATATTTATACCCGTCGCGCCGGTTTATTATTTTAAATTAATTGCGCGTCGCGTACCACTGAAAATCCATTACGTCGAATTCGTGACTTTGGCTACGCGGAAATTATTCATGAATTCGATTAACGGGCCGCCGCGCAGTCGGGTAGCAGAGTATACCATACACAGCCGGGTCGATACCGACCGGGCTTCCAGGTATACGACGAACGAATCCGCTATTCTAACGTATATTCTTCTTCCGGCGCAGCAACGGCGCAGCAACGTCACAAC
Organism: Dinoponera quadriceps; assembly: GCF_001313825.1. NCBI lineage: Eukaryota > Metazoa > Arthropoda > Insecta > Hymenoptera > Formicidae > Dinoponera > Dinoponera quadriceps. The sequence continues at coordinate 1,736,464 of NW_014556062.1, read as the reverse complement.
GGAAAATATTCAATTCCCGCTTGTAATCCGATGCAACCTATTTTGGGCGCTGCAGGTTCGATTTGAAATTGAAAATTAGAAATACGCGTCCGATAAACGAGATGCAAATTTATACAATTTCAACTCGCCCGTGCGCTTTGTATATATGCGCCTTTTAATATTTATAATCGATATTACGTTCCAATTATAATTGGCGAATTTGTATCTTATCACTTAGCGAAAGGCTATTTCATGTATCTTGATTGAAAAAAATGCACTTTTTCGCATTAATCGGCTTTTATTTAGTTGGGGAGCTTCTGATATAAGCATGGGTTTTAACCCATTAAAGATCGTTAATTTTACTGAATTACTAAAATCTGCCCGGCTGCATTGGCCGAGTGGTCGCTCGGCTGGTTCGCGATCGGATTGCAACAGGCTACTCGATCAAACGCTTCGGGACGAAACTTTCGTTTCTTTTCGAGGAGGAGAATCAAGGAGGAGGGAGGAAAGGAATTTAACGTCGCGAAACATTAGGTTGTATTAAAAATGCAACAGGCTGCTCGTCCGATATTCCCTTTCGACGCGGCGAAGCGCCACGCCCAATTTTTCATGGGTTTTTCGGCGGCGAGCGTTGCATATTTTTTCGGCTTATTGACAGACGAATTGTAAACGCATGAAGTTCCAGATTGCACGGCGCATCTGTGTCACGCAAGCGAGCGGAAAAAAAAATGATCTATTCGCAGGTCGATTTTATCTTGTGACCTGCACAGAATACACACGACATGTTATGCGCTGCGTCAAAAAAAAAGAAAAAAATTGCCCCGATTTGTGTCAGAACTTGTTAAGGTCGACTCTTTTCATCGTTACGCGTGTAGTCTCAAAAATGGCGCGACTGAATCGATGGCGGTCGCGACTGTAGGCCGCGACTCACGCTCGTCATCGAGTGATATGCGATACGCTGAATACATCGGTCTCGTTTGAGCAACTCTAGAGCACCCCCACACCCCTCGATGTTTTCGTTAATAAACAGCAGTCCCACGCGAAATTAATTCAGCAAAATGATCCGGCAGGACCTGAAAGGCGGCGCGATAAGTATTTTCCGGCTGGATTAGCGGGCTTTCCAATGAGTGAGAGAAAAAGAGAGAGAGAGAGAGATATAACATCGAGAAAAAGGATTTTTTTGGGTTTAATATACGTGTTTGTTTAACTTGGATTTGCTTAATATAAACAACATAATTTAATATTAAATATCATATTGTTTGAATGAAAATATTGTTTCATTAGAATAAACCGTATTATTTGATTAAAAAAAAAATAGCATTATTTAGAGAAAATACACAGTAAAAAATTTCATATTAAATTTAACACATTTCACGTGTTCCAAAAGATCCACACAAATTTTTATGTAAATTTAACACAAGATAAATATGTTGAAAAGAATACAAATATCATGTCCAAAATTGGCGTAAAATTATAAATATGTTAAATCAATACTGAAGTATAAAATGTATCATTTTAATATTTACACGTATTGAATATCGACTCAAAATATTAACACATTGCGTACGGGTGACGAGATATCTCGTCTTTAGCAAGCCGAACGTTGCGACCGGGCGACGAGATATCTCGTTTTCAGGTTTCTTCGACTTAATCGACGACTTAAGGAATTAAAAGTAGATTTTCTTTTTACGTTACCAGGGTAACGAAGTCTCGCGCATTCTCGAAACAAATGGTTAGCGAATAAATGAATGCCCTGGAAGCATGTTGAGCGAGTAGAGTGCTGTACGCAATGTGTTAAAATAACACAAATATTAGATTAAAAACAATATGACATAATACATGATATAAATTATTATTATAACGTTATAATATTATTATAATATAATATAAATTAAAAATAAACTTAAATTAACATACGGATATGTTAAAAATTTAACACAGAAATTTTAACAAGAACCAATTTTAACACGCGTACAAAATGTTTTTTTATTAGTGAGAATATTTGGTTTTCGATAAAAAAAGATTTATTAAGATTTGTTAAGAGAAGTCGAAAAATAAAACTAAAATAATTAAGATAATAATTTAAATAATTTATTGCTTGTGACAAACACTGTAACGTTTAAATGAAAACATAAAAGAAATATATTACTTGACGTGAAGATATTTATTGTATGAGAAACCAAACAATCCTGTTTGTTGAATAAAACATTCATTTGTTCGCTCTACTCCAAAAGACAAATTTGTTTCAATTAATGTAATTTTATTAAATCCGAAGAAATCGCTCTCTCTCTCTCTCTCTCTCTCTCTCTTTCACTCTCTACGCACCAGCCGGCCAGCCGGTTGAGCTTGCTAATCGACTCGATCATGCTGTTCTGACAAACTGACGTCACACGATTATCCTATCGGACGTTCGGTCGTGTTTTCCCTCCGGCTGCCGCGTAATGGAATAGAGATCGGCCAATTAGGAAGGCGCGATTTATCCGCAAACAGCAAGAATTTAACGACATTTGGGGCTCCTCTGTCCTTGTTACAATGCCCACTGGAGACGCGCGGTTAATCTGCTTAATCTAGCGTGCGGAGCACCGTTTTGGCAGCCCGCCAATCTCTCGTCGGGCTTCGAACAGCCGTCCGGCTCGGCCGGCCAGCTGGTAGAGTTCTCTAGTGGCCGAAGGACATCGTAAGCGTAGTATAATGGGGCTACGTTGTGCGAAATGCCTGGCAATTCCCCGACGATTGCTTAGTGCGAACTACAGCTTGAGTCGGTGAATGTCCGATCGATCGATCGATCGCTCGGTGTCTCGCTGTTTTCCTCGACGCGATCCCGTGCGAACCTTCCCGTGCAGGACGCGCCAGCCCGAGAAGGTCTCGTCGAGATACCGAATTTGAATTGCGACTGATAATCAGCTCACGGATTTCTGCGCTTTTCGCAGCAGCGCGAGCTTTGCCCGCGACGCGAGACCGTCGCGAACTTCTCGCAGTTACATCGCGAGGCTGTGGTCTATTCGGAATCGACGATGCACCTCGCGATCTTCCCGTTCCTCTTTCCGGCTCCGCTCTGAAGGAGATGTTCTTTCGGCATTCTCTACGTGAAATGAAGCGTCGTGGTTTTGATTAACGGAGCTCTCCGGCGATTCGTTTTTCCGACCTTTCACCGGTCGATGTATTCAGAGGGACGGTCGCAGAGCGAGGTGAAAGAGAAACTTTCGATGGAAGCGTGCGCCCGTTCCAATTCGGATAAAAATTCCCGCATAGAAATTTTGCCCAGATTTTCCCATATACAGTATAGATCCTGAGATTAGAATATCCAATGTGGCCCCGAAATGGATTATCTCAATCGGGAAGGCCCGTTTCTTTTTGCCGGGTTACATTTCCGACGAGCATCTTCCACGATTTTCACGCGATTGTGTCACAATGCGTGGCATTTAGCCGGGAATGTGATAATTGACGCGATTGTGCCGCTTCTCAGCGAGTCAGCCTGCAGCTATTCGAAATATTACGAACGCGTAACGACGTTATTGTCCGGAAAACGGTTTCACGGTTTCGGCTGAAGCGGCACGAAAGTTTTTCTGATTTACGTCCGGCTGCAACGAGAAAAAGAGTGAGTGAGTGAGAGTGAGAGAGAGAGAGAGAGGGAGGGGGAGCGCAGCTGCGAAAAAATAATTCTTCCGCTCATCGCGCCGCGCACAGCTTCAACCGTGACATAAATCACGGCAAAGCCGCCGTCTCTCACCTCGGCGATGGCGGACGGATGATGCGGAATTACCGAGCTGCACTTTGTAATATTAAAAGTCCAGATAATGTATCACTATTAGAATGTACACGCCCAGAAGTCTCGGCAGCGGCCGCTAGTAAATTTTTGTTGCCGAGCTAAGCCGCCGGAGATACTATTTTCGCGTTTAAATAACGGCACAGAATTGCGGCTTATCTTACGCTTTATCTCGCATTAATTTCAAAATAGCGCGAGAAATTTATCACTATTAAACATTCTCGTTCTGTCGGGCCCATTGTTCGCCCGCCTCTAATTCCGCATCGCGCGATTTGTTTTATAAGCGTGCCCGCGTGGGAGCCGCGTGACGGCGCATGAGGTCATTACGATATATTTACAAACATTATTATCTTCGCGCGCCCGATATTCCTGCTTATCATTTTTTATCCATTAACCCCAAAGTCCGGCGTTATGACGATACACTTCACCGAGAGAAGAAGAAGATTGTTGGATCAACTATAATCTTCTTATATTTTACAGTCAATTTTTATCCAAAGTTTTGTCAGTGTTTTAAAGGAATAAACATTTGTCAGTGTTTTTAAAGGAATAAACATTAAAAATTAACATTTTGATTATTGACACAAAACCGTGTCGAAACTAAGAAATTTTCACTAAATTTAACCAAATATGCCACGTGAATGTAAAATGAATAACCATGCACATCCATTATTTATAAGTACCATTTAATGAGATGTTTCATGGCCTTTACTCTTCCCTCCTCCCTCCTTGCCATTACAAACCGTCATGCGAGCTAATAGATCCCGTCCCCCCTCGCCGTGTAACATAACTGTCGAATAGACCTTAATTCCCATTACCATTTTATGCTTGTAACTTTATTATTATTACAGTTAAAATGATATTTTATGGTAAAAAATGTATAAGTTGTTACACATAGACTGTTCGCATTATGTTTATATGATTGTTACAACTCATATTATAGTAACATTTACTATACATATATTATATATATATGTAAATTGTTTCAGAACAATAAGGTCAAATTTCGTGAGGGCATAGAACGGAGTGAACAAAAAAGTTCTCTACCATTTTGCAAACATTAAAATTAAATAAGCCTCTGTATATGACTATTTTCAATAATGAACAACTTGAAATTTTGCATACCGTTTGCGAAATGATACAGAAAACTTTTTTGTACAATTTTCCTGACTATAATTTTGTAACTGTGCCATAATTCCAATATCATATCACTTTTTTCTCGGTGTTATCACAAAAGAAGAAAAATAAATATATTCTTTCTCTCCGTGTTTAAATATAGAATCACTTAAGCTCAATATACATGCGCACAGTGTCGAGATCTAAATTGCTTTACGTTCGCGATAAGCACGTACGAGAGATATCACGGATCGCACGGGGAAAGGGGGCGGGGGAGGAAGACCGAGAGATTAATTTACGTCTATTACGTGGTGTCTCTATATAAACGTTGCGGCTCTCTTGGCGCGTCTGTGCATTCTTCTGCTCGGCGCCGACGGTAGCCGGGAGAGGAAATGAGTGGCGGTATTGGTGTGTTCCTCGTTCGAACAGGCGAGCATTTCGCCGCAACCGGGCGAACGTCGGAGTCGAATGTCGAAAACGGGAAGTATTCGCCGTACAATCGGAAAAATAAATATTTACTGGTGTAAACCGGGTTGCGCGTTGCATGGGAGGTGTACTGAGGGTCACCCGGTAAAATAAATTAAGCTCGTTAGATCTTGCACAGGGAATCAACGACGACTCGGGTTTGCAGGTCGCGTTTGCTTTAAACCTTCGCAAGTGGGATTAACCGGCAGGCAACGCCTACCTCGCGGTTTTACCTTTCCCGCGCCGCCCGGCGAGGCTTAATTTCGCCACGTCGAATAACAAGGTGGCGAATAATCCTGTACTAGGTCAATATAAAACAACCGGCTTCGTAATGCGAATGCATTCGGAGCGCAACGCAAACGTCGCAATCAACGTGTCCGCTACGTAAATTGCTGGCGCTTGATTCGCGTGCGAGCGAACGTGTGTGTGTGTGTGTGTGTGTGTGTGTGTGCGCGAGCGTGCGTGAGTACGAGCGTCACTGTGAACAATAATGTTACAACCTTGTAATTGCATTGTCGCTTTGCATTATCATCGTGCATAATAAATATATGTGATAAATATAATAGCAACAGCGGCGGATTTTTTAAACGGTCCTCCATAATGGAATAATTTTCCTCGCTGCAGCCACACCGCCGCCGCAGTGATATATATATATATATATAAATATTTTGCGGAATATATATATATTCCGCAAAATATTTATCGGCCGAAATCGATGGATGCGCATGGATGCTTTGACAGATAAATTTTAAGAACGCGGTAAATCGCGCGTGATTAAACTGAAAATGACGTACAGAGAAATAGGAGTGGTCAAATTGCTCCGAGATATATTTCATTTCGATGAATTCGCGGCAAGCGATAACGCGCGCGCACAACAGCTCGTTCGCCGCCGCCTGGTTGTGAAACGAACGCTTTTGACGTATCATAATTTTTGCATCGATTCGCGTCACGTACGGAAACTGCGCTATAAAGCACTCAGGCCGAAGCGTAAAACATACACTTCAAGCTATAAAGCATCGATCTCCGCCCGCAATTTTTCTGCCGCTTAATCCCCACGCAATCCCATGATGCAATATAAACCACTCTGCAAGATTAAACCGAATATCGGACGGTTTAATCCGCACATTCCGAGCGCGCTCTCGTATTCAATAAAAATCAAGATCGATGCACGGTCAATGGGTAGCAAGGAGGATACGTCCTGCGCCGCGTTGTTAATTCGCGTTTCGCGAGGTTACGGCCGTCCCCGTTTATCCCGACGTACCCCGTCGTACCCCGGCGGACGATCCGAAATTTGCTTGACAACGATTGAATTTCTCACACGGCGTATCCGACGACACCCCCGGTGGCGGAAGCGAAACCGGCGCAAACGTTACGAAATGAGCGCATCGAGCGGTATCGAGAAAAGTAACATCGGTCGAAATAACGTCGGTATGTGCATGCGCAAGCAGCGAATGAGCGAGGGAACAGGTGACAAGCTGCGAATCGATAACGATCGTATTATGCGCGACCAAGCCTGAGAGAGAGCTCGATCCACCTATAGTAGCTTTCACGGTGTTGCAATTTCCATTTTCATTAGTGTACGTACGGGGCTCTTAATCGCGTACACGCCATCAGCAATTTACATCCTCGATGCGATCGCGAGTCTCCTAAGATCTTCGGCGAGAGGAGAAGGAATACATAAATAGAGCAAGCGCGAGAGAGAGAGAGAGGGAGAGAGAGAGAGCGTTTAACGTTATTTGCTGGACGGCCAAGCGCAGGCGTTGAGAGCAGCGGGCATCTCAAAGGGTTAAAAGTTCGAGATTACCGAAGCGTCCCGCGCCGAGTTTCCTGGGAGTTTCCGTCGGAGCAGCCAGGTGCAAACGGATCCGATCGTCGAGCACGGGCAGAGCTCGCGACCGTCGGGCCCCGGAGCGAAAACAGTACTCTTTCGGACGCCCCAAGTTCGTGCCCCTTCGCCCCTCCCCCCGGTGATGAACAAGTTTTCAATTCCTCAATCTTTGGGCGCGTCGCGCTATCCACCCATTCAACCGCCCGCCGCGATCTCGAGTTTACTTTTCGTCGAGGAAAATCACTCACCGCGACCCGTCATCACTGTCTTTCTCTCTCTCTCTCTCTCTCTCTCTCTCTCTTTCCTCCTTCCCGTCGATCTCACTTGTTTATCGAGTTTAACTTTGCGCTTCTGAATGCGTTTTCTTCGTTCGGATAACGACGGATGAAAGATTACGCGCGCCGTGTGTCCGATAACTCACTCTCCGCTCTCTTTGTGGACATATCGCTTTTTTGCTCCCTTTTTTTGAACAGCGAGTTTCAAAGCAAATTTACGGTGACCTCAATGTGGGTCTCTCTCTTTCTCTCTCTCTCTCTCTTGTTGAAAGTTCTTTTTTTGGACGTGTGGTTCGGGAGTGCACCGCATGAAACGAAAAGACAGATCAAGTCGAGTTTAAAACCGGGACGAGTACCACCGCAGAAAAAACATCTAGGGAACGTCGTTCATATTGCAATTTTTTTTAATTTTCGATATTAAATATTCCAACGCGACCGTGGGGATATTGGAGAAATTAAAATTCCGCGAAAGTCCGTTCGAAATTAACTTTCAGTTCGTAAGTTGAATTTTATATGTGCTCCCGGGCAAAATATCGGTCTGGAGGACCGTACTTAATCTTTTATGTTTCCTCACCTGTAGAGTCCCTTGATTAGCCATAAAATATGCATTAACTAATTTGGTCTCACCGTGATCATGAATTGAGTTTTTGTACAGGATGAAAGAGGAGCGGAAAGCGCGGTTGTTCCTCTGAATCGATCTTACGGAACGAAAGTTAAACGCGAACTAAATGTTTATTATTATCTTCCTTTCCACCTTCCTCGCTCGGTTCACATAATTGGCGGAAAATTTTTCTCCCTTTCGCTTCGCTCGTTATTCAACAATTGCGTTGTTCTTCGGCGAAAGAAACATTCTACAATTTCAGTAGGAGATCCATCCGACAAATTGAAATTTGCAAATCACTCTGTGTACATCGGTACGATATTTGCGCGAGAAAAGAGACGCGACTTGACGCACCCGGGTACACGGAGAAGACGAAAGAATTGCAAGTTAAGGGCAAATATCACTCACCGAGCTGACAACGATCTCCACCCCTTCCAAGTGGGCACTGGCATCTCTGCCTGAACGTTCCTTGCCTTCGCCTGAGATTCACGCTATTGCCCTCGAGATCCATGGCTCCCTCGTCGTCTTCCTCGATCACCACATCAACTTCATCTCCGCGAGATTGCTCGATATAACAATTTCCAGCCGGTCCGCAATCCAAAGAACACGCTGGCTCGGTACTCACGATGCTCTCCATCGTGGATGGCAGTTTTTGCTCCAGATTTGGACCCTGGAACATTCACGCGGGTGGAAGAAATCAGTCATCGGCGGTGTTACGTCGAATCACTCCGATTTGATCGACGGGAAAATTCAGATCTAGATGGAAGATCGGATGAAAAATGACACACGTAAGACAATATTTCTCGCTCTTATATAGTTGCTTCGATCCGTAGCGTTAAATTTTGGGCCGAGAATTTTCTGCATAAGTACAGGTACACGTGTGTCGTAACTACGTACGCTCAAGGTTGACTATATATTGTTGGAAAATGTTTCAAACTCGCCGTATTCCTGAACAAAACGCGGAGCTTACCACTTTTCACGGTCGGCCTCCCTTCTCATTCAAACGTCCTCGAACAACTGCCGCAAATCGAGTCTACACGGCATTGTTTATGCGTACGACCTTTAGCGGACAATCAGAGCGGAGAATCGTAAACGGTAAAAACTTTCGTACTTTGTTTACCGTGGACTCGCGTTTATCTCACGGTCTCCATGCTAACTAACGTACTACTCATGAGAGAAACATTGATTCGGAATTAAGGTGAGAATATATATATATATATTTTTTTTTTGAGTTCTTTTGTCTTCTTTTGTCGAAACTTTTTGTCTTCCGCACACAAGCAAGTAATCGTTTCTCGACAAGTTTCCGGTAACACAACGATACGGGAGGATAATGCACGAGCACGATACGAGCGGTCAAAGAAAATTATTTATGAGGATGATCCGTTACCCGACACCTCCATCGCCATTTATTGATCCTGCTGCTCATCGCTGTCGATACGGAGGGGGAGGCAAGAAATTTTCAGAAATAATGGCGTAGCCTGCTGCATGTTAAGAAAGCTGCAGCGGACGTGAAGTACCTGTTGCACGACTCATGTTTTTTATTTGAGGAGGCTTTTGAATAAAGATTGATACCCCGGTATCTGCGAACGCTATGGCGTCTGTTTAACGTCGAATGTCGCAAAATATTCAATTTTATATGCCCGTTCGCTCGTAGAAAAGGAAAATCACTTGAAACGAATTCGCATCGTCGTCGATCCGGCTTCGTCGCGAGCGGCGTGTTAACGAAATTTCAATATCATCGAAAATTTATGTAAATTTATGTAAATTTAAATTTCATCGAATTTTAATAATATCGCGCAAATCAATCGACGTTAAACGTTATTCATTTGCAATGATTCCGGTTAATTTCCAACGATTCTCGCGTATATTTTGCATTTTGTTGAAATCATATATTAATTTCACCGTTGTCCCGTCATGTAAGCCGTTCAACGATCGTCGCTCCCTCCTCCTCCCCGTTGTCATTTTATCTCTGATTTTTCGAATGTGCTGTCGAAACGAGAGATGACGCTACCGATATTGAGACGGAAAAAAGAGAGAAAGAGAGAGAAAAAAAAGGAAAGGGAAGGAAGATCAATAAGTTTCGTAATTTCCGTCGAGCGCACACATGCGCAGCCGTTCCCCCGTTAGATCGTCGTGTTCGTCAACAATCGGTCGAATCCCCAATCTCGCGGGGCGAAACTTTACATCCTCCGGCCGTCGTCGTATCGTGAATATTAATTCCAGTTCCAAGGAGGATTCCCTACGGTTGAGAACATTCCCACTTGTGCTCGATTTCACGTAATCGCTATTTCTATAGTCGGTACATGGGGGGAGGAGGGAGGGGGAGGCGGACACATGCATACCCATTTACGGATTCCTTTACGGAATGTTCTATTCCGGCGCGCTCGACCCAAAGACGACGTTCGATTGATTCTCCTCCCGTTTAATACGAATGCGAATACGCGGAGACGCGCATTAATCAATTAAATCTGCCGGAGTTAGCGCGAATTCTTGAGATATTGACCCTCCCCTCCCCCCGCCCCACGTATGATATCCAGCGTTTGCTCCGGGTCAACCGATGGCTCGAACTCGCGTTTACGTATATCAGTTAGTCAAACCAAAGGAACTAACGCACCCTCCGCTGGCTGGCGTTCGTATTTAACTCGGTATTCCACCTGAGGAAAGAACTACCGATATAATTGCGCTGATCGACCGATTTTCGGGAGATCCGGGGGAGACACGGATTCCCCAATGTCCCGGGTTATCCGAGAATCCTTCAGACAACGGGAGCAGATAGTCGTCGTCCTCATAACTGTGACGGGATTAATGTCGAAGTGCGCAAGAATCTCGCGATTTTTATGTCTCGGCTCTGTCTGCGACGGCCAGCATTTCCAACGGTTCTCGTCGTTACGCGCGCACAACCGCGACGACGCGTCCCCTCCGGCCGTACGTCGCACGGTAAAATATTCGGAGTTCTAACGTCGAGCCACGGTATTTTTATTACACGTACACACACCCAGGTGGACCTTGGAATTTTTCTTTTCTCACCTTTTTAGTTTTCTTTTCTTTTTGTTAAACGTCGCTCCCTGGAATCCCGCATAACGGATGGCCGGAACAACGTTCAAACAGCCGCGCAGCAGGCAATACGACAAGCCAGCCGGGAAATATGGCGAGTGACGTTTTACCTGAGACGTGGCGCGCAGCTCGACCCGATCCGCCGCGCCGTTTTCCTCGTTTATCTTCGTCGCGTTCCTACTGGAATTTTCGGCCGAAGTGTCCAGATGTATCGTGAAGGTTGCACCGCGCATGTAAAGGATGTCCTCGACCGCGTCTTCGTCGTCCGCGGCGTTCACCTCGCCGCTCTCGATTTCGTCGACGAGCTCGCCGAGCTCGCTGGTCGACGGGGACGTCGAGTTGAGCTCTGCAAACGAATAACAGGTCGTTCTATTAGCCGACGTGGCTTCATCCTTCTTCCAATTTCGCGCGGGCTTCGCCTCGACAGAGTGTTCTTTCGCCGATCGCGACTGTAAGGATGCGTGTGTATCGTCGAATATTGAACATTGCCGGCGAACAACGAGTGACCTCCTTCGAGGTATTCCCTTTTGAGAATACTATCGAAAAGCGACTGACTACGGTAAACCGATGAACCGAGTCGAAATTTTGGCTCCATGTTAAACGTTTGGTTCCACAGCACGGTAAGAAATAAGACAGGCTCGATAAGCAAAATAGACTCAATTCTAACGATACAATTTATTTCTGTTTTGTCTACGACAATGTTTTAAGGTAGTTAGCCCGTAAATTCATTTTCTCACAAATTTTTTTCGAATCTTTTCATCGAACATATTGATCCTTAGTCGCGATATTTTTCACCCATGATCGCAATCTCACGAATATACTGATTTTCCCATTATTTTCCTCTACTTTTCGGAATAATTTTTCTTTCATTAGTACTTGGCTAATAATCCAAGCATTAAAGTACGAAAGAAAAAATAGCGAAGAATAAAGGAAACAAAGGAAAAACATGAAACAACAGAAAACGATTATTTCTTTATGAATTTTTAAGCATTATGTAAATTTGATATTTTTTTTGCCACAGTGTCAAAGCTGTATATAACAATCGTGTTTATAAACAATTAACATGGACTCGTCGAGCTGCCTTGTGTTATATTAATGTGATATAATTATATTAACCGTCACTTTCTTAACAGTATTGTTACGGGCCGACTATCTCAAATTTCCGTTTTCGCAGTTTTTAGTGTTGAAATGGGTTGTTTTACGGTAGGATTTTAGGTATCAAAGGTTTAAGAGAGGATTTAGCGAGTATAGTCGTTAAAGTAGGTTATTACTAGTCTATAAAAGCTATGTAAGTAGACGCAAAGTGTCCTTAAGAGCTTCAAAGCAGCATTAAAATTTCGACCCGGAAAGTCACTCACTAAAATACGGTATAACACGACGGAATCAGGACATTGCGCTGAGACAGCCGATAAAGGTTAAATGAGAGCGACAACTTATTAATCTCCAATCGAATTATTATTAACTAAGGAAGCGAGAGACGACTGTGAATTTCTATATTTCCGTCTCGACCTCGATTTTCGAATCAATTCATCGGGCTGTCGGAATCAGACACAACCAATTGTTCATTACGGCCGTGGAGCGCGCTCGCGCGTCCAGCTTTTCCCAACCCATCCAATAGGGAATTACTTCATTAATTAAAAAAAAAAATATAGGGGGGAACGCTAACGAAGCTCGGCGTTCGCATCTGCATCTGCAATTAGAGTAACTCGACGCCGGCGATCGTCGGATATAAACCATTGAACGAGTGATTGAAACCGGCGTAATTTCGTTGAGTGCGGACTTGAATGCCACACACGCGGCGTAATGATCTTCACGTTTGTTTGCGAATAAACAGAAACCCCCTCCCCATCCACCCACCAATAAATCGGCGCCAGATCGCGTTCGCACGCGCCGTACACGGCAAACGTCGACATTCGGTGGAATTCGAAGATTAGCGCAATTCTGTCGCTCCTGACACATTGCTAACTGCGCGAATCGCATCTCACCAGACATCAAAAGGTATGTATATCGCGACTGATTTCACTGTTTTCAGTAATAATACTGATTCCATTTTAAAGACTACGCAGTAACATGTCTTGACCTGAATTTTTATCATTCTCGCAACGCAAGAGTCGATACAATGAGATGTTAAAAAGTAAAAATAACTTCTTTCCGGAATCATGAGAAGTTTAGGTTAATCGGACGATCGACGGTCACAGAGAAGAGGGTAGATCTAGCCGATATCGGTTAGCAACGTGTTAACTCCTTCTTTCTCCTTTCCCTCTCCCTCTCTCTCTCTCATTAAACGTACAACGCATTGGTGGTCCTCTAACAGCGCTAAGAATCTCACGAACTGTTGCACATGCAACACGACTGGTTCGTCGCACATGCAACCGGCACTGGTGGCACCGAGGTGAAGGGTCGTTAGGAACTTATCCGTTGGTCGCGCACGAGTTTTCACGAGCGTCCGTGTGCGACTCACACAGACTACGCGGAGGCCGAGGTAGTGGATAGTGCTCTTCGAGTTCCTTGAACGCTGACCCAAACTCACTTACCCCGTTCGTGTTGCCGTAGACGAGGACGAGGGGCTGAGAGGGGGAGGGAGAGAGAGAGAGAGAGCAACGACAGTAGGGACCAAAGCCCCGTCGATCGCTCGAGGCAAGCTCGCGATACCGAACTTCGGGGCGCTTACGCTTACGTCGCCCCGGCGTAAGCCGCGCGCGCGCGCACACACAACTACGTGAGCCGCATCGGAAATTCGTGTATAGCGTTAATTTGGTTATTACCGGGCTTGCGGAATAATAACGCGAACGCGGCCGGCGTCGAAAGTCAGCCGAAACGAGAGATACATGAGCGGCCGGATCGATGGCCGGCGCGCGCGCGCGCACGCGGACTGTGCCGGGTTTCGTTAGCTCTGTTAGCTCGCGTATTGGGTTTCGTATTCGGGAAAATTTATTTACACCCAGGCACAACGCGCGTACGTCTCGCGCGTTGAACACACTTCGATTCTGTCTGCGAGCCCGGAAGTGTGCGCGAAAACTCGAAACAGCCAGGGACGATGGTGGGAATTTTGAAGATTAGCGCAATTATATGGAATAATATAAATTACATATATATAATAGTAGGAATGTGCAAGTAAAGTTATTATCATTGATACTAAAGCGACATTTACTAGAAAAATTATTCTGACTACAATTTTTTCATCACGATGATTATAATTACAAATACCCAAATACTTTTCCGTCGGTGTTGTTTGTCACAACGCTTTAGGCAATTGCGTCTCGTGAGAATCGCACAATAAATAATGCTTTCTCTGCTTACCTATCTATCTCGCTCTCATTGAACGCATAACATATTCGTGGTCCGACAGCAGTGCAAAAATCCCACGATCAGTGGATCTTCTGAGTAGGCAACGCAGTCTCTTCGCGAATGAGATCGGCCGGTGCGGTGAAAACAAACCGCATGCGCACATCGTGTACGTCAGATCCGTTCCGTTGGTCCGTTCGACAACGTCGAACGCGATTCGAGGAGGAGGAAAGCAATTCGGCTTTTGTGTTCTCCGATGCGCGATTCAACGCGCGGCACCTTTCGCCGTTTACAGAACACAACCGGCAAAGCTAACCGATAGTTACTCACGCTGATCGATCCTATTTTGCGGTTAACGTGGATCGATTGACACCCGATCCGGCAGCGCGACATTGGCAAATGGCCTTGCAGGATCGACAGGGCCTACGCTATTATAGGCGGTGAAGCTTTAACGCCACATTGTCGCGATGGACACGCCGCGATTACGGCCCTCGTGGCGATGGTCAACAATCGACCGCAATCGCGGTGCGTGAAGAATCGACGAGTCCAGCGCGCTTTCCAGGGAGGACGAGAGAGAGAGAGAGAGAGAGAGAAGTGTTTTATAGATGAAAAATACAGGACGTGGTTCTTGATTGCCGTGTCAACACTCCTCGGAAATCCAGCGGCTCCACGAGACAAGAAGGGAACGTCACACGGCGGACACACAGTTTATCCCGTGCTGCTGCCGCCGCTTCCTCCTCCTCCTCCTCCTTTTCCGTTGGGAGCAATCAAAAAACTACACGATATGATGATGCAATTTTACACGTAAGCCCGCTGACTATCCAATTTGCGGGACTGGAACTCATCAGGGTGAGTTTACTTCGCGTGTGTGTACGTGACGTACGCGCGTGTGTGTGTGTGTGTGAGAGTACCTGATTCTCACAGTTCTTACTTTCTCGTGCCGTTTTTCGATTACTCCCGAAAGAGACTCGGCGTCGAGGGATGCTGCGTTCGAGGGCTCCTCTAAACGCCGCGATATAATTTTTATCGCGGTTCGCTCGATCCGGTCATTCGTTCCCATTGTATTTTCGATAACTCACGGGAGGAAAAAGTTTGGTCGAATTTGCGTGGCAATGAACGCAAACAAAGTGCGCATTTTGGTTGAAGGAAACAGAGTTATACACGGTAAGAAAAATTCGTGTTAAAAACAATCCACTGAAATTTGGTGTTCCTTTAACATGGAGGGAAGAGATGTGTTGGGAAATATGTAAATATAATGTTAAACCATGTTAACGTACGTTCAACATTATATTTGTGTACTTTTTAATACATATTTGTGTATTTCTTAACACATTCCTCATGTGTTAACAAAATTTCAGCGGACCGATTTTAATGCAAAATTTTTCGAGTGTAAAAATCGAATTTGATGTAAAAGAGCCAGAAATGTTATTCCTTTCCGATCAAAACACATTTGGTTCGTTCATTGTCGGGTAAGTCCAACCGAACTTTTTCCGCGCTCTATATCACACTACCGTGTGAATACCTCAGTCGAACTGCGCATTCATCGTGAATTGAAAATTGCTCCCGAATAAACGCCGAAATATTTCAAAGACATTTATATAAGCGCACACTTTATTTCCCGGTTGGATCATCAATGCTTATCCCGCTAATGATTTTTGTACGCGAGAGTTGGAACGAAAATAAGTGCACAATTATCGATTCTCGGATACACTTACGTCACTGTGTAACCAGAGAAAGAGACAAACAGACAAACTGTCACAGGTGATAAAGCTAAATGAAATAAAGCGTAATTGCCGAAACGTCATTCGAGCATTAAGAGCGTCACGTGACGAGATGGGATTGCGATGGGAAGAATAGCTGCAATTCTCTACGAGCGATATACCTTTTTCAAGCCAACGGCCGCGCAAATGAATCACAAAGGGTCCCCGTCCCTTTCCCACAAACGTCGACACTTGATTGAATTTACATTTATATTTAGTTAATTTACGTTGAAAGCGGAGTCCGCCTGAAATAGTCGCTCCTGCGGACCTCCTCCACAGGATCCTTCTCAGGATCCTCCCCGCCGGAAGTCCGTGTTTGCCGACTCGAATTTCTCCTCGCTCATTCGGCCACGTGGATTTCGCACGCAATTTATTTGTTCCCGCGAGCAAGGCAATAACGTCCCGACGCTGACGTTCGTCGCGGCAATTACGCTCGATAGTGACGGCCGCGCGCGCTTTGTCCGAAAGCCACCGGGCTTTCGAGGGGAATACTCGACCGTTTCTTTCCAACTTCCTTGCACACCGACATTCCGACGCGATATTCGCCGGCGGATCGAGTGGCGGTGGGCGCCGCGCTCCCGGCATTTAATCCGAACGTTTAAAATTTAATAGGCCTGTCGTACGGAGCTTTCATTCCGGCCGGTGCCTCCTTGAACTTGCCGAGGGAGGGAATCTTCAAAGGCCTTTGACGCCGGCTGTTTTTATTCAAATAACGCATCCTGATAGGGTTTAATCGACATTAATCTCAATTTTATAGATTCATAAAAAGTATACTCGAAATGCAGACGCGCGCGACGCGATCGTAAAATTTCGCCAAAAGCGCGAAAGAATTTTCGCTCGAGTTCCGTAATATTGGAGAATTTAAGCCCACAAGCTTCCCGAGATTTCCGTCAATTCAAGCGTTTGATCCAATGGCAAGCTCGAAACAATAATCACATGAAAAAGACGGTTTACAGTTATTAGTTGAAAAAGTTACGTCGAAGAAACAGCATGAAGAAATCACGTAGAATAAATGGCATGAAGATAAAATTCTCCGCTAAATAATGATATGTTAAAATGTTTACCGAAAGAGAATGCATAATACTTGAAAGTATACACGGTAAAACATTTTGTGTAAATAACGGTCCGCTGAAATTTCTGAGTTACTTTGACAAGATAAATATGTGAAAAAATAATGTTAATAAGATGAATACGTTAATTTTATATATATTTGTGCATTTTTTTAATTCCCATGTTAAAGTAGCAAAAATTTCAGCGGACCATTATTTACACAAAATTTTCTATCGTGTAATGGTACTGTTAAAAAATTACAGACACATTACAATAAAACCGTAACTATAACAAATGTTACTATAATGTGAGTTATAATTACGATATAGGCATAGTATGAACAATCCGTATAAATTTACAAATAGAAATCCGCTCACTTTGCTATATTTTACTTAAAAGAACCAGAAATGTGTGGTCGCGGCCAAAATTGACTATAAAATATAGTGAGATTGCTGTTATTCCATTTGTTTTCCTCCCGGTAATATTGTAGCGTGGTGAGAAAAAGAAAATACACGTGTGTCAACACGCGAAAAAATCCCATTCTGCCGGTTTTTTAAGGTCGAGCGGCCGGGCGGCGGTAGCACGCGAATCTTATGAGGCACGAAATGCATTTCGCGCATTATACGCTTTCGCGGTATGCAGGAGGGCGAAAGCAAAATTGCACGTAAGTGCGCGTGGAGTGCGGCAACGGTATTCACCATATTTAAAAAACCCCGAGAAACAGTCCGAAGCACATCGGTGAGCTCTTCGGAGTATTCCTGAAACTCCGGCGATTCCGATCGGAACGCGATTGCAAGCTCGATTTAGAATGGACGCTCTCATAGTGGCGGCCGTTCCAAGACTGGCCGTAATCGCGTTATTAAAGGAATGGTGATCGTAGCGCGATCGTTTCGCCGTTACGGGAGAATGAACGAACGAACCATCAGCGATCGATGTTAATGTCGATGACTATCGGCGTTACCTCCGCGGTATTGCGCATTGCGGACTTTGTAATAAGCGGAATGGCGCGAGGTAGAGGTCCAAGAGGGCTGGAATTTTAAGCTTGAAAGAGAGGGGGGATCACGGAGGGTGTTTGTTCAATTTGAAAAAATCCGCCGCCGTGAGGCACACACACACACACACACACACTGAAAAATGAATTCGGCTGGATCTATACTGAGAGAAAAGTGTATGGTATATGGAGCTAAAACAAAACGGCATAGTTAAAAAATTATAATCAGGAGAATTATACATAATAAATATCGCTGTGATATGGATTGTAACAATACAGACATGTAACGAGACCAATCTATATACATTTTTTTTTACCATGAGATAATATTTCAATTGAAATTATATGAAAGTTGCAAATATGAAGTAGTAATAGAAGTTAACCATTTTATATCAGGGGTTGAAACCGGCATCAAAAATGCTGTTTTCATATCGGTATTATAGAACAACCTAAAAAAAAACCGATTTGTATGAATACCAGTACTATGAAAATTTCGGCATAATATCGGTATTTCAAATCCAATATTGAAATTTTGCACAATACCGGTATTCATGAATTTCGGTACGACGTCAGTATAATAAGATATTTAGATTATAAGATATTTTATTCTGTTCCCTTGACTGTAACTTCTAATTTCAACAAACACATTCTGTGCTTGCATATACTCTACGTCGAATTTTTTACTTAAATTTTCCTCGATTCAAACAAAGTGAATAAAAAAGAATTTCATTCGCTTGGCGCGACACGCAACCGACGATCGGGATCGCATTATCTCTCGTTTACTCGAAATGGATCGTCATAGCAAACAATTGATCGAGTTTTTGACGAAACAGCCACATTCGACCGCGCATGATGATACATCTGGCGTTCGCAAATATTTGACACCCGGTTGAATAATATCACATTTGTTATACAATAATATCGTTAATGAATTGCACACGCAGACCCGCAATGAAAAGCTAATATTAGTATACATGTTTGAATCGGCAACAATGGGCATTAATTCAATCGTGCCGAGTCCATCATACTTCATAGATAAATAGACAAATCAATGCAAACGATGGGGCAAGCGCGGAGGCAAACACGCGAGAGACGCAGCTCGCTAATCCTTTATCGCGATTCTCGCGCGAAGCGATATTAAGACACCGATATCGACACTGGCGAAGCTGATGCACTTCCGATTTGCAAATTTGCGAATTTATCAGAATTTCTCGGCTCGGATCCTTGAAACCGATGTTGTAGTAAATACGTTTTTCTAAGTAACTAGATACAAAAACAGATACTGAAAAGGAAAAATAATATACGTATCTATATCTAGTTATTTACCTCAAACTTATATCTGCATCTATATTTACTCACATTTCCTCTTCAGTGTCTGTATCCAGTTACTTCAGAAAATGTATCTGTTATAACACTGCTCGAGATTCCGCTCTGATTCCGATGGACAAACGAAGACGTGCCCGTCCACGGAGCTTCTCCGGGAGAAATCGTCGTCGTCGTCGTCATGATGGGTGGCGAATTCAACGCAGCAACACGAGAAGGGAAAACTTTGGCCACGGGTGTACCGAGATAAGCATTCCGCGATTGAGGGCGAACCCGTAATAAATAGAATTTCGCGAACAAACAATCGGAAAGCAATTAACAGAGGCGATCGCGCCTCGATGAACTTCCCTACCGAATTTCCCGGCCGCGTCCGCGAGAAAAATGTCTGTCGGACGTATACGAAACCGTGTAATTTTGCCGCAGCAGTCGCCGGATGCGCACCGTGAAGCAGACGCGATTAATTCGCCGGCGTGAAATTAATTCCGAACAATTTGCGGCCGACACCTTTTCGCTTCGGCGAGATTTGATTTTTCCTCATTTTTCGCCCACTACCGGCGAATCCGTCGAACGACCGATCGGCTTTTGCGGCTTCGCGAGTGATCGGATAGATTGCGCGTCCCGATAAATTAAGATCAAACGCCGATAATTCGAACGGCGGCTCGTCGGTGACGCGCGCGCCGATTATGCGTATCGGATTTATGGGAGCGCGCGACCTACGAGAACGACCATCGCCACAGTTCGAAAAGCCGCGCGTACGATTAGGCCGACGATGAATCACGGGCTGGGGAACCCCGTCTCTAAAATTCGAGCGTGATTTATGGATAATTTTGCCCGTATTTTTTTCTCTCACAATGCCCGTCCGTTTCGCGTCCGTATTTCATAAGCGACGCGAAATGTATTCCGCCGCGCGCAATTCCGCCTGCGAAATGAGATATTACCTTTAATACGGGCACGGTGCACTGTAAACAGCTTGAACTTGAGATTGTCGGGATAAATTTGCAGCGCGGATCCTCCTACCTCGCACCTCGTAATTTTTCGACGGTGCGTTAAATAAATTCCGCGCGCGCGCCATGCGGATTGTGTTATCATTTCCACGGCTGTTACCGGGCAATTGAAAACACCAAATCACCGGGGATTATCGTTCAGCCGTTGTTTTCCTTTTTCTTTTTTCTTTTAATCTCGCACGATGCAGTAATTAAACACAACTCGCACGCAGACGGCTCCATTTCACATTCGCGAATCTCTTGGGCTTAGAACGCGCGAATTAGAGAGTACGTCCCAGAGAAATACACAGGAATAACCGTAAACCACGAAATTAAAAAAAAAATATGTGTCGTCTCGAGTCGAAATTTTAATTCTTTGTAACCTCCAACCAGCCTCGATAAAGATTTGCACAACTCTAATGAAACATATACTGAGAGAAATTATAGTCATTTCCGGCCTCATTTCTTATTATAGAAATTATAAAAGTAATTTATTAAACCATATATCCATTAACAATCACCTTTATAGCTGCCACGATAACGTATTTTTCTCTCAGCGTAGACTGTTGAGAGAGTTGAACAAACATAAAATACCTACACCTCGAATACGACGAAATTTGTACTCATCGGACGGCGAANAAAAAAAAAACATTGGGGGGGGGGGGGGGCGAGAAGGCGCGCTCATACAGAGAAAGAGAGAGAAAGAGAGCGCTTCCGGAGCGTTCGTGATATCGCTTCCCGGAATCAAAACGAGATATTTCACGGTGGAGCGGTAGCGCTTCCCCTAAAAACAATACGGCCGTCCGTGTACGCGGGGGAGACTCGTCGGAGCGCGAAACTCGGCGGAATTTTGTCAGGGAAATCAAAGACGCCGCTCGCCATGAATGCGAATCGGCGGCCATCGGCGCGACCGGTATAAAGATCGAATCGACTACTCACCTGCGCAACTGTATCCATTTTTATGAAGTATATAGCCGTCTCTGCAGTCGCACTCGTACATGCCATCGTGGAGCTCATAGCAGAGCTGCTCGCACGGCGACCCGTGCCCGCATCTTCCTGAAACACGACGAGGAAACGGGGACGTGAGTAAGTTATGCGTGTCGTGGGAGTTCGGAGCGGCGCGAACAGACAAAAGGATGAACACAGAAACAACCCGGGCGGGCGAGAGAGAAAGAGAGAGAGAGAAAGAGATAGGGAGATATAGAGAATTGCAAACGTGCGCGACTCCGTCCGCACGCGCTCTCCGCCCGCCTTCTCCTCTCTCCTAATGGCTTGTTTACAGTACACAGTAGCGAACTTCGGGGCTGCACACTCGTAAGATCTGCTCGCGGAAAAATCGCGTGTTCCGCGTGTTTGCACGAATCACAGCACCGGGCGGATCCGGCGGTCGCGTGCAAACGGCGCGCAGCTTAGCGTGCATCGTATTAAACGCAACGGTGAGAGCGAATCTCCTATTTAATTAATTAGACCTTCAATTAATAACAGCGAAACAGAGCGGGGAGCTGCCAAATATTTATTCTTTGATATTAATTCCGCGATAGCCGCGTCAAGTTGATTAATAATTCAATTTTCACGGTTACCGGATTCGCGCTCGCCGTCGGCTCGTTTGGTAATCCAAATTCGCGGTGTCTAGCGCTGTACAAAGACCGGCGCGCTTGCGCTTTTCACAACCGGGCGAAAAATAATGCGTGTTCGGGCACCTGTCCCATCTGTCCCCCCCCCCCCCCCGGAAATCAGGTTTTCATTTTCCGCGCGTGGACACGCGATTTCGCGAGTTTAAACCGCGAATTTCCCGGATTTTAGGCCTTTGTGCGGGCGCAATGTGCGCGACGTTTAATTAGCTGCAGATTTTTCTTAACGAGCACACACACACACACACACACACGCACACGGCAGGAATAATCGAAGAGAGTAACCATGCGAAATTAATGGCGGAACATATTGCGCGACCGAATGCCGAATCGAACCGACCGCAGCGTGCAACGATTTTGCCCCGTCGTAATTTCATTCTGTTTAATCTCGCGTCGCGACGCGTTGCGTTCGCAAAAGAAAGAAAAAGAAAAAAAGAGCCCGAGGGGGTGGGAGGGGCAGAGGGGGGAGGGAATTCTCCCATGGAGAATAAACCGCGATGTCACACGCGGGATGACAGGGCGATAATTAATTTTCCATTACGTACGCTGTGCGCACGTGTGTGACGAAAAGGGAATTAAAGTCTCTCATCGATATCTTCGCATGCGACGCGAGAATTCTCGCGGGGTTGCGCCGCGATGTGTGCCGGCGCGAAATGATCGCGGCCGACACACCGCCGCGTGTTTCGCAGTCGCGGCGGTACCTAAATAACCGAAATGCAAAATCGCAGAAGCGAGACGGGGAAAACGAGAGATCCGATAATAATTCCACATCGGTTTTAATCGCGAGCGATTAACACTCTCGCCCGGCGAACGCGCGCCCGTCTGACGGGATTAAAAGTTTCACTGTTGACATTTTGTCAACGGCGGCCGGTTTTACAAACGCTGAAATTTACCGCTAAAACGCTACGCGAGTGGCAATAAATTAATTATTCGCGCTGTTGCTACATGCGCCGGCGGCGCTTCCTTTTTTCCTCTCTCTCGCTCCCTTCTTNCCCCCCCCCCCCCCTCTCACTCTTTTTTCGCGCACGCGCGCGCGAACACAGCGAATTAACGCGCGCATAATATATATTACGCGCGACTCCGCGTCGGAAGCGGGGATTGGAAAATGCACGCGGCGATCGCACGTCGTGATAAGAATATCCGGTGAATATACAACGACATAATGCATAGCTCTCTCTCTCTCTCTCTCTCTCCCTCTGTCTCTGGTAATATCAGTACATATTAAATATTGTTAATAACGTTGTGCTTCGCGACGATTTTGCGAAACATTAAAAATAGCGACGGTACGCAGCGAGGCGTCCAACGCGAAATGCGACGGGACGCGAACAGACGTCCAGCAAATAAAGACCCAATAAAAAGTGCGTTACATTGAATGCAGTAAAATTTTATGACGCTTTTATTTCGAGCGAGCTCGTCCTTCGGACTTGGCGACGCGAATGAAAATAAAGCCCGTCCAATTTTGCGCGCGGACCTTTCAATTTGCGCACGTGCATACGTAATTCGTATATTTTGCACTTAATTTTGGCTTAACGAAAGTGCTTGTTAACTAAACTTTGTGTAAAACGCAGCAACATCGCGCGCGCGCGTGTGTGTGTGCATATTCGAAATGTTTGTATTATCGCACCACTCGCTCGCTCGAGAAAGAGAGAGAATTTTGACAGAATGCATTTTACATTCACGAATATTAATCCCGCGGAATATCTCGAGCTTTTCTAAGTACCTTGACATTTGCACACCCGTTTAAACCGCGAATACTAAATCGACGTGCCTGATGTAAAATACAGACGTTTAATGGGCTCTTAATTCCACGGTTAGAGAAACGTGGTGATCACTCACGTAGCTGTTGCTGCCTGGCGAGGCAAAAAAAGCGCGAGAACTCGCTTGCTTGCCCGCTCTCGTAATCTGATTTCGAGATTAGCGTTGTGCGGAGCAAACACGCGGTAAATATACGGTCGCATCGATCTTACATATTCCGAGACTCATGAGCGAGAGGAACTTTGAACTTTTTGAATGGCTTCTTACGTGTTTACCGTGCTAAAACAGGAGACGTAATTGAACGGCAAACAGACAGTGTTTACTGTATATTACGACCGTGAGCGCTACTCGTCCGCGTGGAGAATCTCGCACGAGTGTTTCGCTACCAAATAACGTAAAAGTTACCGATGCCCGGATATGTCCGGACTTAAACCAGGACGCTCTCATTAATTTGGTCTTTAGATTCGAATATTTAAACTTTCAATAATATAGAATATATGTGCGTATTAAATATATGTAAGGTAAAATGGAGAATGGAAGTCATCCAAGCGGAAACTCTTATAAAACTGGTAGGAAATATCAGATTCGGGGTCAGTTTAATGCAATGGATATCTATAGATGTTTACTATGACATGGACTGGTGCGAAAAATCCCATAAAAATATGCACCAAAGAAACAGATAAAAAAGCGAAAAGTGAGATTTGGTCGGGATTACCCCGACGACCTCGAGATGATGCCGGTCAGCGATGTTTACACTTATGCGATGCTCACACGATGTTTACTTATTTTGTTTGATATTGCTTTCGGCTCCTCGCAAAAGGACGGGAACTTATAGAATGGCATTGACCCACTGACCGAATGATATTACCCCATATTCTCCTCTACATATATTCATGATCGAAAGTTTAGTATATTCGTAGTTGAGAAAACTAAAACGACAAGAATGTCCCGTGGTTTAGGTCAATGTCCAGATATCGGTATTTTTATCTTGCAGCGCGCACATTTCGTTTCGAATTGTACTTGGTGGGGCGAAAAAGGAAAGGAAAAAAGAAAAACGGGAGAAAATAGGGACACAAAAGTGAAGAAAGAGTGGGGGGAGGGTTCGAGCGCGTCAAATCCCGGAGGGGGTCTCGTTTGCATAACGGGAAATTAATAAAATCGTGCGCACACAAGGAACGACACAACATAGCGGCGAGAGGCATGATTCGTTGTTCGAATGCGCGCAACGACGCATGCCGGACTCGCGTCGCGCGTTTCGCGATGAATCACGCGGCTCGTTGCACCCCGATGCGCCGTCCCTTCCCGATGGCCGGTCCGCCGTCCCTACTGGCGCAGAACACGACCATTGAAAATTCCAATATCCGGTCGCGCGTGTGTGTGTACTCTTTACGAAAAACTGGCTGCGTCGGAAAAACCGGCATTATTTTCATGAAGCGAAAACGCCGCCGGGAAACGATACGTATCGCGTTGCACTTGACTTGTCGATGCACCGAGGGGCCCCCCCGGTAATAAAACCGATGTTGTGCGACGATACCACGCGGGTAGAAATGCGATGAAACGTTTTTGTTCGTTTTCGCCTCGGCCATCTCGCGGACCGCACGCGCGCGCGAACGTACGCGTATCCTCCGTACCGTAGGATTTTCATTCTCTCGATTGTTTTCCTCTTCCCATATTCCCGCCACAACGACTCGGTAGCGTTCGATACTTCTTCCTTCTCCTCCTCTTCGGCCGTTTGCGCACATTTTACTCGCGCTTTACGTTTTCTTGTCGACATCTAAATATAAGATGAATGACCAGACGCGTCTAGGGCTCGCGTTTCAATCGATTCTCTTTAGTGGCGAAAGTATATTGCCGTGCGCTTCGGCACGGTGTAAAACGGTACGTTTCAATAGTAAGGGAAAATTCGATTAATATATAATAAATATAATCTTATAATCGTAAAGTCGAAGTGAGCAACGTGATTACACTCGCCCGAAGTGTCCTCACATGCTACACGATACGCGCACGTAATATGTCCCTTTAGGTTTTTGTTACGGATCGGACTTTCCAGGCGCGTGACAGCAGCAGCTCTTTCGGGGCGGAAACTAAATCCGAAGGACACTGGAGACACACTTTCGACGGAGATACAACGCGGGTTTAAACTGGAGATATTGATATCCCGTTACCCGGATACATCGTGCATCCGAGTAATTACCCGGACTTTCGCGAAATACTCGAGTTCTCATTTACTCGGTTACATTTTCGCACGAACCGTCAAATCCACGTGATATAATATACGCGGCGGAAATATATACAGACGTCGACAGTTGCAGCGCAAAAATAGAAATTAACGCGGATATGAAAGAGCGTATAATAAATATTTGTCGTATATAATTAGTTCTCTCAACGATTTCTTTCACTTAAAACGAAAATTTGTAATTAAGTATATCCACTTAGCCGCCTCTCCCGTAATTAAAAATTTTATGACAATCATACCTTTTGCGTCAGATGCGGGTAAATCGTAGATTTATTGTATATAATTGTTTTAACGATCTTTTTTAATTAAAAGATATTTTAAAGCCTTTCCACCTAACTTATCTTCGAAAATTTTAATAAAATTGTAAATTTGTTATGTATGATTCGTTTAACAATCTCTCTCTTTCATTTTAAAGAAATTTTAACGTCTGTCCCTCCCAGCTAACTCCCCCCCCCCTACTAAAAATTATTTTCTGTCTAGACGAGTAAAGCGTAAAATTTTTGCATTTCATTTTGTAAGAGCGCACAAATGGCGCATAATTATATATCTTTACTACTCATTTTATATACCTTTACTACGCATTAGGTGGTGGGAGAGGTAGCCAGGCAGACGTTCATTTCTATCGCATTGTACATTTTAATGACAGATTCTCCATTGAATTTGAATTTATACATCTCGTTGAAAATGTATCATCTTTCAAACTTGTAACAAAGTTTGAAATTGAAACTTCCGCGAAGTGAGACCCCTTCGGAATTAACATGTTGAACGACCGATAACTTGATACTAGCACGTCTCACTAAGTTATGCACAAAGTATAATTAATTGCATCTGAGAAATCGACTATCGACGGCTAATAAAGATCCGGTGAAGCCAAATATAACGTGCGCCTCAAATAACATTTATTTGCCTTATTTTTGTTAATTCAATCGTCATTTAATAAAAATTGCACAGCCGAAACGGAAATTAATTGTAAAATCACGACGGCCAACGCGTGGAATCGTAGAATTCAATTCTCTCATCTGCCACCCGATCGAAATAAGCCACTTGACGGATTTCTCAGCAAAATCCGAATTTCTCACGGAGAAGCCTCGCTGGCGTTCGCGCCTCTTGTGAATCGCCTGGCGAGGAAGGCACGAGCTAATAGACCGTTCGGTTGGCGTACGTGCGACCCGGTTGACATATACAAGCTGTGTACGATTTGACTGTGCCGCATACGTACCACGCAAATCCACCGTTGTATGGGCTTAAGTACAATATAGAGGTCCCGGTTTTGATTCGATGCGACGCAACGCGACGACGCGGCCGCTCCGTCGCCTACAATGCCGCGACCGTATATAATCGTACACGCGTTGCTGCAGCTGCCGCAGCTAACGGTCGTATAGGCGGGTATACACGAAGTGGGTATAATCGCTAACGCGCGCTAAGCACAATCGAGTGCGTTAATGGTGTCCAGTGCGTCCGCATTCACGAGGAAACCTTATGCAATCCCGTTTAATCTTCCGCAAAATGAGAACCGGCCGTGAACCGTGCTGTTTAGTTGTATCACGTGCGAGGAGGCACGGTCACTCAAACATCGCCGAGGAAACGACACGCAAATTTCAGATGCACATAAATCTCGGCCACAAGAAGCCAG
Source organism: Dinoponera quadriceps (assembly GCF_001313825.1). Taxonomy (NCBI): domain Eukaryota; kingdom Metazoa; phylum Arthropoda; class Insecta; order Hymenoptera; family Formicidae; genus Dinoponera; species Dinoponera quadriceps. The sequence continues at coordinate 1,708,736 of NW_014556062.1, read as the reverse complement.
TCCTCCTTCGGGATTAACAAGAATCGAAACGAAAACAGGCTCTCCGCGCGCACAAAAATAACGCGTTTGAATGAAATTAGCCTGAATTGCGCATCGACCGTCAGAAAATCCAATAGTTCTTTCTCCTCCGTTTGATCGCGGAGAGGGAAAAAAATTGGAGAATATTAAGAGTTAAGCGCGCCCCAAGTACGGATGCACTCGACTGTAAATCGTAAATCGTGCCGACATATTAATATTAATATCTACCTAGTAATAAGTTGGGTCTCTCCCACCCTCCCATCCTCTAATTTGCTTCCTCGCGCGCTTTTCCACTTTGCCCGTTCTTTCCACTTTTCCTCGACATTTATCGCGAACTATCGCACACTATACACATCGAACTCTGGCAACATGCCTGACGCGTGTGATGGAAAATTTCAAATTGCGCAGACCTTCACGGGAAAAAGGAGAGAGAGGGAGAGAGAGAGAGAAAAAAGAAACGTAATACCATGCAATATCAAACATGCCGATGACCAATGTCACGTCTCTCCCTTGACGTACGTCGGCCCGGGCAGAAATGACAACGCATGGCAGCCGTGTCATTTTTAATCCCCGTATCAAAA
>NW_014556062.1:1625880-1708115 GCF_001313825.1 Dinoponera quadriceps | reverse complement strand
CGCCCAAGACGTTCGATCATTCCCTTTAAAGCTTTAATCGCCATCGGGAGTCGTCGGCAGCGCCGGGGCGACACTTTTTTAATCGGCCAATCTTCGAGTTTCCAGCAAATTGACCCGCTCGTATTATCCGCGACGTCTATCTCGCTTCTCGCCGCTCTCTTAATCGCGACGCGACCGCGGCGAGGCTGGCGGAGTATTATCACCCTCCCCCCCCCAACCCCTTCTTGCTCTCTCTCTCTATACTCACTCTCTCTCGCACGTGCGAAGGACTTTTAATGAGCCGGAATGCGTTAAACAACAGCACGCGCGAACGGTTTATGCGTGAATTGCGTACGTAGCGGCGCGGAAAGGGTGCGTTAATGTTAATGGCGAGCGCTCGCGTGCATGCCTCCCTCTGCCAGCGAGCAGCCCACGCAGGACCCATTTGCTAATGGGTAGCGAGCGATTAATATCGTAGGCGGTTACTGCCCTTTAGGTGCAACGAGAGAGAGAGAGAGAGAGAGAGAAGAGAGAGAGAGTAGCAGGACGAACTTTCTGAGAATAACGGCCGTACGCGAGAAATTATGCGAACAGCTGCCGTAAAACGCACGAGAATCTACTCTATTCTCTCTCTCTCTCTCTCTTTGACACAAATACGGGCGTGTGTAACGTTTCGTGATGTAACCTCGTGTGTGTCGCGCTACTCGTGCATTATGAGTTATTAGAGTTGCAATGTATACAATTTGTTCTATACGCAAATCTGGAAAGTTCAACGCGATCTATAATGTCCGGTGAACTTTCGCGATAAACGTACGAATGTTCCCCCGTGAAAATTCATCAGCGACTCGCCCGTATAACCGAGTATAACAACGTTCAAAAACACGCTCGATGAACCCGAGGATTTTAATAAATCTACGCGGCGAATGGTTTACTCGATTTTTACGCATCGGCCCGTTCCTCGTAAGATACACGGATGATCGAAGGCGGATTATTGATTAACAAGACCGAGTTTTCGCGTATTTGCATATTTTTCTCGAACAAAGTTGCTCTTGAAGTATGATATTTATAAACAACTTAAACGCGCATTATACGAGCAACGAGCTAGAAATTAAAGGCTGAATATTGAGGAGCGGAAGTCATAAGATGGGAACAGTCGATAGTCCGCAGCCGATAACGGAGGAACTAAGAATGAAGAAAACCGAGAGTTCTCTCTGAGGATCGACGATTGGAAGTGCGCAGAGTAGGAGATTGAAAATTAAACATCGAACGTATTATGTATCGAGCACTTGCGAGAGAGTTGAAGATCGAGAATTAGGAATCGCGAGTCGAAAACGCAAGGCGAAAACCGAAAGGGGAATTTCAGGAATTCGGGTTGAAATTTTGACTACACGTTAACCCTGCAAGTTCTATCGAAATTGAAGTACCATTAATGGAGAATCTCGAGATGGTCCGAGATCGCTATTCATAGTTGGAAACTATTTACGAACTTTGTTCGAAAGCATAATCAATTACAAAATCGTATTCATGAGTCGTTATTCAACTGTTTAGATCAATATCTCTAATTGTGTATTCACATAATATTTTAATCAAATATTTCTGGTTGGAAACACAAGTGCAGGTATAGGGTTTCATTTACATACAGAACAGTATGCCGAGATGCAGGTGAACGCGTAAAAGAACGAGAGCGTACATGATTGGCCCGAGTTCGCGCAGCGCGCTCTTACTCTCTCACGCGTATTCCTGCAGCAACTCGGCATACTGCTCTGTATGTAAGTGAAACACTTTATACAGGTCGGTGGATAACACTATTCTAACACCATTTTGCAACACGAGTGTGTACAGTCAATAGTCGAATAATCAAAAGTTCATATAATTATTTGTCAAATGACGAACTATTAATATCGGTCTAAATTTCGACTCGGGTATATCTCTTTATTCACGATAAATTCACCAAACGTCAGACAAAATCGGAAGCTTATTGTACAATAAATGATTTCACACATCTGGAAATATTAATGTGTTGCTCACGTCCGTCGGCTTCCTGCGTCCTCCATTCTGGTTTCCCGATTCAGCATCCTGGTTGCTGGCCGCTCCGTCGTGGTATTCCGGATACTACTTACTCATTGTATTGACACCGGCACCTGACACTCACTTAGATACAATTCGATCAAAGATGCCACGACGTCAATTATCGCGATGCCGATGAAGGCGCGATTAAATATTTCAAGAACCGACGAAATATTTTAATCGTCCGACGAGAATAACAGTTAACGCATCGATACACGCGGTATGTACAGATTTTCCTCCGGCTCGGAAACGCTCGAAATGGAAACGCTCGAAAAAACCTGCGACGCGCGAAGGTGAATTTTACCGCCTTGAAGGTCGGCGATATTTTCATCGTTGTGATCACTCGACTATTTAGTAGCGAGTGACGACAGTTGCCAACAACCGACGCGATATGATATAGCTCTTTTTGCTCATTGTTTTGGTGCTGTCGCGCGACACGTGCGTTTTCGCAAGCAAGTCATTACCGAATCGACGGACAAAGAATATACCGCGACGAGAAATACGTGTATCGTCGGTGCATTAGTTATTACATTCGCGTCGGATGATCAGAATATTTCGTCGGCCTGTGGAATATTTAATCAGATTCTCGTCGGCGGCATCACGCTGATTAACGCGTGCTTCTCCGTTGTATTTGCGCGAGTGTCAGTGCGTGTCAGCGCAACGAGCGAGTGTCCGGAGTGCCACGATAGCGGAGATGCAAGAAGCTCGATTTGGAAGCCGGAATGAAGGACGAGGATTGTCGGGACGAAGGTAGTGATACATCATATATTTTCGGACGCGAAATAATTTGCAGCATATCATGATGCTTCCGATTTTAAGGAATTTTGACGAATTTATCGAGAATAAAGAGATATCTAAGTAAAAATTCCGTTATTATTTAAAAAATAATTACATGGCTTCATGAACCTCTGATTATTCGTCAGTTCCAAATAACAGTTCATAAACAGGAATCTGTAACTACTAACTATGCTTTCAAAAGTAGTAAATAATTTAAGAGATCATAGCTAATTTTAGATCGTAAATAACTAATTTTAAATTGTAATTAATTATGAATACCGGCTTTACAGTCTAATGTAAGTTTCGCAAAAGTTGATTTATGCGTCCAATATCAGCAAGGTAAGATAATAACTTATACAACATTATATCTCGAGATTCCCCCCATCGGTCCTTCAAGTTCAACGGAACTTGCAGGGTTAGTATAGAATCAAAATTTCAATACTGGTTTCGCGTTCGTAGGTATGTCCATCATCCGTTGCTACACCTGTGTCGCATCGAACGTCCGTTTCATACATAGTAAAAAAAAAACATTTTATACTTGTGTTAAAAGCGGTTCTTCTTAAGATTTTTGTGTTAAATTGTTAACATATTCGCGTGTGTTGATTTAACATATTGCGTTTAGATTATTTCAATATTTTGTGTTGAATCGATATTCAACATGTATATGATATAATTATCGATTTCATTTCCGCTCGATAAAATAAGACGGCTGGCGACTCTCTTTCATGCGCAAAACAATCGAAGGGGATCCGTTTCCAGCGAATGCGGCATCGCATTCTGCGTCCGCGCACACGGGAGTCGCGGTGAAAAATCCGCCAGCATTATACGCGTTATTGCCATTGGAATATTGACAGCCAAGATCGAAGGGGAATGAGGGGGAGAACTCAATACGGTATACCGAGCAATGTCGGTCGGAGAAAATGGCGGAAATATAAAGCTCTAATAGCCTTTGGCGGGACGGGTGTATCGATTTTCACCGTCTGGCGCATTAATCGATCGTAAATGTTGCATAAATACTTGCACGGCCACGAATCCACCGAATAGCTTCGCGCGGAATAACGCCGGCGCTCTGTCGGAATTCAATTCATCCGAGCGGGTCGCGTATAATTCAATTTAACGCGCACGGCCCGCGATGCCGATTATTTTTGCCGTTGCCGAATCATTGCCGTTTCGGTCAACAGCCGGACTGTGTTTGACGTATAACATCAAGAACGCGATCGACATGCACCGTGCCGGTCTCTCATCTTAACTAACACGGTCATTAATTAATTCGGTTAATTTATTAATTTTGCATTCTGCCGGAGAGCTTTTTGAACGTTCAGAAGACGCACCGACATAAAATGATCAGGTGATTCGTATTGTACACGTCGGTGCGAACGCGACTTGTTCATAATACATCCGTGAATGGAGATATTGACGTATTTTTCCGCCCACTTCGCGGCGAATGATGTCGTAAAATCCTCCCCCATAGATAATTTCTTGAGACCTGATTGAGATTCAATTTGATTTTCCAAAATAACGATGGATTTTAATAAAGAAGCGTATGCAGGTTCCGGTTAGAGGTGTAATGTTTCAAACAATACAATTCTAAGTGAGAAACATAAACAAATTCTATCCTTGTAGAAATTTCATGCATTTTTGAGCAATTACTGAACAGTTATATTAACTTCTGTTCAGTAACTGAGGAGTAAAACTACTTGGGATCTTAATTAAGATAACGCTTTTCCTGTAGTTACTGTGCATAACAGATGCGCAAATTCTGAACTCATTTACTGAGCGAAAACAGAATAATAAATGAACAAACGGAACAAGAAAACTACTTGATTGATTAATATTAGATAATAATATATAATTGAACAGGCGTCTACGTAAACTACACATATTTTTATCGGGAAAACTGCTTCCACTGAATCAACGATCAAGTTATTGTCCATTTCTTACGCAGTATTGCTGCAATTAAGGAGTATGCATATTAGATTGATATTAGACAGTAACTGGATGGGTGTCTAAAATTGCATATATTTCTACCAGGGTACTTGTTCATCTCCAACGTTTTCCCAAAGAATTTTTCTGTTTTCCATTTTACACTACGAGACTGAACAAAATATACGAAATACTTTTAATATTTACGCTTTACAAGTTCACACATATTCTGTATGCACGCGTTATTAAGCATTGTAACATTAAAAGTGTAACCCCGTTTATTAACCTCCTAGTCTGATATTCGATCAAACTGTCACTCGACTCGGAAACTCGCATGCCGCGATATATAACCAATTAGCATCGCGGAAAAGAGACTTCATTCCATATTTAAGATAAGAATGGAATTTTTATATCGTTGTGAACAGCGGAAAATTTCATTAGATAGAAAAACCACGGTAAATGCCGGTTTTTATTGTGCAGAACTATATTTAATGAAATAAACTGACACAAAATTATCAGTGATAATATGTGCAACACTAAAATATATTTTATATAACTTTATGCAAAAGTTATTTTTGCTTCAATTAACAACCATACTAATTGCTGTGGTTTTAAACAATGAAACTAGTATAACAAAAGTCTTTTAACCCTTTCGGTACATTTGACGAGTGAGACTCGTCATCTGTTTACTTGGGCATAAAATGTATTACTTTTACATATTAATCCATATAGCGACAAATTAAATCCGTCCCATGGGCATAAAAATCTTAAAATAATTCAGTACTCAAAGGGTTAATTAGAATTAATATAAAATATATATTTTCAAAACAAAAACTAGTTAGGGAATATTTAGCTAAATATAGCACATTTTTTCTCGCAATGTGCACACGATTATTAGTAACTCTGTCACCTTGAGACACTCGGAGACACTTTCCCGGTATCACGCACGCTCTATTAAATCCCATGCCCTCGTTTAAGGCGAAACGCTAATTGGAGCCCCGACAGTATATAAATATGCAAATACATATTTCATCGTCTCGCGCGTTCCGCCGCCGCGTCCCACAAGTAAATACGGTGCAACAATGCGATACTTGAATTATCGCGCTCGACGGACCGCCGTGCATCATCGGCTGCTTTGTTTCTCGTTTATCATGGACGCCGGGCGATCATGCCGATGTTCGCGGGCGAGCGACAAAGTGGACTACAAGTCGCGCTAATTAAAAGGGCAAGCGTATTAATAATCGCTGCTACTGATCGCATGCTAACGCGATTAGCGTCGTCGCGGTTCGGCCGGCTCGCAAGTAGGCCCGTACATATTGACACACTCGTCGAAAGGCATTTGTGCTAAATTCTCGGAGTATTTTGAATATTCAAATGCACGGACGCGCTGTGAAAGCAAAAGCCGGTCGTCGTCGGCGGGAAGGCGGGCGAACGGGCGGGCTGCGAACGGTCGCAAGTGTTTGCACACGGGGAGCTTGGAAATTGTGAACATTTTCGTGCGACTCGATCCCCGACGCTCTCTCGCGCTCGAGAGAGGATCGATACGAAGGCTACAATTAACTGGATAAAGTCCGCGGCCGGCCGGCAAATATTTCACTGACTCACGCAAAATATTTCGCCGACTCGGCCCTTTTTTCATCTCGCGACTTTCAGCGAGAATTTCACCGCTCGCGCCCCGTTACTGTACGCACAGTGGAGTTTTTCTGACCGGTCGCGCGAGTCCGTGGTGATTTCTCAAAAATTATCCATCCGCTTCATTGAGAACAACGAGGGCGCGAATGCGCGCCGGTCCATCCGATTCCACGAAAATTTTCGAGATAACGGAGGGGACACAGTGGCTCATTCCTCCATTCCGCGTGCAAACTTTTCGCGTGCAAGTTGTCGGACGACGTTGTCGTTAACTTTCCGCCAATTGGATATGGATTTTCGATATCGGGCTCTTTTGGAGAAACGTGCTCCCAATTATTTAAAGTGGCACACTCGGGATCGATAATTCGAGCTAATCGACGAAAAACGTGGAAGAAGGGAAGCCATGATGCGGTACTTCGTCTACTTTGTCGCGTAATTGTGTTCAAATGTGACAAAACGTGCTTATTTCGCAGAGGTCAGCTGAGAGGGGAAACAGAGAGGGAGAGGGGGAGAGAGAAAACGAGACACAGAGGCAAAATAGAAAAAGTCTCGGAGAGCTACCTTAAAATTCCCATAAGCAGCAGATCATTACCAAACTTTTAGTCAGCCTCGAGTCACGATATTTACGGGAAGACCAAAAAGCACGTTGTAAGCTGTTCCTCGCTATAAAATAATCCTCATTTCTTCTTCTTCTCTCTCTCTTTATCCGCTCCCTTAAATATCTCGAAACTTTTTCATTTCAACTTTTACGCAAGATCCGCTGAAATGTTATAAGACGCGTGCAGACAAGTAACTCGTCACTCTTATAGACGTTTCACGAGAAATAGCCCGGAGCGCATTATTTGACACATAATTCCATTTCCGTTCACGCGAATGCTAACGCGAGTTTCATTGTTAATTGTAACAGCAGTCGCTGTGGTGGAGAAGTTTTTCGCGTCGAGAACACGTCATTTTTTGCGCTCTGATTTTGCACTCGCTACCTGATCCGTAGTTTTGCTTCCTCTCTTCCTCCCCTCTCCCTCCCTTTTTTTGCGGTAATACCGACTGTTACGAAAGTCATACAGACCAGTACATATACATGTACGTACGTTGCAGCATCGAGCGCTGGCAACGAGCGATCGTCGGCGACATATTTCATAAAACGTGTTCGCACGCAATGAAAAAGTCGACTCACCTTGGAAAGCAGCCTCGAAGGTGGTCTTATCCTCCACGGGGTTCTGGGCGAGCACCAGGACGAGCGACAGGTATCCCAGAATGACGAAGAACCGGCAAACGCGTGGTCCAGCCATCGTTCGGCGATAAACATGCGCTGGGGTCGACGGGTCGTCCTTACTTTACTGCCGCATGCTCCAGCGAATACCGTCGATCACCACGCGGCACACGCGGCACACTGTCTCCCTCCCTCCCTCTTGATCCAGTCACTTGATTACTCGCAACTAACGCACCAGCCGAGTCAAGACGCACCGATAATCCCGAGGACACTCTCGTCACAACGCGAGAAACGGATGCGGCGATCGACCGAGAACGCGAATCCCGTTGGTGACGGCCTGTGAACGAAAATTCTCCTTACCACGGGCACACTGCCGGCGTAATTGCCACGCACGAATGAGTAACACGGGCGAAATATATGTTCGCCGATTACAAGAATAACGTGTCGAGGACGTCACGGAGAGTCGACGAAGGGATAATTTTGTCGGATCGACATTTAGCATTTTCCTACTCTCTCGCTATATATATTATACACATATGTTGTTGTATCAACGACACTACCTAGCTCGCGTATAACGGTCGCGGAAAGCAGTCAAATGTGTGATTTTTCATCGAATGTAGCCGCTCAATAATCTCGTTTTAGCGCCGGTGCTAAAAACAGGCGACGAACGTTTGAACGGGATCCGCGCGGCTCATTGAAAAATACATGAAGATACCTCGGCGGCATATTAGCCGAAATATCATTCTCGCGCTTTTGCAAAACGTCAATTGACACAGGTCGCGCGCGGCCGATTCAGTTGCAAATGGCGTGTGCGTAACAAAGTATCCGCGGCGTTTACTATTCTCGTTATATCATGGCAAATGATAGATCTCTATTTTCGCGCGATACCCGATGCAAATTTACTTGACACCGTATGCATATCAATGCGGGCATGCATATTTCCCGCGGGCTCGCACAAAGGGGTTGTTTTCTCGCCTCGTACTCCGTCTCTCTTTCTCTCTCTCCTCCCATTCTTTCCGTCTCTCTTCCTCTCTCCATCTCCCTCCCTTCCCCATTCTCCGTTCTTTTTCTTCTTTTCTCGAAATTCGCGGAGCGAAGGGACAGGATATATATATATAATCGCGTATCCTGCCGCGAGAACTCCCGAGACGCAACAGCCGCGCGAGGCACGAGATCCGACAGGATGTTCGCGTTGCGAAAAATGCGAGGCGAATTGCCGCAACAGCCGGATTAACGCGGCGACCCGTCCGGACTCGCGAATATTAACTCGCGTTTTGAATGAGATTTTTCGCTTATCGTCGTCGTCCTCCCTTCTCGTTGTCCCTTCCCATTGCAGCGACGGTNGGTGTGGGGGGGGGGGGAAGTGGATTTTACGTGGACGCGTAAGTGCGAGCGAAAGAAAAAAAGAATCCACGGCATTCCGCGGTTGAAATTAAATTTTCGGAGCATTGTCGGGGTACGTGACTTCGTTACGGGCGCGCAAGGGGACTACGTTAGGAGAGATAAGTTAATGTCGCGCGGAAATCTCATGTTTTTCGCGCCGCGTCGATTTAAATCAGCGGTTTCGAGGCGGAGCGACAAATTCTTCGCACCCGGTAAATATTTCGTCGACCCTGCGACAGTTTGTGCTCTTGATTCCGCGCACTTTGCTCGCGATGTTTCAAACGGTCTCTGTATAATTCCACGCTCTCCGCTCAGCGGATTCTTAGTCATTATCAAGCAACACATGTAAAATTCAAACTGATATTGTGAAGGTAATACAATTTCACTTCCACATGTCATTGGATGCACTCCAATCGGAAAATGCGACTTCTATTTGATGAACGCCTTCAAATACGATGTATATTGTATTATCCGCTGCAATTTAGATTTCGTAGGAATTTTCTGCACAAGTGTAACAGGGTCGGGTCGGATCAGATTAATATACGGTATCGGATAAATCTCGTTATCCGCAAATTAGAAAAAGTTGGTTCTGTAAAAAAAAAAGGGGGGGAAATACACGTATCATAATATCCAGAATTAAATGTGGCCTTCGACGAAATAAATTTTCCGCGTATAAAACTATTATTGATCGAGTAGGTAAATAATTTATAAGGAGGAGCCACAGAATATTTGTTACAGATTCTCGTGTGGAAATACGTCGGTCTCACGACGCGAGGAGAAGTTTGAGGAATCGAGATAAAAATTATATCTCGCGGGGATCTGTCTCTCGTAAAATCCGCGGAAAAGTTAAGTAATCGGTTTGTCGATCGTTTCAAGGAAGCTACATCGCCCCCGGATGCCGCCGCTTTCAGATTTCGACGAGGATCGAGGTAGACGCGAAGCTCGATATCGACTGTCGTAGCCGATAGTTGACATTTCGGCTTAAGTCACCGGCTGGTGTCGCGAAGTTGCGGTAGATAAGATTACCCTGGCAGAGCCTGGCGGTGGCCGAAATTTCCATTCTGGGGTCGCGCGATGTAAGCTGCAGTCGTAGGTAAAACACGTCGTTTACATCTATCGCACTACGCCCCGATATCTTACGAATATCGTACGATTTGTCAGTCTTTCCTCGCGGCTTTTCCCCTCGGCTCAACGTTACCTCATTTACAGGCGGGGATTCGCGAAATTAAAAAAATATCCCCGGTCGGGATATTTTTTTGTTTATCGCAAAATTCTCAACGACACACCGAATTTTATTTGCCGAAGCGATTGAATGCGGAAAAATGTGATTCGTGTGATTTTCTGGATCTCACCAATCAAATTGATTACTCGAAACGAGCACAATGACGTGTGTGCGAAATCGAATAAAAATATACTTTGTATGGACGCGAAATTAACGAGAACCAACGCGAGTGTATTAAAAGCGATACTATGAATAGTCGACAAACAAAGTTCTATTATCGAGTCAGCCATTTGTAGAGCAAAACGAGAGTCGCGGAAAATTAATTCGGAGAATCCATGAAAATAATCTGATTTATAAAAGCTGTCTACAAAAATACTATTTTTCACTCCATTTTCATGTAATTTTTATAACAAACCGATATATATTTATTTTTTTTTTAACAAATACCGGCAAGTAACAGCTTTAATACTTGGTACTGCGGAACTCGATATAGTTGAAGTTTTTTTACACTTTGCAAAAATATTGTTACACACCGTGGAATCACTTTACATACGTCACGCGCGCGCGGATGCGTGTATATATCGATAATGTAAAATACTCACGTCACACTAATCGCGGGGCTATCGCGAAATAAAAGTTTCCCGAAAACGTGGTTTATCGCACCACAATACGCAGTGAGATTTTTCCCATCTGTCTTTCCTATTTATTTATTTATTTACCCCGTCTAGATTTGGCGTGTTTACAGAGTTCGATGGAAATGCTCGGGCTGATGTTATTTAGACAGGAAATGGAGTCGTTATCCCTCGCGCTTGATATCGTAGCAATAAATCCCTTTTCTCCGCGGAGATGTGGACTCAACCGTGATTTCACAAATGACCGGATTCGCCTGTTCTCCCATTTTTTTTTTCTCGCGCGCGATAGCTTCAATTATTTATTATATTTTCGTCGTCATACCATAACGACGTGACGACGTATCCGGCATACGCCCGACGCAAATGACCCTCCGATTTGCATGTAATGATCCTAATCGTCATATTTATCGTTCGCGTGCTGAATGATTTACGTGCTAATATTCCGCAGGATAGATTGTCTCTCGAGAGAATATCTGTTATTACATTTCGTCCGTTGATTGATGAAAATATATTAATGGCTTATTCCGTTATGTTATTAGCGTACGTATATCTATTTGTGTGTACGACGACGAATGAAGCCGAACGAAATTAGCAAAAGGCATAAATTAAATATAACGTATAATTTAACTCGTGATATACGCTACTGTACCGAGTCGATACATGGATTCAGTATGCAGAGAAAATGCACGTAATATAACGCATGTATATATATATATAAGATTAAATTGATAATTTTCGGCTGCGCGCAAGGTAGTGTCGTGTGTTCTGTGCGATGTTACTGCTACTGTACGTCACGTATTACGTAAGTACGTGAGAGCGTACGTCTCTCTGCGAGTGGTAATATCACGGTTGTTCCATCAACGGTTTCAAGCACGTTTCAAGAAATTCTTCATTTGTGCAACGTACGTTTCGGCAGGATGCCGTGTGTTTATTGTGTCAATATCGAGACGATCAAAGGAGAATCGACATATAATTTCATTCCGCCGACAGAGGTGATAATTACGCGCTCACGCTGATATTTTTTCGCAGCGCGCGCGTAATAGCACAGAGAGCGTTCGCGCGTCGGGAGAAGGGGGGGGGGGGGGGGTTNGGGGGGGGGGGGGGATTTTTGAAGTACGCGACTGAGAACGGACGAGAGCTTTTTCCACGCGATACGATTCATGCTACTGCAAAAATACAATAACAAAGGGGAGAATCAAGTTGCACTACAGTGCCATTATCCGACGACTCGATGACAAACAGATTTTAACCCTTAACAAACTGGCGTCGAGCGTAATACGATACGCAGCCTAAAGCCATTTCGTGTCGCATCCGATTGAAGCAAATACTCGCCCGCGGACTCTAAATTTTACACTATTTATGTTATCGAATGTACTCGACTGTCGCGCAAATGTCGTGCGACGAAAATCGCTCCCCCGTTATTCACGTGTCTCCTTTCAAGATGTAATTTTCAACAAATGTGATGTTCCTCTCGATAAAGACGAGATGGAAATTATCGCAAAAGTGCCCGACAAAAGTGACGATTAACAGCGTTAAAATTGAATCAAATCCGTAGCAATTCCGCAGTCGAGGAATTACACGTCGCATTGTATTATCGGACGCGTTCTCCTTCAATCGTCAGATATTTCCGCGGTAATCGATCGAATTTCGAGCGAAAAGAGCATACACGTCGAGACGTTCTTTTCTTTAAAAAAGTTTCTCGCGACGGACACGGGATTCACATCGGGAAATCTTTAATGCAAGAGATATGTAGGTTACGTAGGGATTATGTAGGTTATTTGTCTTATTGGGGACTTAATTTCCCGTGTATTCGCGTATTAATAGCCTCCGCAGTGTCCAACGATTACCGGATAATCTACACGGCCGAGCGTGAAATTCGCTCCTCGGGAAAGGTCTCCGACTCACCGTTGTGGTGGTGCGAGCAACAAGCAACAACTCCGTCGGGGGGNGGGGGGGGGGGGGGGAGAGGGAGACACGATCTTCCACTACTACGTCGACTAACGATCGCGACTCGCCGAAAATCGCGCGGCGCGTGCTAATTTTGATCGATTAAAGTACGGCAGTACTGACTGTGCGATGTCGCGCGAACTCACCGTCGAAAACACAACGGTGGCGGCAGTAGTGGCGGCGACGTCGAGATTCCGCGATGCGTGCGAACACGCAACTTATCGAGCGATCGCGCGAACGCCACGGGCGAACCGAACGGCTGAATCAATAAGAGAAAAAGCGTCGCTTTCGCGATGCCCTTCGCCGAAGGGCAATGAGTGTGGTGTGTGTGTGTGTGCGCGCCGTTCGGCCGTCAATCGAACGAACTAATGAACGAACGAAAGGAGCATTGGTCGACCAACCGCGATGCCACGGAACTCGGAAGCTCCTCGCGAAGGGTTCGCGGCAACCCCCTCGCCGACACCGTTAACCCCCGCCGAGCGCGTCGCCGGCAAAGCTCCCGGCTTTCCCCCGTACCTGTCGCGCAACGCTCTCGTCTCTTTCTCTCTCTCGCTCTCTCGCTCACTGCCTCTCCCTTTCTCTTTCTTTCCGCGGAGAACCGTAGCTTTCTCCCCCGCCGGTCTCGTATCTTTCCGTGCGTGAATTTCGTCTCTCTTTCTTTACCTCGACGCGAACGACGAATGTTCGAACGAACGGACACACACGCGTCGCGGAGCGTCGCGACGGCCGTCGGTGCCGGCCGGTGTCTCCAATCGAACTGCGGGGGTAGCTCGACGGTGGCGCCGCCGAGGGACGCCACCACCACCATCGCCGCCACCGCCACCACCACCGTCGCCACCGCCGCCGTCGTCGTCGTCGTCGACGTAGTAGTAATCGTCGTCGCCCATCGCGCGGCATGCGTCATAACGCCGCCGCCACCGCCTTCGATCGGCCGCCGCCATTTTTTTGCCTGAGCCGCCGCGTTACTAACCTCCTGAAAACATTCCGCTTGGAAATGCGTGCCTTCCGATCGTGGGTGCGCGAGAGAGCGGCGCAGGAAACGTAGCGCCGCGGGATGTGAGGCTGCGTCGCGCGTGCCGTGCGGTGGCGCTGCGCTCACTTCGCGCCTCGAATCAGATTTTCCTGCCTTTCGAAAATAAGATGGAGGTGACGGCGCAGACACGGAAGGCCGGGGACCGTCTAAGGTTGCAAATCCCGCGGAATTGCAGGTAATTCATCCTCAGACCCGCACACTTGCAAGCAAGGTACTGAATCTACGCGATCTTCTAAATTCCGCGTCAGCGACAAACGGTGAGAAGAAAGAGATTAACAAGATTCCAGAATCGTGTAACTCGTCTACTTTAACCATGATTCATGCATCGTTCATATTTGATCATACATAGAAAATCAAGTAACTGAAGAATTTCGAATTTAAGCAGTGGTCTCGTGAATGGTAGTGTTTAAGAACATCGTAATTCACTTTGTATTAGTTTGACCCGTAACTATAGAGCGATGAAGTTGAAAAGTAGTTTCAACAGGAAAAAAGATGATTCTAGCGTGCGTTCGAGAAACAGTTTTTTCGACCACTGGAAAGAGGATATTTTTCGAAAATAGGTGTTTTATGGGAAAAATATTTTTGTTACAAAGGTATCAAAAATAGTTTATTTTTTTACTTACAAAATGGTAACATACATTGTTTAAAAAAATAATGCTTTGCAGGACGCAATCGTTACAGTTAGGTTATGTATTAGGTTATAAACAATATGCATGTTTCGAAAACATCTCAAAGACGTTCTTCAGATGTCTAAAAAGCGTTTTTACGACATCTTAGAGCATCTTAGTGTTACGTAGAATGCCATTTGATTTTAACAACACTATTATTGATTATTTAAAAAATACGCGTAATCACGATGCTTATTTATGTTCACACACAAATTTTCAGCAGAAAAAAATCAATTTACTTGCGGCGTCAATTTATATACCGACCGCACTCTATGGGTCTAACCGACCTTGCGTCAAATTCGAATGGCTCCCAAACGCGCTTTAATCGGCTTATCAGATTCGCACCACGTCTAACGGACAGAGCGACTCTCTAATGGGTTTTCAAGAGCGGAGAGAACTCATAGATCACGCATTTCACTTCGCCATAGTTCTTCAAACATAACTCACCGTGTTTATCTGACTCATAATTGTTCGGTCGAAGTTAAATTTGATTCAGGAAAAACTGCATCATACGCCTTCCAACTTTATATATTGATTAGTATATTATTGATTCATACATTTTCATATATTGCCATCTAGATGGCAAACCTTTCCAAAAATCTTAAGACATATTACAAATTTAACACAAAAATTGTAACACAACAATTATAAGGACCGATTTTAACACAAATACAAAATGCTTTTACTGTGTATGTAATAGAATGAAGTATGCAGTAAGACATAAGCTATAAATTAATTGACCTAACCACAGTCGATTATTCTTGAACTCTAAAATTGGCCAATTAGCTTGCTGCTTCCAGTCTTACTGCATACTTTACGCTATTATGGAACGACCTTAAAAAACGACCTGAAAAAGTAGACGTAAAGAGCAATTTTATGAAAACGTTTATTTTTAGAAAAGTACTTTTCTGTTACCTGTATGTATGTTATGCTTTACATTCATCGTGCCGTTGTACATGTATTTCCGTCACAATTCGCGATTCTTAAACTCACACGTTGACTAACCTCAACGACGTGAAATAAACTTATCGCGATATCATCGCTGGATTATCCATCGCGTGCTGGCGACTTCGGAGTTGAATCGTTGCTAAAATTCCATGACTGCTTTCTGTTGTCACAGATTGTGTCTTATCGGCGCGCATTAACCCGTTCGTCTGCACACATACGTGTGTATGTTAATTTTGCATCCCGACGTAATCGGCCGTATTTATGGTTGCGCGCATTCCGGAATATTAGAAGCAGCTCCGCGAAATTAACGGATCTTCATTCCGTTCTTCTTTAAATGAAATTATAGAATAAACACTAGCAGGGAATTCAATTAACGGAAGAGTGTATTGCGTACACAGGGTGTCTTCAACAACGCGCTGTATTCGCGTCTTTTGCGAACATCCGAAGTCGAGAGAAAGAAGTCGGGCGAACAGCGGTGCGTAAAATCAGCGCGCTCACATCTTCGGGGGAAGACGTAGAATTTATTAATCGTCTCTGTCTCGACGAGACGGCAGGATAATTAAAAGAAATCCCGTCCTTGTGTTGTGTCCGTGAAGTAATTGTCACGAGTCTCCGGTTTCCGATCGAACGACTTAAATAATTAATTCTACGGTGAAATTCCTCCCCGTGAGAAAGAAGAATCTAATGTAAATCAAGCGAAAATAGTCCGCCTGTCCGGAAAAGCAGCTTCCGGTTTATTTTGCAGCAGGAATTGCGCTCGTGTCACTGCTCGTGCCGGGAAGTTATCTCGCATTAATTATGTTTCGGTATGTCGCTATCTGAATGCTTAGAGCATAATAAAAATAACAATGGGAGGGTTCTATGTGTTACGGCGATATTAAAGGCACAAAGGTCGCGCGCACAAAGGAGCCAGGCGGCCACTTTCGCGCCTCGGACGTTAATTAATCTCGATCGTGTCCTCTGGCCGCCGAGTTTATTTGCGACACCCAGTGTATAGCGCTATGAATTTCATCAGTTTGCCGTAGAGAGCTTCCCTTTATTACTTTAGAAAACTCAAGTTCCGCGTAATCCGGTTAACAGCAGCACCTCACAGTTAATCGTGTTCAACCGGTGACCTATTCTGCAAGATCCCGGACGATAAACGGATGATCCCGGGGATAATAAAAAAGGGGGTAATCCTCACGAAAAATCTTACGGCGCGATTCACTCGACAGTACACCGGAATTTCGTTTAAGTCCTTTTCATTTAATGTATCCTTATCTCGCGATATATCAACCGACTAGAGTCTAACACGTGCGCGCACACACACACACACACACATACGTTATTCACATACACCCATGTTGAAAAATATATCGGCATACGTTGTATATTGTTCATTGCACATGAAATCAAAGTGCCTGAATCGTTCGAAAGCTAACAATTTCCACTTTATGGATAAAAACAAAAAAAATTGCCACAATGGAAAGCAATTAATTGGTTAACTGTAATTGCGTTGGAGCTTTACTCCATCGGTTTTCTTTTCATTGCATTAATTTTTTGAAAAATGCCAAAAAAAGAAACGTAGGTAAACTAATTCGAGAAATTCAATGCGCTACTTCCTCGCGTCGCGACAGAGAAACAAATTGGGCCGCACACCGGCGTACTTTTCGCCGGGAACTCGTCAAAAACTCGCTTATAAATTTGTCGCGCATTGTTCCACGCGAGCCACCCCATACGTTGCCGCACTATCAATTTATTTCCCAAGGCATGGTATAAACTCTCCCGCCTAATCCATCTTATGACTATTGACAGAGTCCAAACTCCGCGTATGTTCGTATGTGTGTATATTTATTAACAATCAATAAGGCTAACAACGTTACATTGTGCGCCATTGTTGTTGGCAACGTCGGTCCCAATCGGTCACCGAGGTGACAACCGTGCACACGGTACAACAGTTCGTTCGAAATGGTAGCAAAAATACTCGGGACGGGAAGGGGAGAGAGAGGATTGGGCGTGGTGGAGAAATGTAGGTAAAAATACTGCGAATTTTATCATATAAATAAGTATTATTGTACGTATGTAAGTAAAAAAAAAAGCACCGTTCGCTTCGCAAAGAAATTCGCCGAGCTCGCCTCGCCGAGAGTGATATAGCTGCGACTGTGTTTAATCAATCTAAATCTAACTTTATGCTTACAAAAACGCGCCCGCGCCTTCATCGACCTTCCTCGAGATCTCGTTAGGAGAGCGAATCAAGATTAAATTGATGATTCGCCAATTTTCCACGCTTCGTTAAGGACAGAAGCGATTCCGGGAATAATCGTCGGCGCTAATGCGCGGTTAAGGAAAGAAAAGCTGCATGGATTTAACAAGGCGATATCCTATTCCGGAGGAAGATTGATGAAATCGATCATTAGTTTTTCTCTTACCTTCTAAACGATTAATATTAATCTAGCGGATTAATCTAACACACGGACAATTTAAATATAAATATAAATGCGCGCGCGCGCCGTGTGTAACGTTATTGCCTATTATATCGTACTCTCAGAAATGGTTTCGATCCTCTCTCGATACGTGTCGATACAATTTACCGAGAATATTTCGCGAGACGAAATGCAATACTAGACGGCTTGCGCTTTGGTCGTTACGCTCGCATGTGAGTAATTACTGATAATCGCGTGATAACGAAAAGCGCGCACACACGTTGCCACGTGGTGACCGAGGCGTTCGTAAATGCAAGAATCAATAAAGAAGGTCGCAGATGGAGTTTACATGTGTACGAATGATCCTCGTCAGCTTATTAATTCCGCGAACGGTCGAGAAAGCGTGATAATTCATCGGATCATGAGAGAAAAAAACAAAAGAGAATGACCCATAAAAATATATTTCGCTCGAATTTATTTTAATTTTATTTCACGCTTATTCGCGCGATCTATTTCCTTTGAAGCTTATTTCACCGTGAGATATCTCATCTGCAACTTCGTCCAAGATAATTCGATTAATTTGCTTCGACTATTAACCACGTTTTCACGTTCATATATTCCTGTTCAGCTTTACCGGCTTATTGAACATCAAACAATTCCGAGATTTTGCCGACTTTCTCCGGACTTCTCTCGAAAGTAGATACCAAAGCGTCGTTACCGAAAAACAGCCGAAAATCTCTCTGTGAGGTTGAACGAATTAATTAATTAAATCACGAACTAATTAATCTCGGAAACACGAAACGTTAATCCGCATAATCGTAGAGCAACCGTGTGTGGCAAAACACGCGTACAACTATGGTTTCGGCTTCCTCCGAGTAAATTAAGAACGTTATGTACAGGAACCTATCTCTAATTACCAAATATAATCAGAACGGAGGGCGATAATGCGAACGTCATCCCGCTTTCTGTTAAATGAAAGAGAAAGAGAGAGAGAGAGTAAAAAACAATCGCGTCAGCGGCGCCGTTCGTTCTCGCTCTCGTGTGCGCGCGCGCTGCCGTGGTCCCATTTGCATCTTCGCGCGTAGGATTTGCGCATTCTTCGTGTTAATTTGCATACGGAAAGTAAAGCCGGGGAACGCGGGGTTCGGCTCGCAACGACGAGCTGCGCGTTCCCCGCGATACGAAGGCCTCCTTCGCGCTGATATCGCGCGATGACGTGTGTGCCGCGGCGATTGATTAGCGACTTCAGTAATTCGAGATGGTGTTGGTGAAGGTGGCCCACGTCTCCTCGATAGGTGCCAACACGGTGATCACCACGAGGGCCGCGACGAACGCCGCGACGACCACAAAGTACACAGCGAAAATGAACTTCCGCATGCCGGAGTGCTGCCGGATGGAAATATTCAATGAGATTTTGTTTACGCGCCGATATTTGTTTGTACACCGGATTATTTTCCGGAACGCGGTGCACCGATTCCCTCCCGCGTATACGTGTATACCATGTTATACATACGTATATCGGGGAGTTTCCCCCATTTATTTTTTTAGTTATTACCTCCGCACGCGCTCGAGTATAACGCCGGTGTGTAACGTGATCTTTATTTATTTATAAATTCCTGTAAATTTCTCCGATCAATTTTCAAGCGGGCTTCGGATTCTCAATAGATCAACAGATCGCACATTCCGTGCGACATAAAAAAGAAAGGTTATCGCTACAATTGTTAGTGAAATGGAGGAAAAATGTCACGGATATGAAATAATACAGAGATCGATACGTAATTCCTTTCGATAAATGTGAAAGCGTTTTTTCTATTTTTAACGAGGTCACGCGGAAGACACCGTGTATTCGTGAGATAAAGTCACCGACGAAAACGCGAGTGGCTATTGTTAACGGTGTCGTTCTTCCATTTCTGTCAGTCTCATTAACTTCTCAAGGCGGACCGACGGGCGCGGGAAAATTGCTCGATCACGTCACTCGTATCTTAAAGAATCTTACCGGGGCGTCCCGCCTCGCATCCAGATGCACCGTTGATACACCGTGAGAATGTAAGAATTCTTTCATCGGGAATGAATTCGCTCTCTGACTAGTTTGTCTCTCCCTGGATAGTCTGTCAGAAGCGCATCCGAGGAACTGCAACGCAAACCCGTGAAAATATCAGCAACGTCTTAATTCTAATTAGAAAGCTGGTGCCAACGCAACGACACGACCGTCATTCGGTGCGGAAGATAATTCCGCTGAACGCGATTATACTTTCGTCGAGTTCCCTTCGGAAAGCCGCATCGAAAAATTTTGCATTTCTCACTCTCAGAGAGAGAGAGAGAGAGAGAGAGAGAGAAATAGAGGGAATGTCTGAATAATTTCTGCGAGATATGTGAAAATTTGAATTTATTAATCGACTTGCGCGGATCCGTCGTCGCAAAATTCCGACGGCTGGACGTTTGCATTAATAAATTGCCCGCGGTTGAATCCCCCTGGCAATTTTTTCCCTCGGGCTTCCCGAGATCGCCGGAATTTCATGTGCAGATTTAGCAAATAAAAATTCTTACCGTGAGGATGAGGTGAATCAGAATGTGGAACACCACGTATGCGGTAAGAATCCAGTCGAACCATTCCGGGAGTTTCGCCTTGTTCAGCCGCACCGCGAAGAAAATCGCGATTACTAGAAGGGATTCCCGAAAATTGTTTACTTCATTGCGTCGTTACTTATATGCTATATGTAAAATATTTAATCATGCGAAACGCTCCCCACAATATTAAGAATATATATACCGTTAGTGAATGATAAAATCGCAAACAACATTTCACTAACTCGCTTGATAACGAAGATACGAAAAGTATCGGCACACATAGATCGCTCCGCATTATTAAATTACACGAGATCGAAATAATTGCAAGCCTCCATTCTGACGTTGTTGGCAATTTTATCGTTATTAAGCGCAACCAAACGCGATCCCACGCACGAAAATGAAAATAAGAAAACTGGGAGAATAATGGCGGATGCAGCGTAGAAAGCCTTCTCTCTCTCTCTCTCTCTGCGATATCGAACAATTCAACTCACGGCCGCAGATTTTCGCCACGTTACCGACGAACCAGTGGACCCAATTGAAGAGAGCTCTTCGCGGTGCACCAGGATGTGGTCTCATAGCCGCCATGAAGGGCTGAATAAAGCAGAGAATTGTAGTAGCCAGGCCGACAGATGCGTGTATAGTCGCGGAACTCCATGAGCCCAGCTCCACGAATATTATGACGAAGGCTGCGATCGTCATCGACCAGGTGAGCACCATGAAGAACCTGTGCCACTTGGGGAAAAATCGATAGGATTTCATTACAGCGAAAGTAACGCGAGAAAGGCGCCGGAGGAGGAAAGGGGGGAGGGGTCGCTTTCCTTTTTGTGCACAATTCGAACGCGTTAATGATGTGTACTTTGGGCGTCGAGCGAATTAAAGCGAGTTCCAGGATTTTGCTGACGACGCCGGCGCCCGAACAATGGCGGTGGAAACTCGCGCCGCTGTGGCTATTCAGTTGCGTGGATAACGATACGAAAATAAGAGAATAACAGTAATTAATAAGATAATTCTCCGCAAAACGAAGATACCCAGGGTAAACTTCGGGACTCGCTACCAAATTATCACGGGATTGATGATGGATGGCCGTTTTCCACGACCGGCCGAAAAACCGGAATCGAGAAAGTGAATTAGCGATCGCGTCTTCATTTTGCGCCGTCTCTTTTGATTGATGCCCGATGAGAGCGGATAGAAAATAGTCGACTAATTTCGAAGCAACACAAGAAGATCTAGCACGATCTTTATTATTTATTGTTGTATCTATCATTTTAATCTTTCTTTCTCTCTCTTTCTCTTTCTCTATTATCGTAGACGCGAATCGACACGTCGTGTGCGCACGCGCGCGAGAGAGAGAGAGAGAGAGAGAGAGAGAGAAAGAAACGCGCAAACATAAAATAATTTAATGCGCGAAAGCAACATTTGTTATTATGAATGGAAATAATTCAAATTGTTTCGCATGGCAAATAAAATCGTTGAAAAACATCCGGGCTTCTCTCGAGGACAGCTTTTAGCCGAACGAAGATAAGAATTTCGCTCTTTCGCTCGGTCGTCGCGATCGCATTAATTAAACGGGCTCGATGATTTCATGACCGAACAAGTTCGGGTCGTGCGGAGAATTGAATCGTTCAGTTGCGCCTGCATTTTCGTCGCGACCATACGAGGACCGGGTAAATTGAGAGACGAATCCGCAAAAATAGCTGAATAATTTCGAAAGAACGCTTAGGAAACGTCGGGTGGAATGGCGAATATACGCGTGATTGCCTGGGAAATCGCGCGCTACTTACGGCGAACCAGTGGTCCTTTCCACACAGCTGGGAATTGACCCAGGTCTGTCTGTAATATCGCGCGAGCAGCATCCCGATGGAGGCCGTGCCGATCCACGAAGCCAGCATGAGCGCGCCGTGAACGCGGATCAGTATGTCGCTGGCCGCGGTCCACTCCCCGACGTCGGACAGCTTCTTCGAGGCGCCAGTCGGGAGGTAGACGAGGTTGTGGTAGGCGACGCCGTTTGCTAAACGCCGGAAAGATTATTTATTATTATCGAAAGCCTCTGATGAATTGTACACCGACTCGTTATTTGTCATTAACTTGGAAAAATTAGGGAATCGTCATCCCCCTTTCCCTTACGCGCGAATGCAGCCTTCGTTCGCACGGCGAGAAGGAGAAAGCGAGCTTCTCCCGCGCGCGCGCATCACGAGTTACAACGTTATAAGTTTAATTAAACCCAATAAGAGGATGAAGATCTGCGAAGCGGCGAGCGGATCGATGCGAATCCATGCTTCATTCACGCCTCGCGTCCGCGTTTAAGCGGCGCGCGCACGTAAGGAAGCTATCAAATTTGCAGTTATCTCGAGCTCCCCGGCGCGAGAAAGTTGCCAAGTTTTTACGCACTTTGCTCTCTCGACGGGAGCGTGCAAGAAGTAAACTTCCCGTTACCCCCGCGAAGTTGCCAAGATTTCTTCTGTCTTTATCCGGGGAGAGGAGAGCTGGACGGCGCGAAACGCCGGCGCAGCGCCGTGAATCCCCGATATCATCGCGCGATGGGGCCCGGGCGGTGCCGTAAAATCCATTCTCGCGGCTTAGTAATTCGCGATAATCTCGACTAAACGCGACGAATTCCGCCGGCGTGGAAATCGTCGGTAATTCTTGGCGTGAGAATTGTACGTACCTCTGAGCTCCGTGCCGGCAGCCACGAGTAGGTGGTACGGAGTGTTGACGAGGTCATATTTGCGCTCGTGAACAACGGTGAGCTTGTCCCGCCGGAACTTACAGTAGATCGCGCCATCTCGGATCGCTCTGGACTCCAGCTGGACCGCGCCTTCCGGCTGAATGGACGAGATCGCGAAAGGAAACGTCAGACAGAAAGCTCATGAATCGCGTCGACTCGCGCTAGGTAGACTCGAGGATGAAGAGAAAAAAAGTGAAATCACACGTTTGACTTTTTGCGCTTCGACCAGTCTGCCGATTAACACGGCTTCTCTCTTCGCGATCTCTCCGTTTTTAACATTGGACATCTCGGCTAGTCATTCTTACGAATTCTTCGGGTGAAAATTCACTCGAGATCAACCCTTTCGTATCTCCGGTACATACACGTGCGAAAAAAATCAATTTTTACAAATATCAATATATGAACAGTTTGGCTCATTGAATTAAGGGAAGTTACTATTACTAATAAAAAATTGAAATATATATAATTTCAGTATAATTATTAATAAAAAATAGTTCGTTTCCGTCAGAAAAATAAAAATATGATTATGAAGGAGTAATAGTCACGAAAATAAGCATCTACGGGTTTCTGAGAGCTTTCTCTGATTATGAATTTCATCTCGAAATTATAAAATTCAAAATGGCACGTCCGATATGATGAGTTTGAAAAAGAAAATTTATGAATATTTATATAAATTGGTGGATTTTGTAGTTATTGATTATGAATTTGAATTTGTATATTAGCATCGTTTCTCATCGTTTCTTTTTTTTTAAGAATAAAAGAATAATATGTAACAAACTTCCACACCACTCAAGAAATTCCTTTAGATACATTAGGTCTTTTTATAATGGATTTTCGTCTAGAATTTTATATTATCGTTTACTTTATCGTTTAATTTCTATGAAATTGTCAAAAGCATTTATCGATGCAAAGAGGATATTACATTCTATATAGGTCAGTTAGTTCGTTTTTGATCTGTGTTATAGAAATGGCAACGTCGAAAATGCAATATCGAGTTTAGTAATTTTATTTTTGAAATATTTTCTCCACATGCTCTATATTATGGATTCTTTATTACAGATTTGATAATCTCGACGCAATACTTGAACCCTCAGGCTGAGTTTTGTAAATAACAAATTCAGATTCGCAATCAGCGATCTCGGAAACCCTATATAAGCAATTTATATTCTAATTCGACGAAATTTCTTGCATCCATCATATTGGATCCGCCATTCTGAATTTTACTATTTTAATTTCAGATCTGTATAGTCAGCGACCTCGAAAAATCCTTACAACAATATTAATTTTAATCTCACCCATAACAGATTTTTCTGGGGCACGAAATGGTTATAAGGACTGACGTTCGCAATATTTGCTTCTGTTTTCGAGACTTTTTCTTCCGGGCTCCCGAAAAATCTCACGGAGATACGAACGTGAAATACCCCGACCGGATTAACACGAGACTACATACAGACGCGAAACTACATTTGACGCAAGGGTAGACCGTAGTAAGAGGACGATTTACACCCGGTGCGCGGGGATATTTTTACAAGTACCCATTTCCACACGTCCACGACGTTTTACGGGCCGTATTTTTTCACGCTAACGCAATCGTCTCTCCCGCCGCGAGTGATGCGGCAAAAAATTGTGGGTCAAACGGTTAACGAGGCGGGCAGTACTACGACGGAGCGGGGCGAGGGGTAAAAATATACCCCCTCTCCCCCTCTCTTCCCCTTACGAGCACCACGGTAATTATTTGTGCGGTTCGAAGATTTACTGCATTATCGCGGCGGGAGCGACTCCGCCGGCTTTACGGTGAACGTAATAATTGGGATTTAATGGGCCAGACTCGTTCCCGACAGAGCACAGAGCGAATTAATTAGCACAAAGGCGCATCGTCGCGAAGGCTGTGCGGCATGGCATAGTAAACGATACTCACCGTCGCATGGCGCGTATTATGCTTTCCGGAATTCCAAGACATGTGTAATGCAATTTCGCCGTCCTCGTTCGCGCACTCCACCACGCTGTCGTCACCCTGCGCACCACACGGTTCGGCGACATTATTATAACTTAACTGTTACTCGATCGTTAATTCCGCGAATTACGTGCGTAATTGATTGCACGAAGCAAACGTAACGTTTCGCTCGATACCTGCCACCGTGCGTACGGCGACGCCGCGCATTGTGATTGCGGAGATAAATATTGCACGGTCCGCGGCTTTATGTAAGCCAATCTACGTAACAAAGAATACGTATACGTTGCGATATGTTTGCCTAACTATTGTATTTTAATCAGCAGTCCGGCGAGTAATTAGAGATCGCGACGTAATTCTGCCCGTAAAGATCGTCGAATTATTCCGGACACGCTTATTCTTTCCCTCTTATATTAACACATATCTCGTACGACTTCAACATGTGGACACTCGAACGGTCGTTTTACGCGATGTTTACTTAATCAAGCGTAACGCGAGTCGGGTGAGAGATTATTTAAGGTAGCTGGTCCGTGACAAAACTGTTAGAAAGGTTAGTGGTTGATACGACACGAGGGAACTCGGCAAACCTATGTTAAATGTTTATAAATGCGACTTATGTACAGCTTTGACACTGTAGCAAGAGAATATCAATCGAATTCCTTATATAATGTTCGAAAACTCATACGGAAAATATCGATTTTCGTTCTTTGACGTATAATACTTTTGGCTGAGACTACCCGTGTTTGTGCACATGTTTGTGAATATAGCATATCAAAAAGGTCGCGACTTTTTCTCTGGTAATTTTTGCAACGTATCTCGCATCCAATATATTTCTTGAGAATTGCTAAAAAACAAATTCTCCTATTGGACATGTGATACGCTCCGAGGCTTATATAAAAAGCGTTGCTACCTTTTAGTAACTAACCATACCTTTTAATGGACGCATATGAATACACGCTGCTGAAAAAGTGATTGCAACGTCGGGTTTTTCCATATTTCTCGCATATTTCTCTGCGTATTAATTATAGATCTTTAAGGTTATTTAACCATTTAACCCTTAAAAGATGTCAAGAGACACAAAGAGAAATATGGCGTATCGTATTGCCAAATCTTTAACAGGTTAGTTGTCATATATTTCAACAATTATCAGAAATTGTGTGCTTTATATATCTGTTTCTGGAAAACTAGAGAGACGATAAACGACCTTGAAATTTTGTTTATAATATTTGTACAAGTCTCTTTCATCGTCTTCCCATTTTTCATTAAAGTGAGAGTAATTTGATCGTTAGAATTAAAAACGTGATATTAAAAGCCGTTTTCATACGTGATATACAGGATGTACCTAGAACTCTACCGACGAACTTGCAAGACAGATTCCATGTTGAAAAATAAATAAAAAAGTCTTGTAAACACATGCCCACAGAAATTTGGTTTTTGGGATATAACTTTCAGAAAATGACAATGATGAAAGAAACTGTGTCGCGATAAGCGGGTTTAGAATGTTAATACAACATTTTTTTGCCTGTCTTTGAAGATAATATTTATCAATTTTGATATTTCTGAATATTAGTTGAAGAATCATTCGCTATAACGTTGACGTATATTATTACCGTTTGTCGCGAATCAAATTGAAAAATGTATTATTTCCCCTTAATCATTAATAAAAGGGGGCAGATATTTTGGACAATTTTATGACGGTACAAAAAATTTCAAAGAAAATAAATTTACGGACCAACTACTGTAATTGAACGACGAAATTAATGAATCCCCAGGAACACGAAGGGGAACCTCAACAAGTCCGGAAAGCCGGGAAAATGAAGAAGTTATTAATTTCTCGTGTAGCTCTCTCGCGGAATCGTCTCTCGCGAGGAACGATCATCTCGCGGTGGGGCCGTTCTTCGCGAAGGCGAACACGCTTCCTGCCGAAAACTAGGACGGAATAATAGAGATTCCGAAAGCGGGGGTGGAAAAACGCACACGGCACACCTCCCTTCGCCGTGCTGAATAAAATACTTCCGCGAGGATTATGCAAGTTTCCGCTTTAAATCGCGAGCGAGAAGCCCGCCGGAATACTTCGGCGCGTTCTTGCAATTACCATATTCTTGTCGTCCGACAGGCCGACGGCGACGTATTTCGCTTTTTCCCGCGCCTGCATCTCGAACAGGTATTGGTCGCCCTGCACGATCACTGCCACCGCGGCTACGCAGTCCTTGCTCTTTATGCAGCCGTCGGGCGCGCCGAAGCAATTCTTCGTGGTGTGGCAGCCCGTGTAGAACGGATCCTCCTCGACCTTCGGCTGCAACAGAGGCGAGAACGCACATCTGCGGGATGACGCGGGAATTTGCGCGCATACAGGACGGACGTACGCAGCGTCCTCACGTCCCGACCGAAAGACGGCAGATGGGAGTCAGCCGCAAAACGTGCTTCGCGTACTCTCGTCAGCGGCACTCGCTCGCTCATTAACGTGCGACTAGCTGTACAGGGTGAGCCAGTAATTATCGCATCAGGGTCGAGCGTGTAGACGTAAAATACAATAATCTGTGTCCACGCGTAGACAATGTGAATTGTGCAAAGCGGGGACAAGTCTATAGGACGAAACAAATTTATTTTGCACTTTCGACCTTTTTCTTTTTTTTTCTTTTTTTACAAGAAATCGTCTTTGTTCGATTGTATTATAAGTTTGCATAGTCCTTTATATAGTTTACATTGCCCATGCGTAGACACGGACTATTTCACACCCAAACGCTCAACCCTGGTAATAATTATTGTCTCATTCAGTGTAAGTAGAAATTTTCCCGTATCTTCGATTCAACGGTAAAAGCGGAGATTGTTTGTGTGATGTAACAATGTCACGAGGTTATCCTCGTAATCGCGAATCTCAATTTGGGGCGTCTCTGTGTAAAACGCTCGATCGTCTACGGTCGACACACGATGTCTTCGACAGATAAACCGTATCTTCGACTGAATGTTTCATCGCAATTCTCTCTCTCTCTCTCTCTCTCTGTCAAGAAGGAATTCAAGGCATCGCTGGTATACTCGCTGGTATACTCGCATCAGTGAGAAAGCACAATAAGGGAGACCTTGCCGAACAAATCACCCGCGACAATTCGCGGGTTCGTTCGCGGCTCGAACGAAAAGGAAATCCGAGGCGAGAGAGAAAGAAAAGTTTGACGACCAGCCTTCAACTTAGACACGCTCAGCGGAATCGCGCGTTCACGCTCCGGCGCTCGCGTACGCCATTACCGCTCTTTGGTGTACTTACTTACTTTTACGCTTTTTATCGAGCGATCGCGCGCCGTTTTCAAGGAGAGGGCCACCCGCACACGACAGAAACACGATTATCATTCCGCGTGGAATCGCGCCGCACATGTTGTAATCAACTCGTCCCGAAACGATTCGTCGACGAATTTCCGAGTCGCCTTCCGTCCAGCCGTCGGAAGATCCGACGATTCGACGCAGAAGAAACGCGACATCGGGAATCCGGGGGTCGCGCTGCTGCTTATCGATCATCAGCTTGTTTACGAAGGTCCGCAAAATGCAAATGAAACCTATGCATTTATAATTCGCGACGTACAACACAAACGGGGAAAGTTTTGCAGCCGTGCAAGTTGCCAGTTATTATCGCGGGGCCGCGTTCCTCCGCGCGAATTTCTCTCTCTCTCTGATTACTTGAAGCAGATTTGAATATCATACGTGGGTGGATACGCAACACGCGCGGCATGCAGAAGTTAACGACGAACGCTTCGATCCGCGCGACCGCGTGCGACGTTCCCGCGCGCGCGATAAAGATGGAACTCGCGAACCAAATGCGCGTCGTAAAAAAATCCGCGACGCGAAATCGAACGACCGCGGAAGTGAACGGTGAAAGTACATAAAGCATAAATTCCAGAACGCTGGCTGCGGTCGCGTGTTGCGCCGCGCGTTTGCACGTGTGAGGGTCGGCGCGCGTTAATAATTCATGCATCCGCGCGTCACGCGCCGATATATTCGCCTCTCTTTCGCCTTCTCCGCGTGCATCGCGAATTTCCCCCNAATTTCCCCCCCCCCCCGTTTTTTTTCTCACCCAATTTACTTTCTACGGGAGCCACACGCGCGTTACGCGAAGTGCGATGTGCGCTCGGAATATTTTTTCCCTCTCGCGTTAAGGATGTATTGCCCGTAATTTCAAATAAAGAAAAAATTATGAAAAATGTATCGAAATTCTTTCTTTAATTAACAACTGGAAATTTTGCGCGTTATTTGCAAAATGGTAAAAGACGATGTAAGCGGCAGGTAAGGTCTTTTTTGTTCATCTTCGATCCGTTTTACGCCCTCACAAAATTTGTCCCTGTTGGTCTTGGATATCTTGTGTACGTATTTAAACACTTATATACCTTTTTTTATCATCTGCGCACCTCTATTAGATCGTCTGATGCATAAAAATAGCATCGATAAGACAAATAAAAATAATAATACATTCGTCTTTGTAATATTACGTATATATGTACGTATATATGTACGTCTCAACTTCGTTTCAAATTAACATTTATTATTTAGGTAGTGAAGCGATATCTGTAGAAACGTAATTTTTCTTGATAAAAACTAAATTAATAATAAATTATGAGTGACCATTTTGATGCGCTACAAAAAATACAGCACTAAAAGGCGATGTATCCTTAATTGCTCTCATAATTTCCATTTGAACGGGGAGAAGCGCGGGAACGAGCAGATGCGCAAATTCGGATGCACACTTCGTTTTAATTGTATCGCGAAAAAATGAAGCTTCGGTGACGCGTTTAACTTTTCGATCGGGTGTTCAAGGACGCTTCGGACGCCACGTACACGCGTGTGTGTGTGTGCGTATGAGAGAGAGATAAAAGGAGAGATAGGCATTCCACTTTTAAACATTGTCGCCGGCGAGAAATTAAATAATAATCGATCCGTCGGCTAATTAAAGCCGTGAAATGAAATTTTCATATATGCATGTAATGCATACCCATTCTTGCGTGTGTCGGCACAAAGAGATATCAGAAGGGATTTCTGTTGTGTAATCTCGTTAATAGGAATTAAGAAGATCTCGTTGTTGAACGCACGGATGTATTTTCTATTAAACGCGGAATATATCGTTAGATCATCATCGGGGCGGCGCGTTTGCGTTTTAAAGAGCGCCGTATTTTTATCATTCACCCGTGCCGCATCATAATTGATATTTACCGGGTGTGAGCCACTCTTAATGAGGATATAGGAAAATTTTAATTAAACTTGAATTACACGGCGAACTGCGAAACGGAGATTTATCAGAGTGCGCTATTTTAATTTTCATTCAATAACAACAATGTGAGAAGGGGGAGGGGGGGAAGAGTGTAATCCTTTATTTAACTACGCGAGTATAGCGTACTTGGCCGACAGTTTTCATTAATTAGAGTATCGCCGCGGCAACGTTCGAATGAGAATTAAAACGCATTTTAATATCGGTTTTAATCCGCCCGTGCAAAGTGCGCGCGCGCGCGGCGGCGCAATTAATTGAAAAGGGCGAGCTATTATCTTTCAGGAAAAATTTGATAGGTTACATACCGCGCGTGTACATGTGTACTTATATATGTTGTGTGTGTGTGTGTGTGTGTGCGTAATACGTGTACAGAGAGAAACTAACGGGAGGAGATTCCCTACACGTAACGCGATCCATCACTGATAAAAAGTTAGCTTCACCCTCGTTAAAAGATCCGTCCGGGAGCCTTCCCGGATAAAGATACGAGGATATCTCGCGTACGAGAGGCCGCCGCCGCGGCACGAACTAATCAAATTCCGTGAGGACGGACTTTTCAACAAATCTGACATGCCCTTTGTACGCGATATAATCAACGAGCGTCCCTTTGTGGCCCAAGTCCAAGCAGCAGCTCGTGCGTCGTCCCACGTCGGGCGATATTCGCCGAGCAAGCCGCGCCTCTCCCGGGACCTTACCTGCCGCTTACATCGTCTAAACGCGCTGCAGCAACACACCGCGTCCCGTTGCGCGTTTACCTTCGCGAACGACGGCGATGGGAAATTATACTTACCGTATAATCGGTCGGGCTGAAGTATGGCGGCGTGGTGGTCCTGTAGGTGGTGATGGGCGTAGTTGAGGCCAATACCTCGATGGATCGCTTGAAAACGTTGACTCGGGGCGACTCGACGCCGACCCAGTACGTGCTGTAATCCTGAGCGAAGGTGGAGCTGAGAAAGAAACAATCGGCGAGGATCAGCGGTGTCGGCGTACCGCGCTGCGAAATTTACACGTTCGAAGGAACAATACCGAAGCCGGGGAGAGGGGGAGGGAAGAGGAAAAAGAGGAAAAGGGCGCAGCCTGGGTAGGTGTGTTGACTCTCGCAAGGGGAAAAATAAGGGTTCTTCGTGACCCTAGCAAGACGTTGATTTTTATTATATTATTAGAATATTTTTGAAAAATGTATTCTTGCTTATTGTTCTGTGTGATTTTATGATCTTGTGTTTTGATTAAATTGCCAGCTTAGAAATTTTCCCAGATTTTGCCATATATAGCGTAGATTCCGATTAGAATACTCAAAGTTGCCCTAAAATATGTTCTCTCATTGCGATATCAGTTGAGAATTCCATTCTTATCCCAATTGTGGAATAAGATCTCTTTTCTACGATGTTAATTGACTGTGCGCCTTGCTTCGTGCAACTGTCATTGCTAGAATTCAGTGACAATTTGGCCAAGTATCAGACTAAAAGGTTAATAAGCAGGGTTACATTTTTAATGTTACTGTGTTCAATAACGCGTGCGTGTATGTCTATGGGTGTGTATGGGTGTGTATGTGTGTGTGTAAGGTTAATATCCCAATTAGTGCCAGTGTTAATATTACAATTTGTGACAATCACATCTGTTTTTCTCAATACGTTAAATAACATAGCTCCATATTTATCCTAAAAAATGTGTTTTTATTCTAAATTTTATGTCAAAATTACATGTCATTAAATGATACTTCTGTCATGTTTAAGAAAATATCATAAATTGATTAAAATTTTATCATAAAAAGAAATCTAATACAATTAATATCCCAAATGTTGAAACTTTTGAATAAAATAAAAGTTGTTTATTTTCTTTCACTGACACATGGAATAAAAAAATAGCTTATAACTATATCGTAGATAATAATTATTAGATTGCACGCTTCTATCTTTTTCTAAAATGCAAATAATCTTTAGTGATATAATACCACATTAGTCAAAATTACATGTCATTAAATGATACTTCTGTCACGTTTAAGAAAATATCATAAATTGATTAAAATTTTATCATAAAAAGAAATTTAATACAATTAATATCCCAAATGTTGAAACTTTTGAATAAAATAAACGTTGTTTATTTTCTTTCACCGACACATGGAATAAAAAAATAGCTTATAACTATATCGTAGATAATAATTATTAGACTGCACGCTACTATCTTTTTCTAAAATACAAATAATTTTTAGTGATATAATACCACATTAATTATTTTACTGTATAATTTTGACTAGTAAAATTTATGTTCTTAAGAACGAATAGTTAAAAATTAACATTTTGATTATTAACACAAAACTTGTTAAAACTCGTTAAAACATGTTAAAACTTCAACATTTTCGCCGTATATAACGAAATGTGCCACGAATCCAAACAAAGTGGATAACCACGTGCATTCATATTTATAAGTCATGCTATCTAATGTGACGTTTCATGGCCTTTGCTCCCTCTATCTTGCCATCACAGAAGTCACGCTAACTGACCTCCACTCTCTCGTAATGTGACATAATTTTTGAATAGCCTAACACGTGTATTATTATAATAATTTATTAATTTATTTTAACGATAAGATTACTTTGTCACTAATTAGGACACTCATCTTACTTGTAAAGTGTAAACACTTAATGTGTTTTGTATATTTTGCTCAATCGTAATATAAAATGGAAACCAGGAAAATCTTTGTTAAAACATTGAAGGTGACTAAATAGGATCTATTTGCATCTCCCACTTGAAATCGTATGTTTGAAACATTACACTCCTAACCGGAGGACCTGCACAGATTTTCCAATTGGAATCCATTATTATTTTGGGAAATCGGACTGGATCCCGATTCGATTCCAAGAAACTTTCTATGCGGGTGAATGCATATTCATACATCTTTGGGTCATTTATGATCCCATCTTTCTGCTCACGACCTGCTGGTACTCCTTTCGAGGATTAAACGTGCATTAGCGATTCCGTATCGATTGTTACGGGGAAAAGTTCATGAGGAATGTCTCTCGCGTTCTCCCTCGCGCCGTTATCTCGTCATTATGCTACGATACGCTGCCTCGAATTCCAAATATGAGCCGCAAACCGCGCGTACGGTAAATACCTAATTGTGATTCATAAGTGTGACACATCGCTCCGGTGTGTTTACGTCCATATTGTCTGTGTGTGCACGTATGTGTTCATGTGTTGTATGCGCGAGAGGGCTGAATGAGTGTGCGTGACCTGAGTCGCGCGACGGTTGAGATCAGTCGCGGGAATCGTGACTCAACAATTAAGCCGTTTCCGGACGCTGACGTTTCTTGTTTCAGGATTTTACAGGTGTCCCGAAACTTAGCGATCTCCCCGAGCGAGCGCTCACGGGAATAACAAGCAGATACTCTACTCTCGCTCGCGGCCTCTTCAGGCGCGGTAAGAAATATCTGAATGCACGACGAAGATAATTAATCCGTTTAGGGCGCGGCGCGCGCCGAAGGACCGCAATCGAATTAAGCGCGAGAATCGCGGAGCGAGATATAAATTTCACGCCGAAAATTAGCGGGTAAGCCATTGCGACTCTGCTTGAAATGCAAAATGGCCCGAAAGTTCACGTCGACCGGCTCCGTTTTATGTAAGAGGATGACGGCGGAGCGAAGGAATCCCGCCTGCGCGTAGGATTCACTCAACGCTCACTTCCCTCCGGTGCTGAATCGCGCGTGATTCTCGTAACGAGTTATCGTTGTTACTTACTTGAAGATAATAGTACCCTCGTAATCGACCGGAGCCTTCCAGTCCAACTCAAGATTCTGCTTCTTGTTGGTGTTCGTATGAGTCACGGCGTTCTAAACACACGAGAAACAGGGAAAAATTCCTTCGGATGGGAAGTCGCGCTGTCATTAGATTATTCACGAGAGATAACCCGATGAATGACTCGATCTCGGGGAAACGACGGGGGGAATCGCTTTTCGCGCAAAAATCGTTTATCGTATATCACGCGAATATATATCGGCGTATTCATACGAAGCCGCGGGACATGTTGCGACTCGCGATTAACGATAAAAAACCCCGCGACGAATCTCCCGACACGCCGGGAGCTCGGCGATCCCATTTCCTCTCTTCTTCGAAATTTCGGAGAATTCATCTACAACTTGAGACCGTTTTAAACGGTGGACGGGTAAAGGCTCGAAATTCTTAAGAGAGCGAGTTAAACCACCTTTTCACCGGAGAGAACTATCCGGTTCTTTGCGCGGAGAAATATCCGCTCTTTTTATCTCGCGAGCGCGAAACCCTAGAAACGTTATATCCCCGCGGAACTAATCAGTTTTAAAGATGAGAACGAGAAAGAGAGAGAGAGAGAGAGTCGCGAGACCCGGCTGGAATAATCGAGTTAACCGTGAAAGTAACACCTTGACGCTGAAGTAACACTATAGGTCTCCTAGGCCTGCATCGCGAAAAAATAATTTATGCATTTTTTCTTGGTCTTTTATGAATTACATAAATTTAGCTTTTCTCAGCAGTAGAATGCTATTTTTCTCTGTGCAGTTGTCACACGGGCAGCATCCAACTTTTTTTTTCTGAGTAATAGAGGAATAGAAGTGTAGCGTGGCATCTTGTACGAAAAACATTTTGGAAAAAAGAAGGAAAGCGAAGGAAAACGCGTGTAGGCCCCGTGGGCCTAACATGTTACTGTCAGGATCAAAGCAAAAAGGATCACACGTCCATGTGACGTACCTGCACGCCCTGCGTACACTCGACGAATTTCGCGGAATCGGGCAGATTCGCGAATTCGCCGATGTAATCGCCGGTTTCGATGTCCCTGGCGAATATCATGAAGCCCTCGTACGCGAGCCCCTGGGGACTGCCGAGTATCAGCCGGACCCTGCCCTGTCCGGCTGCGGGTAGCACCTGATAAGGTAGGTATGACGACTGAGGGGAGATGCCGGGGTGGTGCGGCATCAGATCCGAGCATGTCTCCGGCGGTGCTCCGTTGGGTAACCCGAGCACCTTCGCGAGCACACCGATAGTCAGCAGAAGCAGCGTCCTCGACATGTCTGTAACGGAAAAGGCGCGCCGCGAAGACGCCTGTTGAACAAACGCAAACACCGAGTACACGTTACATCGTTGACGCACAAGTTGTTCCGCCACTGTCACGTCATCCTCGTTACTTGAGTGGGTTTCTCGGCCAATCTAGA
The DNA here is from genome assembly GCF_001313825.1 of Dinoponera quadriceps. Taxonomy (NCBI): domain Eukaryota; kingdom Metazoa; phylum Arthropoda; class Insecta; order Hymenoptera; family Formicidae; genus Dinoponera; species Dinoponera quadriceps. The sequence continues at coordinate 1,672,630 of NW_014556062.1, read as the reverse complement.
AGCCATTCGTCCTTATCAAGAATGTCGAAACAATCTTGATCACGGAGATATTAATCGTCTATTTTACAGCGCTTCCAGACCGTCTCAAGATTTTTAATTCCACTTAATTATAAAGATCACGACAGGAAGTTGCGATAAATAACGGTCTCTCGGGATATTTCTGGCGAGACGGAATTGACCGCAATTTGGCCGGGCCCGACATTTTAAAATAAATTTTCGCGCGAATTATTTTACGCTCGCGTTAATTTTATTGCAAAACTCATTATATTACGACAAAATGGATATGAAATTATTCACTCGTCTTTCTCTATATATTTGCAATGTAATAATTAAATTTATTTTATTATTCATATCATTTACTTATAAGTAAATTTATTATGCGTTATATGTACTTATAAGTAATTTATTATTATTACTTCTCGGTCTTATATGAATTATACATACATATATATATGTAGCACGAGTAATTACTTTACATTGCTGTGTGACATTCGTGTCGTGTAATTCCACGTTGCTGGATTTCGAACGTTCGAGTTGCTCTTAGCGTCGGATTTGCAATTTGCTTTATTGCATATGTCGACGTGTTTCGCATCAGTAAATGCCAGAGAGAGGGAGAACGAGAAAGAGAGAGAGAGAGAGAGAGAGGGAGAGAGAGAGGGGATGGATGAATTACCGCGATATCAATTGCGGACTCTTTTTCGCCGGGGATAATCACAGACGATCGAGAAATATTTAGATGAGACCCGGTGCACTTGTTTCAACGCGACGCAGACACCACGGCGGAGCTATTTAATCGACCGTTCGCGTCGCTGTCGAATTTATCCGGTGTGACGTGAAAACGGGAGTATGCATCGGACATGTTCACTGTCGCTTGTCGTGTCTTATCCGCAATAGTCGCGTGCGATCGGACGCGATGTTGTAACAGTACTACATAAATTTCCACTTCAATGCCCAGCATTTACACGAGTATAACTGATGAACGGCCACGCGGGCATTGCGGAAAACGATGACTCGATTGATCTTTATTTATGAGCGATGATCATAATTTTATGCGACCTATCCTCCCGGCAAGGATACCGGCTACGGCTATTCTTGAACATTCCTTGCGACGTTTGTCGCAGATACTGCAATATCTAGAATTCCGATAATCGTTATTTGCGATGCGTACTATTAAAATATTGATACGAGATATAAGGTGAGTCGTGTGCTTATCGTACATGTAAGCCACGAAAAATACCATGTAATATGTTCGTACATTAATATTCCCTTTCAGGGACAATAATCCGTCTCGACGTTGCGTGATTCGTTCTTAACAGCCGGTAATAAAACGGTCTGATAATCGCCACAAGGAGACATAATTGCCATTATTATGCGAATATAATATAAAATAAACACATAAATTTTTCAACGAAACATCACCATCGTAAAAGCTAGAAATTTATTGGCTACTACGTTACTTACAAGATCTGATTACGAATATCACTCATAATGAGGTCTGATTAGAATTTAATTCTGGAAAAGCTCATTTTAAAAAAGAAAATCCGCCATTTCAATTTTCAAACAATTCCAAAAAACATGCTAGAACGAAAATCAGTTGAAACGTGATTTTCGCACTTCGGTTGACACTCAGACAAGCTAGCATTATTTAGAGCCCAGAAACAAAATGACACATCGGTCACGACACTTTTCCTCTACTCTCATCGGGCGTTCGCGGATACGTAATTATTCGCGACTGTAATGAGTCGCGGACAAATCGCGGAGAGAGAGGCTGCCGGTCGGCGATAAGCTGCTAATAGGGCCTTCATTATATACATATTATAACGCCGGGGCTTAATTGTCCGGTCATGCGAGGCATCGTATCGATGTGTAACGAGAGAGCCCGCTATATCGAGGCATTAATGAGCGGCCGGGCGCGCAAGGAGTGAATGACTCCGAGAAGGCAACGGCGGGCGCGCTCGTGGCCGCAGCCCACGCCTGAAAGAGCTGACTTTCACCTATTGAGAGTTTAACTCCCGCGAGTTCCTTACCTCGCGCATTCCTCAGCGCCCCGTCGCTACCGAAGTATTTCCCCATGCACGTGTTACGTAACCCCCGGCGGACCGACTGACCCTCGCCATTGAAATGCCACCACCACCGCGGCGCAACCGTGACGCTGGTCCGTTTTGCGACGTTTCCTCGTGCAACCTCTCGCAGAGGTCGAAAAATAGCGCGTTTCGCAACGTGTATCGCCTTATCTATCTCGCCTTGCGACGCGAGTCGTAATTCTCTATGGAGTTGCGACATTCTTCCGAGATAGCGGCGAAGGTCCCGCCGGAAAGTGTAACAACGCCGGTCGGCCGTGTTATTGACACGAATTTAGCTCCGTGTTTCCCGACAGCGTACGCGCTTCAGCGGGAAATCGAGCTGCTTAGTCAGCGATAATAATCGGTACAGTTTTTCTTTTCACGCGACTTCCATGAATCCCTGCGCAACTGCGAGATCGACGGCTGCGTTATCCGTAGCAAGGTCGATTTTACTCGGACGATATTCGCTGAGCCGCATCGCTCAATGACGGCACACGTGCTCGGAACTCTGCCCGTTCGAGATATTCCCTGCCAGTACTGCGAATCTCTGCAGTCTGTCTTGCGCGTTCCATAGATTCGAAGTGCTGGCAGTGAATACCGATAAACGCACTTTAGCGTTCGCCGTATCTGAGAAACGTTATTGCAAAAGGTCTCTATTACTAAAACACCCTTATTATCTTATTGTCACGGACGGTAAATAAGGCGAGCAGGTGAGGAAGGTACGATCGCGCCTTTGGGAATTCAACCGGCGATTTTTCAACGCCGACTTACACGTCGACGCGTAATAATAACCGGCGAATCAAGAATGGAGATTGGAGAATTCTGGCTAATCAGCGTGGCAACATAGTTTCACAATAACGTAATACACAGCCAGGGAACAGCGGTATGACGCTCTATCGCAAAATAAACTCGCGATGTAACTTCGCAATGAGCCTCCGAATGAGATCTTCTATCGGAAATTTAAATTTGCAACATTGCGATTTAAACAATCGGAAAACAGGCGTTTTCCCGCGATAATATATTACGTTAGTGACAAAAATCTACTGACAAATCGGAAAAACCATAAATCCTCTTCTCTTTCTCTCTCTTTTTTTTCCTTTTTTTTTTTTTTCAATAGAACAGCTATCGGGAAATACTGGAATTGAAAATAGCGCGTATTACGTATGTTATTTTTAATTTCGCCGTAATATTTATATTCCGTTTCGCGCATCGCGGGACAAGGGCGACGCGCAGACGTAATAACCGATAATTGCAAAGGACATTTACAAAGAATACAATTATCTCTCGACAATGCGGCAATCATGGGCGAGTTACCGTGAGAGTCCGCTGTACAAGATCAATATTGCAGATGCACTCGAAATTTCTCTCGGACGGAGCCTGCAATTTGCAAACCGCTGCGGCTGCCACGTACACGCGCGCCTCGCGTGTGAATCCGTCGGTCGAAGCGCGAGCGCGCATACACACACACATACACACACATCCATCCATTCATATGCGCAGAGACACCCACTTGCAACTCCAGTTGTACGTACGCGCACCGAGAAACCGGGACGATCGTTTTTCCCGCTGTAAAAGTTACGAGAACTACGACGACTACCGCGTTGGAAATCCAGCAGGCGTGTTGTACGCGACAGATCGGCGGGGAATTAAGTCCGCGATAATCACGTGCGTGCCTAGCATTATCATATATCATTATCCATTGTGCCGAATGGGCACAAGGCTTTGTTTCGCGTTTACAGCGCGAGCGAGCGCGCGCGCACGCGCGCGTGTGTGACTCACCTGCGGCGTGCGGCACCTCGCGCGAACGCACACGCGTAAACGCATAACGCCCCCGTCGATGCTCCCGCGCATCCGCAGGTGGACTGCACTTTTCCTCCTGCGCGATCCTTTGTAAACGCGCCGGGGATTCCCAGCGCGACCGCCGAGCGTCGAACCGATGATTATTTATTACGCGCGCGCACGATAAACGGGGATTAATCGCCGTCGTACGGATTGCTTACCCCGTTAATTAATTGCGATATTACTCTATACCCTCGTTATCGGTCGTGCGTACGTTCCATCCTGGAACGCCATATTGGGATTCGAATGTAAACCCCCTGGAAAACGCTGCAAATTTCTCGCCGCGTGCTTTCGAAAAAGATTAACATCCCGTGCGTTTCCTTTGCGGAAATACTAATGTTTCTCACTTCAACGTTCTCCCTTGATATTCCGATCATCTCGAACAAGATCGAGATGAAAGTTAAGAGATTTAAATCGAAATTCTCTAGGAATCTCTCGCTACGCGTTTTTGAAAAAAAAAAAATCGACATTTTATGTTTTTTCTCGAGATTGCATTTGAAGGGATGCCAAAACAACGATTTTTCCCTCACGTTCTAACGTCCTCCTGATGTCGATGGATCCTTACTTTCTCGAAGAAAGTCAAGATAAAAGCAGAGATCGAAATTTGGAAAAATTCGACGAACTTTTCGCTGCGCGATCTTGGAAAAAAGCCAACATCGCAACGCGGTTTCCTTCGGATGGCACTTGAAGAAATAACTGAGACAACGTGTTTCTTGCTTGGAATTCCGATCTTCTCGTACCGAAAAGTGCCGCAATGAAAATAGAACGGAAGCGGCGAGCGATCGAATGGTCGCCGTCTCGAGAAAGCAATAGATATTAGGCGATCGTTCATTACCTCAGATCGTGGAGTAACGTTTGAGAGTTCGACACTCCAGACGCGTGGCGTTTGTGGGTCTATGCCGAAACGTTAATCACTCTCCCAGCCGGCGGAATCACGCCAGGGCGCGTCAGTTTTTCTATCTCGCGTGGATACCGCGCGCACGCTTCGTCTCGCGGGTGAAAGTTGCGCCGTGGTGAATTTTCTTACTATTACTGTACGGTGTACGTCCGCGACTTGACAGCGTTTAGCGCTCGCGTCATTCGTGAAAGCCAACGCGAGTAAGCTCCGCGTTTATTACTTAACGCAGGCGCATTATCGTTTACGCAAACAGTTCGTTCGAGCTCTTCTTATCGCGCAGTCGAGAAAAGCGGCTTCATTTGCCAAACAAATAGAAATCAGCTGTGATAGTAGTAGCGCGTCTCGCGCGCCTCGCAACGGCAGCTCAAGTTAAGACGTAGAGGGGGATCTTCCGTAATTCGGTCGCACGCGTTATTAATTATCTTTTGCCTCCTCTGCCGCGGTTTCTCTCGACGTTCCTCTTGTCCCGCGCACTTGCTCTCTGCAACGACTGGATCGTTCGTATTTTGCTCCTGCGACGTGTTCAACGCGAGAAATCCTAGGCGTCGCTCCTCCATTACGCAACACGATCCTCACGCGCTTGCACTTTCGCGCGCGGGCACCGATTGTGCGTTTCGTTTGCTGTCAGCAGATCGTAATTCATCCGCCAGGTTCAATATCACGGACCGGCGACGTACATGCTATCCGTCGGGCCCGGTATAGTCGACTCGATTACGTCACTTGGAGTAAAAAGCGTCGCGTAAATACATAATTATATGATAAGAGTAACATTGAGAGAAAGAGAGAGAGAGAGAGAGATAATATTCCGATATTAATATTGAATATTCCACGAAATGCGAAGTGAGTGGCGGAGAATATCTCGTTAATTGTCGTCGCAAATGTGCGTTCGGACGCGCCCACCATGCGCGGGCGCACCTTAATTATTAAGGAAGGTTCATGCGATCACGGAAATGTAATTTAACAGCGGGGAATCGAATTTTATTGATTTTAATTTTATTGCGCGCGAAACGCCCGGATAGAGTCGCGCGATACACGGAATGTGCACGGAAATGTATTGAAAGAGTGCCACACATATTTCAAGCTCGTGTTTATTTATTTCCTCCCCTCCCCCTTTTTATTGAGGGGCGACTCCCCTTGTCGATGAAGTTGTCAATCAGTAGGGAACAAATTGCGCCGACCATCGATTCATCTCCCTCGTGCTTTTATTACGTCGATCACTTTGTTTACCTCATTCAGCGGATCGCCGGTCTTCCCTAGAATCGAGATAATAAGTTCTCCGCCGCGATAAACCCGCAATGCAGTTCGCGGCCGCGACTCCTCCGAGTTGAACGCGCCACGTCGTCGCACAACCGGGCGCATTCACGGACGCGCGCGGTATCTCCGAATGAATAATTGCATTCGTACGGGCTTCGCAAGTTCCTCTACCCGCGCCGAATATCATCGGAACCGACAAAGTATCGGCCGTCCTCGTCGCGCTCGTGTGTTTGGCGAACGCATCGCCATGGTAACGTCGTCCCCGTTGTCCTAGAATTTCCACGGCGGGCATTACTCTCGCGTCGGTACCGCCGAACCGCAAATTATTTTATCGGTTACGTAAACCAGAACCGCGCGGTGAGTAAGAATTCCGAGGTGAGGCCATTCATCGCTCCCGTAATATTCTTAACAGTCTCTTCCTTCCTCTTCGTCGCCCTTAATGAGCGTTACCCGTTTGCCCATCGATCCCGGTTCCAATTGTTTCGCCCGTGTCTTTCGCCAGTTGGAGGCCGTCAATTGGGACGACCCCACCTGTCCAAGGCTGGAAACGGCGAACGTGACGCCACCGATTCGCGAGATCCTACCGTGGTGGCGCGATGTCCTTGTGAACGAGTCGGTTGTCCTTCGGAAACTCAACGCGCACAATCGAATTTCGCAGGAGGCCTCGAGAGAACCTCGCAAAGATACACGGAGAAAAATAACGATTTTACCGCGAAGGAAAACGATTACTCAGCTTATTTTTCTTCTATTGAAAACAACGGTTATCTCGAACAAAGAATATTTTCCTGATAAATAGTATTGAAAGATATTCATCGCAAATATTACGAAAGTTCACATTATTATTTATTCAAAAGATGAATCTGTTTTCTTCTTAGGAATATTATAAATTTTATCGAGGAAATGTTAAATTTGGTTAATTCGAATAAGAAAATCGGAGTTTTAGTTTCAGTGTTTTAATTTAATATTCTTGACTGAAGTATTAAGCTTTTTAGATTCAGAATGTATTTTGAATTAATTTGACGGTTCGCGATGAACTCACCATATCTACTTGCAGATGTATAAACTTATGAAATATCTGGAACGGGTAATATTTACTTGAATGCGGTATGTATTTTTCTGTGTGTAGGCGAAACCATGTGAAAAACGCGTTGAATTCTGCCTTCTGAATTCACAAATCGGTCCTCCTGACGCCGTGGTCCTTGAAACTTTTATAGCCGCTCCACGATTTACTCTTAATTGGACGTGTTATCATTGAATGAAAGCGAATTTGCATTTGTGATGATTTCGATAGGTTTTTTTTCCTCACGTAAGTTTTTTTCCTCACGTAGGTTTTTTTTACCTCACGTAAGAGAGTGAAACGAACCGACCGTCTCTTCTTAGGAGAGAGGATCCTTCGTCGCACGTATCTGCGGAATATATCGTCTCAGATCGCTGAAACGGGTCATCAGTGACGGCATATCACCTCTCGGAAATAACCAACTCGTTTCATAATTAATGTCGCACCAATCCAGCCGGTAAAATCCAACATTGAGCAATCCCATGTATTATTAATAACGAAATGAAATAGAGTGCACCCACATAAAGAAAAATTACAGTTATTTTCAGTCTCAACTATACCCTTTTTATGGTTTTACATCACAAAAATAGTAGTAACAAAATGCATGTAAGATTATTACAGAACGTATTAAGAAGGTATTTACTAGAATTATGTAATATTTCTTTCCCCCAAAGAAACCTGTGGTGGTTTTAAATATAGATATTTTCTGTCTAATAAATCTTTTCTCTAAAAATGCATTCCGATATTCTCAATATTATGAACTTAATATTTGTCGCAATTGTTTCAACTTTAACTAAATATCCACTTGTACGAAAACATCATATTATGTATGTAATCAATTACATTTCTACTTCTGGTAAATATTTGCCAATGGATATTAGAGTAATCGTTTACTTGAGTCAAGTAAATATCACTCGAACGGTGACACTTTTCTTCAGCGTGACACTTGTTGGAAAGATGATTCTCCAGAAACTGTAACTCTTTCGCTGTGACGATTGCAGTTACAAATATCAGACATTTTTCTCTCGATGCACGCGATAAACATATATATATATATATATATATATTCGCCTCATCGATCAACCCACATTCACTTCAATCGCTCGACTGCCGCTCGGCCGTTCAACGTGCACCATCAGGAAGAATCTAGGAGCCGATTTCTCCAAAGTCGATTAACTTCAACCGTAATCCAATTCCTCCGATCCCTCTCCCTTTCTCTTTCGCGAAATTCGGTCTCTGGAAGAAGATGGAGAGACAATTGCACCACGATTAAAGTTAATCGACGTCGGAGAGGAATCAGCCCCGGAGCGATCGAAGGGAGAACTCGGATCTAGCGGATCCACTCGATCCCGGCGCTTATCGTTGCCGAGGATCGCGTTCCCACCGACCGCGACACACAATGACCCGGATTAAAGAAAAGCTGGCTAGTAAATCCTTCCAAATTTATGTCACACTCGCGAACGCCAAAAAAATAACGGATTTATGCTCACACGCGCGCGCGCATTTCGCCGTTGTTTTCAATAAAATATACAAATAACGAAAAAGGATTCTCTCCGGCTTCCATTGCGCGCGTGTATATACGCAACAAGACAAAAAAAGCGCGCAGGAGTAACGATACACAGCGGATGTACAAATCGGTCGCGAGATTAATCTCGGTGCGAAGAAAAGGAAGTGCGACTCATCGTCACGTTTACACTTAGAATTCTGAAACAGGCAGGAAATGGCGGTTGAATTTCTTATGAGTATTTTCCACGAGCTCTCCGCGAGGCTATTTTATGAATTTTAAAACGTCTATCTAACGCGTATCTCGCATTTCGAGGGCGCGTCTCAATTTTTATATTCCGCACAATCGGCGAATAATTATAAATCTTGGAGAGCACGCGAGCGATCTTTAAGCTTTAAATATAAATGACGCGCGCATTTCATGACGCTAGTATGCTTTTCGCATCTCAGCCGATTACACGGCAAAAATCCGATTCTTTGAATTTCTGTTGTCTTTGAGCCATACAAAAACTCGGGGCTTGCAGGAATGGGAAAGATTCCCGCTCGGCCAATCGGATTCTCAGGTAACTCCGACCGAGTTTTCACACAGGCAAATGTTCGGGCGAGTATTTCCGGCTGTAGTAACGGAGATACGATTTCTCGCCATCGGGTTTTCGTGCCTGTTACCATTCCGTCATGCGAGATTTTTTTTTTGCGTAATCGGCTAAAATCGGCCGTGCAGTCATAATACCATAAAACGCATAATGCACTTGGTCGTCCGCACGTTATTACACAAAAATGTGCGGTACCGATGTAGCTTGACGTACAAAATACGTCATCAAATATGCAGATTACGTTCATATTTCCGTAATATTATACACGCGTGGATACATTTGCCATTATGCAGTTTAAATTTATTTATCGAGTAGCGTGCGAGTACGTCGAAAAGTGGATTATTCAAATGGCCTGCTGCAAATTCTAATGGAAAGCAGGTATTAATATTTCCGACCACGTTTTTACCGATCTCCGCGTATCTCGCGATACAGTGTACACCAATAAGCATTGCTGCGCGCTATTACCGAAAACCGGATCTTTTCTATGTGTGAATGTGTACAAATTCAGAGAGCTGGAGATTGGACCCGGCGACATCGGTGATACAATTTCGCGATGATACTATTTACTTGCAACGTGAATCCATGAGTCATTGCTTGCGCGTTGACTTCAAGGTCCGCGCGTTTACACGCTACCCGAGAGAGAGGGAGGAAAGGGAGAGCTTTCATTTACCCCAGGGACTTCGACATTTCGGCTGTCCCGCGAAGCGGAAACCCGCATCGGGGCCGTCCGAAAATGCATCATCAAAGTTTCACACGCCTCGCGGAAAATGGAGCGCGGCTCGGAAGAGGATTGTATAATTCCGCTCGTAAATAAACAAACGCCGCCGATTGGCCGACCGATGCGATCAATTTCACTCGCGGCGCTCATACCCCGCGAAATCATTTCCCTGCGAATGAATGTTCCTCATAGCTGAAATCGGGAAATGGAAGCCGCCGGGAGACGAAATTCGCGCGCGCGGTCTCCCGGCAGGCACTCGTGCGATCGCACTCACCGCCGATCCGTGCTCCTCCGCCGATCCTGCTGGAAAACGTGGTCCTTGCACCACCGCACGCTAAACACGCGCGGGCGGTCACGTGTACGTGCGGCGTCCTCGAATTGCAACGCAGATCCCGCGCCCGTCGATCCTCGGGCGCCGGTCTCAAGCGTCGCACATGGATCGAGATCCGGCCGGCTCTCTTCGTCCTTGCCGGGAACGACGGTCCGAGCGCGTCCGTGATTCGAATCGGCGTCCTGCTCCGCTCGTCCGTTCGAGAGCTCGATGGTAATCGCGCACGCTCCGCACGTACGGCTCCTACACGCACGGCCGCCTTATCCTCGCGCGACTCCTCGACGAGGAGGATCGAGTACGACTAGCGACGCGCTCGCTCGATCGTTTCGCGTACGTAGATCCCGCGCGGCGACACTTGTTGATCCCGCGGCGGCATACTTCCGCGCGGACAGCGGCGAGAACCACACCTTGCGAGAGACTGTACGAGAAATACAGGCCGAGTTGAAAGGCCCTCGGCCGTGAGACCAGCTCAGGCCTGTAACTACCAGCTGGTGGCGTGACCAGCCGCGCGATTGATACCGCCGATTATTAACGCGAATTTCACGGATATCCTCCAACGTCTCGTTCTCGCGCGGGATTCGGCTCGCCTGGCCGCTCGCAAACTGCCGTCCCGATTCGCCTTCTTCGATGGACCGTGTTCGTAACACGTCGCTTCTTTGCTCTGCAAGACGGATAGTGGGGTCCGCTTTCCCGCACATTTTCCTCGAGATCTCTCCTCCCGTCTCCTCGCTTGCCTCGCTACGTGCGCTTATTTCATTTCGAGTGCTGCAGGTACAGCGAGTGAGAAAATGGTGCTCGACGTCTCACGTCCAGAACGTCCTGTCACATCAACGCCCGATGGCGGCTCTCCCGGCGAAATTAGAGTCGACTTTTCTTCACGGAAAACGCCGGATTCGCTGGTGCTCGGAGTAAACTGCTAACTGACGACTAAAAGTTTAAGGGGCTTCTCTCGAGGGCAGGTAGCAAAATCCGCGTCCTTCGGCCAATGTCGAGCGGGGATCGACTTTGTATCGAACGAAATTTTCAGTCGCAAAGGTATGGTAATTATTCAGAATTGAAAAGCCGCGTTTCAAAACGATCTCCTACGATATTTCGCTCGAAATCCAACCCGATCAGAGAATTAACTGCTAATTAATTGCCGTTGGTGTGCTCATAGTTGGATAATTTCGCGCGTACTTCAGGTTGTGTTAAAATCGGCGGAATTTCGCGATATCATTTATACCGACAGACTCCTCTCTCTCTCTCTCTCTTTCTTTCTCTCGTTCAAGACACCCGCGTTTAAGCCGGCACTGAAATTCGCCAAGAGAGAGGGACTAACGACTGTGCCACCAAAACGGTACGACGGGACGTACCGTACGTTCACCACTCGTCGTTCGCCAGTCGTCGTTCACCTGAGTTTTATCGACGTATTTTTGTCATTCTCCCTCGCGTTCTGCCTCGCATACCGCCGGCCCCTCGTCGACTACAATCGCAAGAAACGTGAATGGTGCAGGACGAATTAGGTGCCGCATCGATCTCGCGAGGACGACGCTCGAACGAGGAATACGAATTCATTTTCTCTTGTAAGACTCTCCATTCGATCTGTAAAGTTACATCATTAAGGACCCAGCCGAACATTATGACATTATGACAATGTCGGGAAAGAGAAACGTTGCGTGCGTGTAAATTCGCTTTTTGAAGGACACCAAACGAAATACCGATGAGCAACCGATGAGAAAGTGAAACGGGCACTTCCTCTTGAAAATTCGATAAGGAAAAGACAGTGAAACTCGAAGGAGCTAATATACGCTTCTGCATGAAGTATTTCTTTAATTTTCAACGTGAAGACACGCGCTCCTCGCCTCCGCCTCCCTCCAAACATTTTTTCATCGGCGTGACGAGATAAATCCGGGATTCAAGATGACTAAGCTCTTCTTAGCGCCGTATTAATTCGAGACTGGAAGGTTTAAACTTGCCCGAAATGAGGGGGAAAAAGAGAGGAAAGAACGAAGAAAGAGGAAAGATTGCGCGACCTAATGAAAGCTACCATGCGACTCTTCCACGCAATTGGGATTCCGCTGGGAGAAATTGCTAATGCGAATTAACGATTGGAAAATCTCACCGGTGTACTTTATATCGGCACGCGGTTTACTTTTATCGGACGGTGTGAATTGATAAAACCGATTCCCCTGCCAAAGGCACGCTTCGAGAAATGCGTATAACGTGTTATCATCCCGCTTATCAGTTTGCATTCCGCATAACAAATTGCTTTATCGATTTCTCGCATTATAAAATAAAGTAATAGTAGTAAACGTTGTAAAATAATATTTTTACTCTAATTTATCTTATCGTTTAGATGGCGCAGTTGCTTCACAAAAAATTAACACGGTAAAATCTCTCGGGACGAAAAAATCGTTTGCTTTTTAATATGACGATTTATTGCAGGTGTATTGTTCTCTAATTGATTTTACGTCAATAAGATTTTGTCTTATACAAGCAGCTATTACGTCGTGGAGATAAAGAATTTAACCCCATATTGTACTATATTTAAAACACATACATGTATTTTTGTAAAATAAAGATTACATGCATTGCAAAACTGTGAAATTTTTGCAATAATCTTTATTCGATTTTTAAACATGAATTTTTGCCGGTTTGGAAATAAGTTTAACAGTTATGAGGATTAAAAAAATGATTTTTTTGTGTCGAATTGTTATCTACAACTTAGATTTAGATAATTATGTAATTATTATGTAATTTAGATCTTTGATTAACGAGAAAATGATGAACGGACGACCGAAGGAATTTTCTGTGAAATTACCGTTTGCTCGCCGACTTCGCAGTTTCCGCGACATTCGATAGAGGCCGGCTGTTTACGCGATTCGCAACTTCGTGGCGCCTCATGTTCGATGTAATATACAGTATGTCATATATTGACACTCAAGTTATCTCTTTCCTTTCGAATGTTGAATCCCAAAAGTGGAATTTTTTTTGCAGTAGTGCGCTTTAAATTCTGCCACGAGCAAATCGTAAAATGTTTCCTCGATTGTCCGTAATCGCCTGATAACGGGCGTTAAAAGCATTTATCCGTTGCAATCGCTCGTTTTTATTATTAGTATCGTGCCGAGGAGGAAAAGCTGGAGATTAACGCGTTTACATTTCTCCAGCCAGAATAAAAATAGCAGCGCGAGTGAATGAAAGATTTATCGAGAGGAGGAGAAAAAAGGACAAACTGCAAACGCAGTTGGATTATTCTTCTGCATATTTCAAAATTGCCTCTTTCGCAACTATCAAGAGGAAGCCTCGATATCCCGGGTGCCGAATGCTTCAGCTACACCCGTGCGTATGATAATCGATACGAACTTTTCCGCAGTCCAGTCATCAGTTGACCGCGTCAGAGGTGACACAACATGCGTCGTGTAAGATAAACGCGGAAAGTTTCTTTCATGGAAATGTGAGAATGCATTTTGTGGAATTATCCTTATTGTCGGCGATCGTGCATTACTGGAACGTGTATCTTCACCTTTATCTTGATCTTGTAAACGTACTGAAAAATAAGCTTGATCGAACCTTCCTGACAACCAAATACATTTCGGTTGAAGGAAGGAAAATTTTTAGTTCTCACCGATCAAATTTGATTCTTATAATCAGAAATTCGGTTTCCTTTAACCAAGACGCGTTTGGCTGTTCATTGTTAAATAGATTCAACCGAACTTATTTTCAATTTATGTCCATGTACACGTGGACGCGCGCATACGCCCTCTCTCTCTCTCTCTCTCTCTCTCTCTCACAGAGACATTATCTTGGCTCTCTGAATATTTTACTTCTCAATCAAATTTTACAACGCGTGCGCCTGAAATTCCATCTTTACGGTTCACCATAGAACTTCGTATTCCGTCATGTTTATTATTAAAATGTGTGTGTTACACACACACACATAGGCGCATACGTGCTGGGCAACTGCAACATCGCGCAGAGTTTACGTCGGAAGACGCCTTCAAGTTGCATGACGTGTACCTGTCACTGATCCGACCGTAACGCATGCGTATCGTGCAACATAAGAGCATATTGTGCAAGGTTTTGCAATGCTCTCGGGGCTCTCGTGATTCTTCATTCCGAACGAGGTATATCCTTCATTCCTCTCATTCCTCGCGTTATTTGATTATCAATCTCAGTTATACCATGCACATTGTCGAAGCGCGAGATAACGTCGCGGACCAGCCGACAATGTATTCGACTAATGAAATGCGCGTTTCTTCATGATCAGCCAACAATGTGTTCGCACGGAAAAATGAATTCGGCTGGATCTACTTGGTGATGAACGACCGAACGCGTTTTGGTTGAAGGAGACAAAATTTCTAGTTTCTCACAAAGCATATTTGGTTCTTACCCAGGAAACATCAACCATCAGTAACATCGCAACAATGTTATCATTTTCCATTCAACGATATAACTGTTATATATAACGCATATTACATTGTTGAGCGAGAAATTATTAACATTGATGAGTATTGTCACTGTTAATTATTTACTACACAGACAGAAAGTGCCGAATTCAAGTAAATAACTGCTCCAATACTCCTTAGCAATTGTTTATTTGGATTAAGTAAATATCACTTGATCACTTGAGTAAAAATATGCTAAGGAATATTGGACCAATTATTCACTTAAATCTAGCATTTCTTTCATCTCTGTGGATATAACCGGAAATTCTGATTCCTCTGACCAAGACGCGTTTAATTGTCCATTGACAGGTAGATCCAACCGAACTCATTTTTCAGGGCACGTCGAGCAACGCAATTACCCTCGAAATTGAAAATGATCCTCTTCTACCGAGTACCTCTGTTACAAATAACACGACTGAAGCGTGCGTGCATCTATCGTCGCGTGGACTTGATAGAATTTTCCGTGCTACTTCGTGCAAGCTGTCGTGCAAGCCTGTCTGGACGCTTCCGTGCATCGGCGGGTGCGTGCGTGATTTCTATGTTTGCCACGCCGCAATAGTTCTTGCCTGGCTCCTTTGACGCGCCGGTGCGTCGGAAGTACATCGACAGCGATCACGCGATCATCCGGCCGTTTCCATCTGTCGATCATTCAATATTGTCTACCTCGAGTCGCGGACGATTTTCACCACTGTGCGCTCCGCACACATCGGGCTGACCGACCATGGCTGCAACTTCGTGGAGAAGCTTCCAACGTTATCGCACAGCGCTCCGAGCGCGTGCCCGCGAAATCGCTCGCACCGTATGAAGCGAGCTTAAGTCCGCACAATGCGCAGGAACGCCTCGCACGTCGAATGGACCGCACTCTCGCCTGATTTATTTACGGCGATCCACTTATCTATTTATTGGCGGGGCGAGAGAACGAGAGAGAAAGAGGAGACCACTTTGAGAAACGTCCGTTAGTTTCCCGAGAAGCATCCGAAGTATCCGCGGTCCCGAGGGATACCGAGAAAAGTGTGCGCGCCCAGCGCGCCACAGGTGCGCATGACCGTCGAAGAGAGAGCGGCGGACCAGCGCGACCGGACACGCTTCTCTCTTAGATACCGTGCCGCCGGCCGTTTCTCACGGGGGAATCCGCGAAATTCAACATACCGTCGCGATTACATCACCGTCAGATCACGAGAGATATATATACATATATCACACACACATATATATATATATATCTCTCTCTCTCTTTCTCCCTCAGGCAAGTTTGACTTCGACGATCGTACGGTCATGTCGCTGTTCGCCTGTTGCGTCCGTCGGGTGAGTTGTTTATCGACGACGTGCTTATACGCTGAACCGTATAAGCGGTCGCGCTTATATTTTCGGCAATGCGCATGATAATGCGATTTAATTCCCCTGCCACTCGCGTCCGCGGTCAGTTCACCTTTCCGTCTCTCGGGTGATCCGCGAGCACTCGAGAATCCCGCGGGAGAGTCGCGAAATCGGGAAAACGCCAGCGGTCTCTCTCACAGGCCCGCTCTCGATTCCGGGTGTGATTCGCGTGTGTGACGTGAAACCAACATCGAGTGTGATTCATCCGTTTACTTTCGTCTCCGCTCCAACTCGGAGAGCTCGTCGGAAGATACACCGAGATTGTACTCCCCTCCCTCTGCGGACCAAGGAAACCGGAAATCATAATCGCGCGGTCTGTCGGAGACACGCGCAGCACAGTCGAATTCTTTCCGAATTCCTCTCTCCTGCCGAGCCCCCGAACGAACAGGTCTTGTACGTGGAGAAAAAGCGGCTAGATTCGAGCAAATAATTACTCCGACGCTCCTTAGCAAACTTTCACTCGGATTAAGTCAATCTTATTTGGATCAAGTAAACATTTTACTCGGATAATTTACTCGGGAAATATTTCACTTGGATCGAGTAAATATTGTTTGCGCGGTCCGCAGTGAAAATTTACTAAGGAGTATCGGGGCAATTATTTACTGGAATCTAACACTTCTTTCCTGTATATACTCGAGAAGAATCTCGAAGTTCGGCGGTGAAAGGTGCGAAAGGGGTGCATCCACGGGGAGTTCGAAACGATCAATTTCGCAAGCGCGTTACCGTCCTCGTGTCTCTCTTGCGTGGAAATGAAAATTACCACGACCATCTGTCGGTAAGCCTGTCAATAACGAACAATATTGACAATTGTTTAACAATACAAGACAGTCCGAGTCGCCTTCGCTCACCCCTGTCGTTCAGGTGAACAGAATCGGTAAATAGAAAAATGAAGTAAACTGGCCGTCACAGGCTTCGGTATACGTGTGTGTGTGTGTGTGTGTGTGTTTGCGCGTGTGCCCACGAAGAGAGTGAACGTCAAGCCGCTCGCTAGGGTGAACAGATACATTTTACGCTACTTAACGGATTTCATGCCCAAGGGTCAAAGCGACCGGCGTCCTTGCTGTAATCAGCGGGGGGGCTGTATTAATAGCACGGCGAATCACTGTTTTGCAAATTCTCCTTAGAATCGATCCCGTAGCCTTTGACGGCGAGTCGCCGCAACAACAAAGCGCAAAATCGTCGAACGTCGCGACAATTGTCGAGTCAAAGATGGACTCGCCGTCGGTTTCTCTTCCCATTCGATCCCCTCGACGCCCTCATGTTCGGCCGCATCTCGCGATGCGCACAAGTCTCCGCAAGTCTCCTCTGCGTCCTCGATGCGTCTTTGCGTTTTATGAGATGGAAATGAACCGGCGATTTTCGTCGTTGTCTTGCAGAACAATCGGCGCGCGGACGAAATGAGTCAGGAGGCGCTGATAAAGGAGCCGCCGGAAATCTCGTGGGAGAACACACTGGGCTCACCCGACGGCGTGCCCTTCGACGACGACACGAAGGAGCTGCTGAAGAGATGCCTGGACATTTCCGTGCCCCCGCCGACCAACCTGTCGGAGTTAATGAAGCGGAGCGACGCGTTTCCTGTGAAGTTCCCGATCAGCACCATGACGTGCGCCGCCCTGAAGACCAGGGGGACCAGCCCGGAGGTCATTGAGGTTTGTACAAATTAGCAACAGCGCTCCCGGTCACGGTCTAAGCGACGGTTTAAGTTACGACTCGGTTTGGTTGAGCATTCAGGACGAGTCGAGCGAAAGTTTTCGAAGGAGGATCGCCGTAGTTCGCACGATTTCACTTGCGACCGTCGTGTGCCGATCTTCGTCGATACCAATTTTCACGTCTTCTTTGACGATTTTTTCCTTTTTTTAGCTGAACGCTAATTCGGTGTATCCTCTGATACACGAGGCGATGTTGCCCCTGATCGCACGATGGCTGAAGCATAAGCGATTATACGGCAGTTCAGTCGAGAAGCATTTCTACAGGGACCTGAGTCTCATCCAGTTCATCCATCGGCTATTGGACAAGAGGGCGGTCGTTTTCTACGGCTCGGAGGATCGATGGAAGTTAGCCGACAACAAGACCGGCGTCGACGGGTGGGAGAGCGTCGGTACAGATCGCGAGAAGGAACCGTTGGTGAGTAACAATAAACCTCTCGATCGACTCGATACTCCGCAAAACAGCTACGTAAGAATCGCACTGGTCAACACTGGGAAATTGTATCGTAGATTTGAGCCGTTGGTTTTAGTTCAATCAAGAATATTAAGTCAAAACAAACTTCGACTTGTGCGTATTCGAATTCACCGAATTTAATTTTTCCTCGATAAATTTACAGCATATCCTGAAGTAGGAGAATATATTCTTCCTTTGAGCGTGTGGCGGTGAGCCTTTTTCAAATTCGTAATGAACATATTCGAGACCATTATCGAGAAAACATTTTCCGTTGAGAATAATTTTAACTTAAAAGAAGGAAAGTAAACCGGAACAATCGCTTTTCTCAGCGGTGGAATGATATTTTTCTCTATGCACGAGCGCGTGTGAAAACTTTGCAGGCACAATTATATTATGAATTACGAGACGGATTTAATTCCCCGTTAACCGTTGTCCGACGACGCTCAACGTCAGAATTGAATTCTCTTTCGTGCGCGCGCGCGCGCGCGTGATACTTCGGGACGAAATTTGAAGTCGAAGCACAGCCGCGATGGGAGTATGTACGCTCTTCGCCGGGCGACGGCTCGCGATATCTCAATAAACGTCCCCCGTAATTTGAACAAACAGGTCCTAACGAAATGCCTGAGCTACGACGAGGTCAAATTATCGGCGATGATGGTGGTGTCGTCTCACACGGAGTTCATAAACGACGGCGCGCGAAAGAACAGAGGCGTCGTGAGCAGTGACCCAGACGCCGTCCAACCTCGAGGGGTTATTATGGGTGTCGTAGGCACAAGGTTTTATGCATNCCCGCCCGCTTCAGGAATATTTTTACACGTGCGAACTGTGACGTTCCGGTGGCGTCACGGCATGCGTGTTCTATTTCTGTCTCCTTCGCGTGCAACTCCGTGTTTGCAAGGAGAGAAGGAGAAAGAGAGAGAGAGAGAAAGATTTTCGAAGTGACCATGAAGTGACCGTATCAAGTATCGTTGAAATGTTTCAGTAGAGATACTTTTATTTCGTTCTACGTCCCGTTAGTACGACCAATGTTTCCCCTAAAAGAGACCTTCACGAAAATCAGACGTATATTGCGTGTTACTGCAGATAAGAAAATACGCAACAATACACCTTGCCTTGACCTTTTATCTATATATATGCGTAGATTTGAAAAGGCCCGAGTTATGGAGTACCAAGATATCCTTATCACATCATTGCAGAATACCGTGGATAACGGGTAAGCACTTAATTGTTGTTGTTGTTATTATTATTATTATTATGTTAGGGCGCAAGTCTGTAGAACCGACGTTTGCTCGAGAGGGAGAAATTGGGAGAAACCGCTCGAATTTCGCTCTTGAGACACGTTGGTATCGATTGACGAAAGATGTGTATACTCTTGTGTATCCTTGCTGACGCGAGGATTCTATAAATTCGCGTTTACGAGAACGAAAGGAAGAGAAAACGGGATCCCGTCTGTGCGGAGGCGGGTGGTAAATACATACTGAAACTTGATGAATAGCGGTCTCGGAAGTTAATCCACGTTATAATGTACGCCCCTCGAGTTTTTCTTCCTTTTTCTCTTTTCTTCACGCGACGTGCGAATGAAATTTCTTGAGAGGATTAATCTGTGCGAGACAGGTACGGGCCAGTAGTGAAAGGCGGCACGGCCGAGGAAAAACGCGGTTTACTTGTTTTATGGGCCAAGTTTTACGGCGAGGATTACCATTTGCTGTACGAGGAGGTCGTGAAACGTATCAAGGCGAAAGACAATAGGCGTTACCTGTCGTTGGCCAGCCAAACGGTCTTCGATATCGAGAACTACATGAAGCGCACCCTGCTCTCCGTCGAAATAATTCTGCTCGAGGCGAACACCCGCGCCGAGAAGCAAAACACCACTGCTTTCCTGCACGTAGTCGGTTTCGGCCTGGGTTAGTGCGACCTCTTCCGTAAAATGTTAAATCGTACAAACAAAAGGCGGGCATACATACACACGTGGGACGTTCGCAACGTAAGCGCGCGCGATAACGCTCGTGATGTTTTAGCGCGGCGTTATTTACAGTGGCAGTGACCGGCAGAAACTGAGCCTCTACGTGGTGCGTCTACGTGCCACGAGGTGGTAAATTTCTGTCTAACGTCGCCATTAACCAGTAATGTTGCGCTCACTTCTCCTAGATAATGGCTAGATAAACGAGTTAGCTGACGGTTGAACAAACGAAGTTATAATAACGAGATGAAGGATCGTAACTCGGAAGCCGAATCAAGTATCAAAAAGTCATAATTGCTCGCCGGGCGGTAATGCGACGCTCGCTTCTGCTTTTTTCACATTTTCGTGGAATAACGCACTTTCGATTTCGATTTGCTCATTTTTTGATGGTCAGTGGCGGGTATACACACGGAAAAAAAAGATTAGCTCCTTTGTTACAGCAGCAATTAAAATTGCTTACGCTGCACAAGTTTCGGGTATTCATATGTTATAATTAATTTAGTTACTGCAGCTAATTTTTTATTTCCGTGTGATAGCTAAATTATATATTTTAGAATAGACAGCACTGTCTGGCTTCATCATATTTGATACGTAATAAGAAAATCATACGGCTAGATCGTAAAAACGATTTTACATTTTATATGAATAATCAGTCAGTAAAACGAGATGAAAAATTTCATCCAGCCCGTATTAGTTAGCTACTAGCTTTGACTGAAGCCGTTAGATGCATTTATACTCGGGGATACGCGTATTTAATATCTAAGTGCGAAGAAACTGCGATACAAGACCGATGAACGTATCCTAATTTGCTAATTCGTTGACATTAATAATACATGCGACTTCTCTCCAATTTGATATCGATTATTTATTAAAATTATCTCCCTCATGTTCTCCTGAGAATATTAACTAAATTAAGTGACGACCATTCGCAGGTGTCTGGAGAGTAATTCGGGATCAAGAAGTCTACTTTCTGAAAACATTCGAGATCGCAATTAAAAAAATGAACAAGAAGCTCAAGTACGTTTCCGACATTATGTTCGCTTATTTCCAGCAACAGAAGTGCGGCGGCGCAGGAAACGGCGATTATCTTGGCGGTTAGTGAATAATCGACATGTGATGATATATGCGTGGTGCTCTTCTTGAATGTATAATGATGATACTATTTGCAGACATCAAGATTCATTTCGCCTTGAGGGAGCCGCACAGCAGACTGTTCCGTGCTAACGACGCGAACAAACTACTCGTCGTGACTTACGCCTGGGACGGAAACTCGCTGCCAGGTTTGAACATTGATTTTTAATTATATCGCATCCTTTATATTTTTATTTATTTAGGTATTCACTTATTTATCACGTTAGTATTAATGTTAATATTACAGATAAAGTATATATTAAAAAGTCGTGAACATTTTTTGAGATACATTTTTTTAATTTTATCCAAGTAAACGAAATTTTTTAAATGATAATAAAACATAAGAATTATGTTTAATAATAGTAAAATACGAGAAGCAGCGGAAATAAAATTGATTGAAAGGTTAATAAGATATAAGAAATTGGTTTACTAATAATAAAATATAGAAAGCAGCAGAAATAATATTTATTAAAAAGACGTGGAAATTTTTTTGTACAATGTTTTTTTTTAATTTTTCTTAGAAGAATAAAATTTTTTAATTAATACTAGGGTATACAATTTTTTTTAGTAATAATGAAATATAAGAAGCAGCGGAGATGACATTTTTCTCAATTTCTCATCTTGCGTGTATGAAATGTGATGTTTTTTTGATACTTGTACGTGAGACAGCTATTACTCTTTCTGCAGGAAATGAATTCTGGAATGGTTTTCTGGAGTCCAGTGGCGACCCAGCGGCGGCATGTAGCAGCCAAGTAGCCGAGCTGCACAATTCCAAGATCAATCCACGCGCGTGCGGCGCCAGCTTGCACGTCGCATCTGCGGCGCATGGAATTCTGCACATATCGGATTATGCAAAGCTTCACCTTACTTAGGTAATACCAGTTACCCCGATGCACCTCCTTATCGACTCTAACCTCCCTTGCTGGGCGAAGTATGGTTCTATGTATCTTCCTGATCGGTTAATTTCTTAGTTATTCGCTCGAATTCCTTGTATTCTCTGCGTTTAAATAAATATATTACCTCCACTATACAATGTATCTCCACTATGACCGAAAGCATGAAGAGCACTTCCTTTATCATCGAATTTGGTGTAGCGACAGTAGAGCATCGATAGCATGTTGCATATTTTATCAGTAGATACTCTATATCGAAGAAATTGAACTCGAGAGAAAATACAATTTATTAAATGTTTTAACCTCTCTCTTAATCCTGCTCTCCTTATCCCTTTGTGTAGTAAAAATATAACTTTGATTATTGATAACTAAATTTATTTATTTATTTATTTATTTATAAGAAAATAACTTTGGTTATTAAAATGAGGACGCACCGATATCACGTAAAAGTACGGAATATCCTTCTTCTATAAATATAATGTAAAAACTTCGATGAATTTTTACAAGAGATTACGAAAATAATATTTTATAAATGTTTTTAAACCGTTACTTTATACTAAAACATTCCTAAATATTAATATCATAGTGTAGAAATATTATTTTTAATGTTCGGACCAAATATTGTTAACAATAACGTCGCATACAACGTTAAGAATTACACGTTTGAAAACGTTACATGTTACAAAATGTCATTTTAATAACGTTAAGTTACTGATTTCTTGCTTATTAGGTACTTCAATACTCCTTAGCAAATTTTTGCTTGAATCACATCATATTCGCTTGATCGAAGTAAAATATTTCCCAAGTAAATTATCCAAGTGAAATATATTCACGTGATCCAAGTGAAATTTACTCAGTTCGAGTGAAAATTTTTCTGAGAATTATCGGAGTAATTACTCGAGCCTAACACTTTTCTATTTTCCTATGTACTTTCTCGAGAGAAGTGTGAGAAGAGAAAATAATGTTGGAATAAAACGCGCGAAAACGACGAGCTAGCCTCCGGCAAAGTTCCTCCTTCGAAGCACCCGCCCGAAGGATTCCCGAACACGTGCACGAGCTCCTAAGCGTCCATCACCCCCGAGCAATCGGTGCCTCTCAATGAACGTTGTGTTCGCTGGCGCTGCAGGACAGGGTTAGCCCGGCGGGCAACAGCGGGCTTCGACGACCATCCCGATCACCGCGCAGTCAGCGTAGCCGCAGCGCGGACGTGGACTGCCTGAAGAAGTACACGGAGCGTCGCGTGGAGGAGCGCCGGCACACGGAGATCAGCGACGTCGGCAAGCTGGACATCTCGAAGTGGACGCCGCTGCCGAGAAACTTGCCGCGCGGCCAGCAAACCAGCCCCGGCAGCAGCAAGAGACTGTCACGGGACGAGCGAGATATCGCGGAGGACGAGCCGGATGTCGAGAGGTGGCCAGCCAAGCCGAACGTCTCGGAGGATCATCGGCCCTCCGTCGTCAGGATCGAGCCTGAGCTCCTCGTGCCGCGCCCGCCCGGCTCCAGGAGTCACAGCGCCGACGTGACCGCCCTGAGGGGCCACGACAAGCGCAGCATCGAGCAGCGGAGGCACACGGACTGCAGCGACCCGCGCACCATCGCCACGAGGTTGGCCGCGCCTACTTTTCCCACGTCCGAAAGCGAGAATTGCCGTGAGCGGAGCTTGTCGTTGAGATTAGGCGGGATTGATCGCGATGTAGTCGTTTCATGGTCTGCGACGGATGTCTGCGATGGGTGTCTCGTCTTCCCTACGTATAATCCCGTTTCTCTTCTCTGCGTTCTCGCGTTCTCAGTCATCAGTCGCCTCGTCTCCTCGCGGCTCTGACTGGAACTAGTCGTCTTTTCACGTTATCACGCGTCCAACTCGTGTTCAAGTAACCCAGACGTTGATCGTAGGGAAGAGCTGTAATAACCGAGAGTAATCATTGATGCTCGACAGTGTGCTCTTATCGAGCGCTCGAGATTGCTATCTCATACGTGTTTATCTTATGCGTGTTCACACGAAGTGTGTCGTGAAATCGTCGGGCGCGCAGTTGCGACGGGCCTTTCTTCTTCTCCAGGTGGGTGCCGCAGATCAACGGCGGCAAATTTCGCCGTGAGTCGTCGCCGCTCGCGAGAGTCGACTGCGAGGTAACGAAGGTCTCGGCCAATCGGTGGATGACCTTCGCGAAAAACCCGTCCCCCGACCCCGTGCCGAAGGTGAGTCCCGAGAGCAGAGGTTCCATCATGGAGCGCAGCAAGAAGGACGAGGGACCGTGCAAGGACTCGGATAACTCCAAGTGGCAGCCGCCGAGGAAGTTCTCGCCGGTGAAGGGCGAGAAGGGACAGTTGCAAAAGCAAGGTAAGAGCTTCTCTCTCCCTCCTCTTTCTCTCTCTTTCTCTCATCTTCTCGCGCTTTAATCGGATATCATACCGTAACATTAAATGTCCAGACGAGCTGGACATAAGCAGAGACCGTTCCTCGAGCTGCGTCGAAGCTAACGACCGGACGAACAAGCTCAATCAACGTATGCGGGACCTGTACGATTTCAAGACGGAGAACGAGTGGCCGAAGAGGGCCGGCAGTTCCCAGCGGGAAAACGTGTGGATCAGCAAGAGTAGCAGCGAGGAGGAGAGGACCAACTATCAGCCGGTCCGCCGGAACAGCCAGGACCTGGAGTTCAACGACAGGATGAGCGGATTCAAGGTACCCACGATCGGCGTTGAAAGCTACACGGAGAAAAAGAAATTAGTATCCACTCGTATTCTCATGTATAAGCAAGAATATAATCATATATGAGAAGATGAAATTTGCTCTTGAGCAATATAAAAATATATTCATGTTATTACAAGAACAATTTTCATGAAATGAGAAGAAAAAAATATGGAGTACAGAAAGAATGATATCTCCAGACTAAAGATTGCACTAGTTTGGAGATATATCGTTTCGTCCGCCCGATATTGATCCTCTTCGATTCATAGAAATGAATTCTCGAACAAGAATCTGATACTTTCGGCGGAACTATTTTACGAGCGTAACGCAGAATTTCCTCGTGTATATAAGAGCAAGTTTCATTTTCACACATAAGTTCGCGGATTCCTGCTTGCATACGAAAATATGCGTCTCGAATCTGTACTAATTTTGTTTTTCTTCGTGCGTTCCGGTTCTCACGATCGTTCTCCTCGAAGTCCAAGGCCGAGCGCGAAGAGGAGAGACGAAGACCGAAGGACAACTGCAACGCGGCCGGCGACGTGTTCATGGATGAACACGAGGAGCGTCTGCGAAAGTTCACCGACAAGCTGCGCTACAGCGAGGACCGCGGCGCGGAACGGCCGCGAGGTCGCGAACGGCGCACCTACTCGGACGACTACGACGAGAAGGCCCGGCGGGAGTCTCGTATGTCTCGCCAGCTCATGGAGCCGCTGAAGAGGGACCGGCTCGAGACGCCTGCCAAGCGGGTGGAGAACAAAGAGAACAAACGGAACTCGGACGTGAGCGCGAGGTCGCGCGAGGGCCGCGTCAGCTACGTCGAGGTGGACCTCCCGAAGCGGGAGACGCGCGTCAGCGACGTCAGCTACGCCAGCGTAAACTTCAGCAAGCGCGGCAGCGTGGAGTGCAAGAGCACCCGGCAGATCCTCGAGGCGCCGCCGCGGAGGGCCTTCAGCCAGAGCGACGAGCGACCCGCCACCCCGGTGCCGCCGATCGAGTGGAACGACGAGCGTTTCGTCCCCAAGAAACTGCCGTCCGAACGGCAGCAGAAGAGGGACAGCACCAGGTACAAGGTGTACCTGACGTAGGGAACGCTCTCGAGGGCGGGCGTCTCGCGAAACGATCGACGCCGTTGTCGCCTATTTTCGGAGTAGTCCCCCTCGACGAAATGAAAATACATTATCCGGCTTACACGGGTGGCTGGAAGATGGTGCGAAGTGGAGTCGTTGCGGCGGAGGCCGATCGGAGGATCGGTCGGACACTTTTGTGTCGGTGTGTTGATTCAACGAGGTAGGAAGCTCGTACATCCTCGCGGTTAGGATTAACTTATCCTGCTTGAAAAGGCCGATAGAAGATGATAGAGATAGATTCGTATCTTGTGATGTTTCATCATAACCCGTCGTGCTTCGATCCAACTCATATTCAGAAATTCGACAGATTCTCATTCCTTCAACAGTCACGTCTTGCTTTCGAATCGACATTCTGCGAATACGACTTCAAAATTATGTTCGGCACATCTGAAAACCCTTAATTACACTTTACACTCAGTGATAAACTCACTTAGGTGTCTTAATATACGCAAAATATTTCATGACGAGAAAATGCATTTTCGCGGCAGTGAACGCAAAATCCAAGATGACCAGAATTCATTGGCAGTCAAGGGGTTTAAATAACTAAAATCTCATCTAAATGTATGTCTCTCTATATTACATGTTGATCTGTCTAACCCAATTAAAGAATTACAATTCGATATCTATATGAATCTACTTTAATTGAAAAGATTTCTATTTTTTCCTATAAATAATATGTTATAGAAATGCAATTTCTCTCTTATTTCATCGTTTAAAATTACAATGTGAGATTTAATTTTTAAAAATATATAATTTTTTTATCGATAAACAAGTAACTTGAACGGTAGGTTATATGTAGGATATAAGAAGAAAAAGAAAATTTATCGAAATGTATCAGATAACAAATCTCTCTCTTTCTCTTAAATTTAAGAACCAAAAACACGATTCGATTATATTGACATTTTACTCATGCAATTCTATTGGATTTTTTAAGCAGGGTAGATCCGATTCCCGCTGCATATACGCGCACGTCAATCATTCGCATTTATTTTGAGAACATTTTATGAGAAACGAAGAGAGAATTCGGAACACTTATGAATATTTCGTGTCCTCAGCTTTCTTCTTTCGCTGTTGAATTTGGTATTTATATCTTGTGATGTGTTTATCGTGTAAAATATAACGAGATACGCAGACGTTGGTTACAATTTGTTTTTAGTTGCCGTGACAATTACGGTAATATGTTTGTATGTGCCAGTCGGATTATTAAGTTTCTTCAGTTATCAAGTATTTAATATCCACTGGAAGCCAGGATATAGCCGTAAGACGAGACTGGAGCCTCCTACCTTACAAACACGAGTGGGGATATATTGATCTCTTCCCGCGAATGAAAAAAAAAAAAACAA
This sequence comes from Dinoponera quadriceps, assembly GCF_001313825.1. Taxonomy (NCBI): domain Eukaryota; kingdom Metazoa; phylum Arthropoda; class Insecta; order Hymenoptera; family Formicidae; genus Dinoponera; species Dinoponera quadriceps. Next base: position 1,645,270 of record NW_014556062.1, on the reverse strand, counting down.
AAGAACAATCGTTTCGCTCACTATAGTGGTAAGTGCCAAATACGTATGTCAAATTCGATGTGCTGCGATATCCGATGTCAATTCTGTGTTGGACGGTGTCTGTCATTTTTATCAGAGCGAGGACTAGTGTCGAATCTTGAATTTTTACGAAGGCTGAACGTGTAACGAATGTAAACGATTCTCGAGGAGTACACGATGGAATTGTTGTCTCTTGATAACTGTTAAGCATTCAGGTGTTTGCTGTGTTCACCGTAGAATAAACGCGATAAACGGATGGATGTATGAATAAAGGAAACCAAAAAAATTCGATATATTCTGTTATATACAAGATCTACAATAAACTCGGCAACCAACCGGACACGGGGAGCCTGACACGTGATTACATTTGTAAGGGGTTTACAATGAACCATGTAACTGGGAGTTTCCTATCCGTGTTTATCATGTCACACTATTTCCGAGCGTGCAACTGCGATGCAATTCAGATATATTGTACAAACGATGTAACGCAACGTAAGTAATAAAATAATCTTTGAAGAACGTCCCATCGGTCGCGCTTATCGTTCGCCAGAACCAATCGGATGTCCTTCTGACCGCATCAGCTTCTTCAGCTCCGTTTGGAGATCATCTTTCTCCTCTCCGATGCGATATATCTCCCGATATAGAGAATACATTTTTTTCACACATTTTAATACCCGACTTAATATACCTATTAATGTGTAACGCTCCGGAGGATCCAGGATTAGAACACTTCAATGTACACGAATGAAGAATTAATGAATATAGGCTGAGATCACTTTCGAATCTTTTTGTACGAAACTATTTGAACTTAAATGTCCACCGAATGAGAGAACTGTTCGCGACATATCGATATCCTTGCAAAAAATAGATTCCTCTTTGTGACAAGAGTGGATTTTTTATTTCATCGATACTCAAGCGGTGTTGTGTGAAATACATAGAATTAGACGCTTAGGCGGCGTGACAACAAACTCGTGAATTGAAAAAAATGTCATTGGAGCAAACTCGAGTAATCATAAATGAAACATCCGACTCATTATTAATCGAAGATCACTGTCGAGCGGATTATCCGATTTTACGTCTTTATCTCTCCCTTTCTCTTTTTCCCATATGACACCAATTATTGTCGAATACAGCATGAAAGAAATATTTACACGATGCGCTCTTAAGAAAGCAAAATCACGACGACTGCTCGCGTCGCGCACAGGATGTTCCCTCTTTCACTTGCGGTCTACGCCACACAGATCGCCGCGGAATCCGGAGCCCGAGTCCTTTACAAAAGTGACCTTTACCCTTTTCCTCACCGGCACACTGTGAGCGGGTAGTGGCGGGGCTCGGCAATCCCTCGAAGCTCCCTGCTCCTCCTCTTCCCGCTCGATCTTGAACCTCTTCTGGCCGCAGTTCGATCCGCTCGATCCCACACCGTTCGTAACGGGCGCGCTTCCGGTCAATGACGAGGAGCTTCCGTTAGGCGCCATGCTGGTGCCCGACGAAACCTGCGGTGATTTCGGGAAACCCGAGGTCCGTCCGCTCACCGGAGAACGTATGAGATTTCCGTTGCCGTTGCTGCAAACGAAGGCGGCGCCGTGATAATTCCGCGGAACTCTCGCTAATTCGTTGTATTTCAAATCAGTCCTCGGTAACTTCAACTGTATTGTGCGAAACGATATTTTACAACGAAAGTTCAGGTATGTCGGCGGAAAAACGAATTAATTCAAAGGTATTTCGATTTACAGAACAACCTGATCCTTGTCTCGCGTGGTTCAGTGACAGAGGATAGAGAATCAGCGCGAGATCTAAAGTGATGTAAAAAGTTCCAAAATCACATTACAAAATAACATCGTCAAATAAATTACTTATCTCTGACTCGTCGTTTCAATTTTCGCAAAGAGAAGAAGAAAGCTTGACGCAAGATTTCAATGTGAAACTTCAACGAAAAGTCTAACGATGTTAATAACCCAATCAAACGCGCTTGCGAGCAGAATTTGCGAATCGTACGCGGTGATCGATTCCTTCTAACTCGGCTATTCCTCCTTCTTCTTTGCAGAAGTGAGTTCGACGTGATTCACCTGTGAAAGCTGCCTTGGCTAACGACGACGGCAGGTGTGACGCAGCGTTTTCCCGCGGCGGAAACGCTGAGCCCGGTCGGCGCGATCATCAGCAAGTTGCTGCCGTTTTTCTCGCACGTCACGTGCTGCGAGCTGTGCCTCTGCGCGGTGTAATTGACGCGAAAGACGTGCGGGCCGTCGGGATTCTGCTTCTCCTGCTTCAGGTACGCCACCGTTGACTTCGTGTGATACGCCGCTGAATTCTGTCCGCTCAAGTGGGACTCGCACTTGATCCGCACATCCTGCACCCCGTTGCGGTCTTGACTCTTCTGCCACTCGAGAACGCTGCTCAGTAGCGATATGTACCTGCGAAAAATCAATTCTGTCAACATAATCGTTCACCGGCTGTTTCAGGCGTCAACGAGCGTTATTTTTCAGCGGGTATTATCACAATTCGTTCATCGATATCTGTCTTAGCGTTTATCATCGAACAACTGATATTACGTTACTTCGCTTACTTTATCGCCATCCGCAGTATCTCGTTTTTCGACAGTTTCTTGTCCGGCGGATGCGTCGGCACTAATTTTCGCAGCTCGGCGAAGGCGCCGCTCACGTTCTGCTGCCTCCATCGTTCGCGACTGTTCGTGAACAGTTTCCTTACCCCCAAGTTACCGACGCGAGGCGGCGGCGATCCCAAATGGCCACTGCCGGAGGGTGAGATGCCGTCTAGCTACGTGAATGATCGCGAATTTCATTAAGACCGCTCTCTAACTCGGCGAGCACGGTGCAAACAAACGGGAAACATCGTGCGAAATCGCAAATTGCACGTGTGGAGAACAATTCCGCTCCCGCTGAGAAATGTCCTTCACTCACGGAGCTGGGACGGTCCCGTCTTCTTTTGCTCTGCTCTTCCTCTTCGTCAGTGTCGTGCGAGTAAAACTCGTCGGAAAGCGTGGCTTCTTCCTCAGTGTCCCTCGACGTCCCGGGAGAATCGCCGGCTTCCTCCGGCAGCTCTCCTTCGCCGGACAGCAGCGACTCCGCCGGGGAGCCATTCTCGGTCTCCGCGGTTCCGACGCTGCAGCCGCTGTACGTCAACATCGGCTGTAACAACGATGGATGGAATATTTTTTACTAAGCGTCATTGCAAATCCAAGCGCGTTATCGTCACAGTAAGTATACAATTTGGCCGAAACTCTTCTTACACAACGTATTAATTCGATACTCATTAATTTAACGTTTGAATGAATAAAGTTTAAATATTTAATTTAAATATTAAATGAACGCATTAATTTAACATTTTATCACACATTTAACGCATTAAACGGTATTATCACGCTTTAAAACGTATCAATTCAATACGTTCAAACATGTCGATCGAACGTATCAACTTTCAGGACGTCGCACGAATAATCCTCCCTGAACCGCTATTATCACCTGGCTATAATTTAACGGTGAGAATTCATCGTTTGTCCTGAAACCGTCCCCTCGTGCTTCACACGTCAATTCACGCGTTATTCGTAAATAAACAAAGAGACTGTTTTTCTGCAGCTTTCTCGAAATTTACAAACTCGCCAGCGAACGAGTTCAAATCGTGAGTTTGAGCGCGGAAATTCACGACGGTTTCCCGAACGAATGACTAATTATCGGTGGGAAATATGTTACATTAAACGGGATTGATGAGACTGGTAACAAAACAAGCCTGTCGAATGGATCTTGCTCGGACGATCCAGGATATAATTAGCCCACATAGCGCCGCCAGGAAATTGATAATGCCGCTGTCTTCAATTGTCCCTGACATTCAACAGATATGCCATGCGGTTTATCTTTATGTCGGCATTAGTCACGCACGCATTTGCTGTCGCTTTGTGTGTTTTATCTATACGAAAAAAAAAGAAAGAAAAAAAAGAAAGAAACCGTTTCCGTTTTCACACTCGCCTCTTCGCCCAGCAATAATTTCACACACTGGCGTCCTTCTCAATTCGCTCAATGTCGTAACGCTGCTCTCTCGATTCGACCCTGTATTCAACGAATGCGTTAGCTGAAAGAGATACGAATTTTATCGAGAGACGAAGCCGGCCCTTTCGCTGCACGAAATCACCGACACTATACAGCACGACACCGACGACACGCACCTTTCGAAAATTGTCGGGAAATTAAGTCGTACGGAAATATTCGTATCCTTCTCTCTAACGAGAAGGAAAATATACGAGATTTCACTTTCTTTTACTTGAAATAATTTCACGCGTAATGAACAAGCGCACTGAAGAAAGGATTTGGCAGCAATTGTCAAGATTTGGTTAAATAGTTGCTAAGCTGTTTGGTTACGGCTACCCGATCATTTTACATAATACCATATACTGTACTGTAGTATACACTGTACTATACACAGTAAATGATACTGAATGATTTGGTTGCAATAACAAAGTAATTCAATCAAACCGAGTCTCAATCATAATCGTAACCAAATCCTTTTCTCCGTGTGATCGAAAAACGAGACGCGATTTCTCGTCTTTGTCCGTCCAACTCGCAACTCCAATATCGCGGTCTTTAGCGGGAATCAATGCGATTGCTCGATTTCACGATCACACGATCGGAATGTGGAATCTCGGGCGGATCGCGGACGGCGTTAAACTTTCCGCACTTAGGCGACACGACCACTGTTCGAAGGGCGAAATTTTCGCGATCGCACCGAAGCCCGCGCGCACAACCGGTGCGACTACATTGCGAAGCACAGGCACACACGCATACACATGCACACGCACACACCTAACGAGAGGATTGACGGGGGTAGTTTGACGCGATCGCACGAAACGATCGGGGGCTCACCATGTCGGTCGGCCGCGAGAAGTGCCGCCGCGCGATTAAACGACAGATCGGCGATCACTCGGGCCAGCTCGCATCGCGATTGTCATGTGTAGAGTGAGCAGCAATGTTGAGAGAGCCGATCTGACTAAGTGGAAAGGTCCAGGGTAACCCCCCGGGGTAAATGAATTTCACGAGGGCGGAGCGCAGGCTTATGGGTGGAGCTCGTCTCAGGTCCGTCCCATTTGGTACACCATCCAGCATCCCTCTATCGACGTTCCTCTCGCGCGGATCACATCTTCATGCATCCCATGTGAAAACGCGAGTGTCCGCCGGCTTCGTCATGCAACGATCGATCCTCGGATCCCACGCCTCAATTGAGAGAAAGAGAGAGAGAGAGAGAGAGAGGAATCTTGCGAGCATATGCGCGGACGTCGTGAACGCGTAGACGCTAATCCGACTTCCGAGAGTCGCGAGACTCGCGCGAAAGTTAAGTATCCAAGGAGTTAATAATTACTTGCTTTGCAGCTGACGTTTCTGCGATCCCGTGCGCGGTACAAACATTTTGCGCGACTGAAAACGGCCCACCGAAATTCCGCGTTAATTTAACACGGGGAATGCGCCAATTTAACGTTACACCTGTGGACCTTTCAACGCATTCCCCGTGTTAAGATAACACATAACTTCAGCGGGCTGTTTTTAACACAGAATTGCTCATTGTGTGTGGATCCGAAACATTGATTAATGTTTAAGACATAACGCGAGTGACGCGGGTTTTACGAGGATGCGCAGGGGAGGATATGCGAAATGTTTGAAAGTATATTAACATAAAAATATTTGAACACTGTTACTTGGAAAAAATTCAGAAATGCTTGAACACCTGAAATTGTAACGGTAAACTTTGAAAATTGAATTAATCGTGCGTTTCAGATTTCATCATTAAATTAATAATGACGTATTTACGTGTAAATATCGCTTGTATCCCAGAAAATTTCAAACTGGACCAGTTGGAAGGCCGAATATATCGGTGTGTAAAGTTCATTCCCCGCCATTGAATCACAGTCGATTTTCGTATCCATGATGGATCGGTGGGCGATGTAAAAAAGCTCGCCCGCGATACGACGGGGCACGCGTTCGCGATCGAGGGTAACGCACGTGACCTTTGTGCGCCTTTTATTCATAGATTAAGGTGCCGATATGCATTTAGAGAAGTGTGGCATTAGCGACATTAAACAGTTTCGAAAGCGTCTCGCACGCGCGCGCGCGCGCGCGGCCACGATCTTTTCATACGCGTCAAATAATTTCCACACACGTTGCACAGTGTGGAGATGCGCGGGATGAAAACTCAGCCGACGGCAATCATTAATATTTACGAATTTCGTGGATTCCGCTCGGGATTCGGCCGGGACGACGCGGAGCCCAGCTGCGGAATTTCGCCCGTTATCTCACGCGTACGCACATATGCATACATGTGAACACACGCGAAGGAAACTGAATCTCCACTCCCTCTTCCTGCTTCGACTCGTTACCATGTGTTTCAAAAGATGCTTCCTGCGAAGAGCAAATGCGTGTCAAGTCGTGCTATATCTTATCACCAGCCTGTTATTCAGCTATTGTCGTCGCGGATGAAGCGATTTCACGCTCGCTCGTGATAAGTCGCGACGAATAATTTTTGGGGAAGCGGCAACGAAACACCGTTTCTGCACGGGGGAGGAAATCGTCGCGTATTTTTTAACGTAACTACGAACGATGCGAATTTGGCACGTCAATCGGGAAAAACATGACGAATTCTCTCTCTCTCTCTTTCTTTTTTTGAGTAATTTGAATTTTATAGACAACAACCGCTCGTCGACGCGTGTCGCATCGATTTCCCCCGCGTCACCGGCGTGTACACACACCGTGCTCAGCAACGAGACAGAACCAGCTCCCACGCAGATCGGCTCGTAATGGCGCTCGAATGAACACCGGCCGCGATACGATCGTCTAATCGGCCTGCGACGATGACACCCCCGGCGCATCCTGCTGGAAAATCCGCGGCACCCTCCCGAGGTGTCACAATAAAACAAGCTGTGGCCGGTGGCCACTTGACGACAGGGGGTATAGCCGCTCTCTCACCCTTAATGTATACTAAGCAGGGGCTGCGTGCCTTTTTTTTTCCTCTTCTTCCATACTCTCCTCGGATCTCGCGGGGACTCGGTCGGCTAATCGAAAGTTGATTGTTTGGGAAAAAGTCGTCGTGAGTGCATCACCGCCGTTTCACATTCGCGCGTCTCCACGCTGTGATACAATTGCGCAATACGTTCGATGATCAATCTCGAGGGTAAATTTCTCTTCGTACACGTACATTTAATGATTTAACGGAGAAAAACGCCGAAGCTGACGTGGGTACGGTAAATCGACACACCCGTGTTTCTCGGCTTCAAACTTTCAAGGCGTTAGAACCCTAAAAACGAGTGATATATCGGTTTGATGCTCTTCCTCTAATTGATAAAAATAAATGCCAGTGATAATGAGAGTAGTTAATTTTAAGTTGGGGTCGAGGATAACAGGGTGACGCATAATCGTCGCGAATATCGGGAGATTTGGAAAAATCGTCAACATCACAGGTTCTATCGCGGGGAATCGATAAAAAGCACCCCGTCGGGCGCCTGGTCGAATTTCGTGGGGGGATTTTGCAGCGGTTTCCCACAGCTCTGGCAACTCACGGCCCAATTTGCGCGTGCCAATGAATAAGAATAAGGTATTAATGTATCGCCACCGCAATTGACTCCGCGCGTGGCCCTTATCGCGGTCTCTCTCGGGCCCGTGTCGATTTCCCGATAAAAATCCGAGAAATCGTCAACGTCCACCGGAAGATTTATGCATTCGCGGTAAAAGTGCGCCACATGAAAATTTTATCGTCCCGAGGGCGTTCGCGGGCAAATTTCTGCGATCCGATAATCCGGCACACTGCGTGAAGGGAAAATTTTTTCGGCAGCAACGTGACACGTGTCTGCTGTAAGAATAAAAAGTCTAATGATCGTTTACGATCTGACCGAATCGACGAAGCTGAGAGCCAAAGGCCGGGTCGAGAAAAAACCCGCCGGGGAAAAGATGCGGATTAATTGCAGGACGATGTAGCGTGACTGTTAATTAAGCGTCGAGATGATCCTCTCCACAGTTTACGGCACCTTAAAAATTAATCTCCCGTCGATTTGTTCGCTTAATCCGAAATTAATACTTCATGCCGTTGCCCGGGCCCTCCGACAACTTGACCCTGCGATTCTACGACCGTGAGGACGCCGACCGGTGCCGCGAGAAGGTTGGGAGGGCGGAGCATCCCTTATCAGCGGTGAACACTCGCGCAGCCTCCGTCTCCTCTCTCGTTTCAATAGCCTACCTACCTACCCGAAATCTCAGCGGCACTTTCACTTGTACACGAGTGTCGCCGTTGAATAGTCATCTTGCCGTAAGCCACTGTCGTAGATGTTTTTTTTCTTCAACCAGACGAGCTTCGTGCCACTTTCGTATCGACTCGAGGGTTGAAATGAAAATGAAAAAAATCTTTCATTTATAGCGCAAACGTAATCTCCGCAACGAGCATTCTTTAAGATTCAAGTAAATAAATAAATAAACACTTCAATTAATTTCAAGACGTAATTATACCACATTATTTATATATTTTTGGGATAAATTTCAGATTCATTCTTCAATTTCGAGTGAAAATCAAATTCATTCGGCGACTTAGAATGGAAAATTCACCCTATATTAGTAGAAAATCACTCGAATTCAAGTGACTCCGCTGTTACTTTGCTTTCGGAGTCAAATTTCACTCGAGGGCATTTATTCTCGAAATTTCGACACTCAGATTGCCATATTCGAGATAGAATTTAGAGTGGTATATCCACACCATTTCCAATCCTGAAATGAAAAGACACCCGGTCTTCTTCGGAACATCCTCGATGTCTCTTAAAATTTTGTCTCACCGAAAAGTTATTTTCATGATGATGCAATATTTTCCCCCCCACAGCGAGCTTATTCGGCGGAATGAGAGAGGTTGCCCCGAATGGTTTTCGATTTCGCCGACGGGGTAAAATCAATTTTTGAACAGTTCGAACCGGTGTTCTACCAGGGATATCGAGATCTCGCTTGGGTGTGCCGACGACGAGAAAGAGAAAGGAAGAGAGGGAAGGAGAAAAAGAGAAAGCGAGAGAGAGAGAGAGGCGTGTCGCTGGTTTTGCGCAGCGTCCCATGAACGTCAACGCGCTCGAATGGAGCATCCCCGTGCCGCGGCGGGGTCGAGCGCGAAGGGTGAAATCAATTTTCGTTATCGCCGTCAACCAGCCGCCCCGCACTAATCCCATTATTAGTGTTTGTTTTCCACGTGTGGCGCTCGCGCCCGCTGACACATCGATCTTCTCGCGTATTTATAATATGTGCACGCACGCACGCACGTGAGACGTTTAGAAACTCGAATTACCCCCCCCTCGCCCGTGTCACGAATCACCATATAATACGGCGAAATTAAATCGCCGCTTGTGTGAAAAGAAACAAAAATCAACCAAGCGAGAGAAGAAGAGAAGGGGATATTTCTTAAACAAAAAGCCGCAACATTTTGCCGAAGCGCTCGTCCGAGACGATTATTTTCGACAACTTCTAGGCACTATCGGCTCCAATTTTCGTTGGGTTGACCATGTCTCGAAATATTCAAAATATATTTATACAGGATGTTCGAGAAGTCTCCGCACGGTCTAACATTTCAGAAAGCAAACATTTTACAAAAAATGTTCCAAAGGGAAGACAAAAGTTTTAGTGCTTGAAAGAATTCATCTAACAGTGTAAACAGTTTAGACGGCGTTGTCAAAATTAAATCCAGGCCGACTTGAATTCTTTAAATAAAATTATATGTTTTTTTTTTAACATAAATCGATTTCTCGTCATTCTGTATATAAAGTACCGGAATAAGATAATCGAAAAGTGAATATTTTCTGCTTGATATTTTCATCTCGATAACTGTTCACACGTATGTACATATAATGCAAGAATGTTAAACGATACTTTTTTATCATCGCACCATCTTATCACTTATCAATCTCAAAATATTCATTCCAATATTTTCACACTTATGCTGAAAATGTTCGGGGTGAGGTCAAAATTCGTTACAATCATTCAACAGATCGATTTTATTCGCACGTGTGCAATCGAAAAATTGATTGCGCCGCTCAGCAACATATACGTTACATTGTCACAATTAATCATATTGCGTATCGCCCGCGAGCGTCAGAATCGACGTTGAATTTCAACGTCGAAGTTGCGTATCATATTAGGAACAATATCTCACTCTGAATGCATCTATGACTTTATGTTACGCTTGAAGCATAAATCCGCGCGAGTCGCTATCGCAGACTAAGAGAACCGACTGAAAATATTTACAGCAACTACAGAGTTGCGATCTCGCGAAGTGTATAATCACAATCTCAATGATATTCGAGATCTTTTATCACCGGAAAAAACGCGAAACGAATCTAATGAAGATGTAATTCATCGTAGCTGCAGATTTCACGAGATCTTCTGGTCGATCTCGCGGTGCTTTCATCGACGAAATCTGGGTTTCACGTCGTCTAAACTAATGTTTATTAAGTTACCGCAACACGGAGTATCTCGAAACCACCAGCCGCATCCTTCTCGCTACATGAATTTACATCGAGTAAACTACCGAGTATTTACACGAGCAAATCGAATTCGCGCCACCTTCCGAACACGGTCTTATTCGGGACTTTATCGGTATCTTATCGGGAAAATACTGAGTGTCGGTGACTCAGTCTTCTATTGAAAAGCGAAGCAAAGGATCAACAGGGGCACCATGACGACGCAAATGAAATAAATCGTAGTCCGTGGCACGCACATGGACACCACCATGTATTCCTCGTTCCACTGCGAATCGTTGCCGCTCAACGGCACCTCCAGTATCGTCCTTTCGTTGCTGAAGATATTGAACGGCAATGAGCACTCCTTCGTGCTGTTCTTGCAAGAATACACCGGATTCGACGTGTTGTAGACAGTCTTCAGCAGGTCGAACTGCACCCGCACGTAATTTGGTTGGATCTCGTTCTCCGAATTGAACACGAAGAAGTAATAACCGTTTAGAGGTACTCTGCGGCCCAATTATGTAACAATGCCATCGCAAATCAAACAGGTGTACGATTAATCGAAATTACTCAGACGTATCATCGACGTATTCGACGTCACGGTGATCACTGATAACCGTCTCGTTAAATTAAAGCGTGACTTTATTCCATCTAAATAATCAGTCCTGTTAAAAGCCTGTGTAAAAGCTCGTCGGATCGTCGATAATCTCATTGGCTCGAGAAATGAGTCTGACGCGCAATCAGGCTATGACCTGAAAGGTGATCGATAACACAGATATTTTAATTAATGGTATGCATTGTTCCATTACTTTAGATAAAAGGGATTCGCATGAAAATTCGACGAGCTTTTGCAAGCTAATATAATCAACATAGAGAACCGATGAAAGTTATCAATATATACACGTCGTATCTTCGATAACTCGATCGTCAATTAATTTTGCGCAATCGGTGGAAATCGACGCTGAAATCAACGTATAGATACAGCGCCTATGAAAACACGTCTCTTTTTCGAAGAGGCGAGACATCACCAATAATCCACAAATACACAAATACATTTATATGCTTACTTGTACGTCACGGTGTTGGCGAAGGAGGCCGTAACATGACGGCTTTCGTGTTTGGGTGTGCATTGGCGATGCGGAGTCAATGGTAAGTTCAAGATAAGACCTTTACACTCCAGCAGCCGCTCCTCGGAGCTGCTAAACGAACTCCAGAACTCGGAGTTGCTCCTGTCGTTCAAGTCCGTCTCGTTCACGGTGCCTCGGTGTTCCGCGATCCCGTCCGGGTTCAACATACCCTGAAGAAATATAGAATTTACTTATCATATCTCTTTCTCTCTCTCTCTCTCTGGAATTGTCACAACGTTTTTCGTCACAGTGAGATGTTTCAAATTCATGAAGGAAGTAGAATAAGATAAAGAAGCGAGATTCTAACCTCTTCTAATGGAGCGTCGCCGTCCTCATCTTCCCACGTCAAATCCCGATAAAGCGGCGATGAGAGGACCAGGTCCCTCCTTCGTCTGTGCTTAGCCTCGCTCGTCAATCTCTCGTCATTCATCGTTTCGTTCACCAGTCGCCTCAGCGCCTCACCCTCGACACCTTGGGCGTCGATCTCGTCCATCAGCTTACGCAGCATCTGTCTGCCACGACTGCCCAAGGAACTGATCTTTCGCAGAACATCTTGAAACATCTCCGCGGAGTCCAACCGTTTGTTTTCCGTTTCCGCTTGCATGGTCTCCCGTGAAACGACGGTTTCCGTTCGCACGTCGGATATCGTCGAACCTCGACGGACATCGAGAGAAGAAGACGAAGAAGACGTGGAATTCTTTTGGATTTCGAGTTTCGCTTCATCGTGTCGTCTTCTTCCTTCTTCCTCTTCCGACGACTTTTCCTCGGAAAAAAACGATGCACTCGAAGACATCAGCTTGGATCTGAAGAACACGAACATACTTTTTTACTTATACAAATTTCAATTTAGGAAAGAGTGTCGTTTAAACAAAAATTAAACGGAAGTAGAAATTGATACCACAGTCGATTATTCCTGAATCGTGAGAATCCAATTGATCAGTTAGCTTACTGCTTACGTCTTACTGTATACTTTACTGCAGGTGGTCCTTAATAACTGATTTTCAGAGGCGGAGCAAGCAACGAGCGGCATGAAACAGGACACCGCCTCGAAAGACATATCTAAAGGTGGTGTGGAAATGATAGTGCTCTGTCACTTTCCTGTCACGATAACAGTCACGAAAGAACGAAAGATTATTATCTTCGTCACACGTTGCTCGCTGCTTACTCCGCCTAATTCTAAGAAATAAGCCATTTTTTTCTTATAAACTGCTAGTTATTTTTCTTCGTACATGCCTACGAAGTGCAAACCACCGCTTTCCATTCACTCATTTGCTCAAACAGATTAATTAATTCCTCGTTAACACGTTGTAAATTTTGCAAAATGCTACATGACTCTCCTATTCAGCTTGACCTGTACACGAGCATAAAAATTTTCCGGACACCTTGTATACACCGAAGAAAAAATATTTAAAAAGTGTTTCACATTCTAGATACTGATAATATATTTATTTATATTAACATTCATATTTTCCAAAAATTGTTTCGAAAATGAGAAAATATATATTTTCTTAAAACCGTAGCTTTCCATGGAAGCAATCGTTTGTTTTATATGAGTGCAAGAATTTAGACTTAAGATTAAATATCGATACGCCGAATCAATACTTTTCACCTTTTAGATATTCTTTCTGTCAGAGTGTAACTATTAATAAAGCATCGGTTATTAAAGACAATAACGCACTCTGTACTACTTTCCGAGGTCTCTTTATGATTACCAAATCTGCTAATCGCTTTTTGCCGAGGAAGAGGATGATGAGGCTGACCCGAAATCTCCGAGTGTTTCGTGGTAGAGGTTGTCGTTAATTTGTCGAATTTGTCAATATTGGCGGACTCCCGGAATACGCTCTTGTAATGGTGATGCGGATTCTCTTTCTTCCTCTTCATGTCGAGAGTCTTGGCGAGAATCTGAGTGAGTATATTTCGCAACGCTTTGGCATCCAGCTCATGACTGCCGCCCGGTTGATGCGAATATTCGATCGACTCGGAAACGTTCGAACGCTGGACGCCGTCCTCGTGATGAAAGTGCACATCTTGCCCGGCTCGTCTCATCTTTTCAGGCACATTGCTGAGACTCGTCGCCTGCGTATAACAATTAAAAGATAAATTATTGCGAAATAACACGTTCCGCACGTGAAATAATCAAGTAATACAAACGATGTGCATGTATGTTCCAACAGCTGTTTCATTTCTCAAAGTTTCATTCGTTTCCAACGGGTTAAAATTCGTACGGAGCTCGGCGCTCTTTGATAATTGCACGAAAAATAATTGCGAGGAACAAATTAAATTGTTATATTTCCCGTCAGTTCTACAATTTATATCTCGCACAAAGAGAGCGCGAAGAGATAGCTGCAAATTAAGCACGGATCATGACGGATGAGAGAGACGCACTTCTGTGGTGCCGTTCGTTGTAAGAAGTCCTTGTTCCTGAGCGGTCTCGAGAAGCTCCTCGAGCTCCTCGCTACTATCGTCTCCGATGAAGGCGCACTCGTGCAGATGCTTGTGCCCACGGATTATTGTTAAAGAAGCACCTGGCCATCTGCGAACGATGGAACGTTCGGTAACTCGATCGTACAATTAATGTGATATTAATAAATTAATAAAAATGTTATTAATAAATTAATAAAATAAAAATTAAAATAAATTAACACGAAATTAATCAATTTCTCTTGCACAAAGAAAAAGGATCGGTCGAATTAACGTGACACTGAACGAACCAAACGCGTTGAAAGGAACAGAATTTCTTAAGACCGAATGTGATTCATAAAAACCGTTTTTTCTTTGTATGATACAACGCGTCATATTAACAGTTGTTTTCGGACGTTAATTTTTAAGTGAATTTCAATCGAGAAATCGATTTTTTGTGTGAGGGAAAACTTGACGACTCGTCTGTCTATATATCGAAGTGGAATTTCGCGAAATAGCGAGCCCAGATTTCCACAACTCTACCTTACACAGGTCGAGACGGTGACGCTACTGCCGCGCAGCAGGTAAAATCCCCAGTACTCCTTCATGTCGTCCTCCAGGATCAAGTGTCTCGTCATCGAAACGGGCACCGCTTCGCTCTGAACCGCTGGCTCGCCGCTCATCAGATACGCGTTGAACGTGGCGTTAGCTTTGATCAATTGACTCTACGAACAACAAGCCAATGTCTGTCTGCTTCGTTCTATTCGCATTGCCTGGTCGCATTTCTGGCAACAGTTTGACAGCATAATAAATCAAATCCGATAGAACAGATCCTGTGTTAGATTTGTTGCCTTTTTGCCGTCAGATATTTGCAGCAGGCTCTGCTCGGAATTTCTTTGCGCAGGTTTGGCTATCTGGGAATATGGTTGTGACAACAATAGATGGATATGTGTCAACGACAAATTTTAATACGATAACTATTTAATTTTATTTCGCGTACATTTTTGTTACAAGCACGGAGAATTTTGTAGTAACCACAGCTATTTTCTCCGTGCCTTATTGTTCCCGAATTATTGCAAGAATTGACACGTGAGGTCTGCGTGAAAGTGAAGGAAATCCCTGGAAACGAGACGATAACGGTAAGACATCTTACTTGGCACCAAATGGTCGATATTCTGGCGTCGATCAGTCTCTGATCCGATACTGTCAGAGGGTACAGCTGTTCGGAGTATACATGGTACCGCAGGTACATAGGCCCGGCGATCAGAATGGACGGCAGGAATATCACCAGCGTGCATAATCGCAGCAATCTGAACGGTACTTTGCAACTGGATCTTCGAGGTTGCCAATCTCGCGGGCGAACGCCGTCTTCTACCGATCGTTAGATGTAAAATTACCGTCAGATTCATAGTGACGACATGTTTACGGTAAAATTACGGTTGATAATTTATTGGTAATTTTAATATAGATTAAAACTATCACACCTTTTGTTTCGGAAATCCTGATAAAAATTCGTTTTAAATCTCTCTAGTTATTATGTACTTGTTTTCTTTTTAATTATTATATATTATTTATAGTGTATCAATAAACAGTATTAAAATATTTTATGAAAAATATGAGTTGAATAAAGTGATTTACATATCTTAAAGATCAAATAGCTACCTTTGGGTTTTATACGGGGTGGGGCAGTCAAACCCCCTTTTTTCAGATAGTTCGAAAAAAAGTACTGAAATCGGGGAGGGGTAGGGGTTTGACCTTTGCATTTTAGGTAGTGGGAAGTTTAGTAGCCATGCAGCGTTGAACCGGAGAACAACGAGGTTTCGCCGTTAAAGCGTTTTACCTGAATGGTGAAAGCTACGTAGGCGCGCAACGAGCGTTCCACCCGACATTTTAATCTCTTGCCTCGAGCTCCTGTACCGGACAGAAAAACCATGAAGAATTGGATTGAAAATTTGGAAACAACAGGTCGGACAACGAAGGAAAGAGGAGGTACAGCAAGGACCATTCGCACTCCTGAGAATGTGGAAGCTGTGCGAGTTGCGATCGCAACGAAGCCCTCGAAGATCTGCTCGACGCCACAACATTGCTCTAGGATTTTCAAACCGAACAGTAAGAAGAATTTTGCATGATGACCTACACCTACATCCATACAAAATTCAAATAGTCCAGGCTTCAAATCCTCGTGATCATGCGGCTCGAGTTCATTTTTGCGAGGTAATGTTAAAGATTAGAAGATGACCCACAACTCATTCATAAAGTGTGGATGAGCGATGAAGCTCATTTTCATCTTAGTGGACACGTCAACAAGTAGAATTTTCGCTATTGGGCTCCAGAAAACCCTAATGAACTTCATGAACGGCCACTCCATTCCGCTAAAGTAACCGTGTGGTGTGCAGTCTTGGAAAATAACGGTCGTCATTTACCAGACATGATTTTCAAAAAGTGAACCTTTCATTGCCTAAATAAATTTCCACTCGTGTACTTAAGATTTCTTACGATAAATTGAATTTTCTTTTTTTTTAACTTTTTTCCGAGCTATATGAAAAAAGGGGGTTTGACTGCCCCACCCTGTATTAAAGCTTTTATTGTCGTAATTTTTTCTAAATCGTCCACTTTCCAAAATTATTGGAGAATTTATCGTAATATATCGAGTAAGTTACTGTCGGATTGAGTTATTCTCATCTCGAGCCGACATTGTCCAAAACAACGTGTAATTTTTATCAAATAAATAAAATCAAATAAATAAAACAATTAAACACGTGTGATTAATAACGCGTTATTAAATAATCGTGTCTCGCGATTTCCGAATACTTATCGATCATTTGACTTCTCTCTAAGTAATGATCTCGTTTTCCTCGTCTCTCTCACCGTTGTAATCGCGCAGATATTGTGTATCACGACGAAACGATCATTAGGACAATTAATTAGCGCGCGAATTATTTTGCTTGTTGAGAATAAATTCGACTGTTAATTCGCCCGTTATCAGATCGGTCTGTTACGCTTACCAAGACGAGGTGAATATTACAAAAGTGAGCGAATTTACCAGAATATTTATAATTTCATTAGTCGACGCCTAATAAATTGGCTCACTTTTTTGTCATTTTTACCTCGTCTTGGGAACGTAATAGTCCCTCAGGGCGCGTGACTGAAAGTAGACTGGATCGGGACGCTTCATTAATGATTAATTGGGCACGATCAGTCGACTCTTTACATATTGAAGCCGACTGTAGGTAGGAAATCAAGTAACACAATATATCTCCTTATCGCTTATCTCCAGTGGAAATTCTATGCGAGACACACTTTCATACGTTGCACGTAAGCGGACTGAAAAACAATGGAAAATTCCTCGCATCTCTCGCCTCTTTGCTAAAGTCCTAACTGCTGATATGCGAGACCTCGTTTTGCGTTGTATCCTTACGGTTATATCGCTGCGCGAATTTTCCTGCCCGAAGAGGAAACCTCATATCTCGCTTTCGTTAAAAAAAAAAAATGAAAAAATCGATTTCAAGTCCATCGGGGAATCTTTTTCATCCCATAATTATTGGTCCCATAATTATCCTTTAGAATCGCAAACGATTCTCAGCATCTCTCTTGCTTCCTTTGTTCAGAAACAAAAGACGCCGTTGCGAAACGAGAGAGCGCGTCTCTCGCAAGAAGGAACCTTTACCTCCGTGTTTCCCGAAACGATAATAATTTATCTCTTTCGAATGAGCGGCGGTCGATACGCCAATTAGCCGCGGAGACGTCAATAACTCTTACAACACGTCTATCTGAGTTGTCCGGCGCATCCGCGCGGCATAGATAAGCCGTGAAGAAGTTGATTAAATAGAACCTCCGAGCGCGCGGACCGTCTATTTAAGGAGGAACACGTGGTAAGCGGCGTGAGATTACGCGCGCGAGCGAGCGGCGACTCGATGAACACGTGGAGGAGTGCGGGAACAAACCTCTGCGAAAGACGGACCGAGCGATCATCCACGCGCGAGGTCATCAGTCTCACCCTCGTATCTCAGGACGAGGCGATGACCCAATCTACGGAATCGCGCTGCCGAAGATAGCTTATCGCGCCGATAAGCTTCTTCTCTTCTCCGCTGATCGCGAGCTCGGTCGCGCGGAGAAATTATCGTCATTATCAGTATGCAAAGGCCTCCGGTCTTTTCTTCGCGAGTTTCTTTCTTTTTTCTTTCACACGCAGTCGAAGGATTGAAACTCTCGCGCACACCTGACGTCTGTCCATTCGACGACGCTCGTCGCTCCGAAGGAAAATCAAACTCTTAGAAATGAAACGCAAAATTATAAACAATCCTCGCGATAAAAGTGTCTCGGTGCTCATAGCGTTACCGGGAACTACGCGGCAGGGAGTTTGATTCAATCATACGTTTATCTCCCAGTAAACACGAACTAACAACCGAGTAACATTATATTTAAAGACGGGCGATACGGAAAAAAACAGCGATATTTCTTATCGATATGTGTTGTAAATAAAAACCGTCGGTATATCCAAAAATGTGAGATAGCGTTAGCGTTAATTTGCAACACGTGTCGATATGAAATATCGATATTTTCTACTGTATCGCCTATCCCTACTGTTATATCAATGTTATAATTTCTCACTCAACAATGTAAGCGCGATATGACATATTTTGTTCGTTTTATGACAATTACATTGTCGAATAGGAAATTATAACATTGTTATTATCACAATGTTATTATCATATTTTTTATGTGTGGTTTAAACCACTGAATCGGTTTTCTTTATTCGCTAATAATCTTAATGATACCATTGATCTTTATCACATATCCTTGCGTTCAAAAACGCCGTTTATAATTACCTCAACCCAGGCACATTCAGAAGTAACGTATTATTATTCTTATTATACTTTCTACTTTTTTCTCTTTTTATCTTTACACTATTTTTGTATTTTCTATGTATCTTTTTATATGTTTTTTTCGGTTCTTAAAAGCATCGAAGTACATCTCCCACAAATAAATAAATAAATAAATGAATATAAATCAAAAGAAAATTAGTTGAGGTTTATCGGGCTTCGGATATCTCGCACCAGGATTTCGCGACTGAAAAATTACAAATATCTGCACTCGAAACAACTTTTATACGTATGTTTCTTAAAGAGACTCTCCAAACTGGATCGAATCGTAGTTATAGCAAGTCGCACGTTCACGAGTAGCCGGGAAATTTCCCGAAAATCATTCGAAACGTCATCCTAAAAATAAGTTCACGAGAGAATGCGACAGTCATCATCGTCGATTCGCGTTGCGCTTTGTTTACTAAAAATCTCGTTTCTCGCGCACGAAAGAGCACGACGGAAAGGACACGTGTTGCGCGGCGCTCGATCGAAGTCCGCCAAGTCGCGCG
>NW_014556062.1:1556436-1625826 GCF_001313825.1 Dinoponera quadriceps | reverse complement strand
GGGGGGGGGGGGGGGGGGGAGGAGTCTATCATGCGAAAGCGGCATCGGTACCGTAGTACCGATCAAATGAGCTACATTAACACGTTCATTGCCAAGCTGAAAATTGGGATTTCGTATTTAAAAAATTTTTTTAATTTAGTTTTTATTGTGCTCAAAATAAGTTAATATATTATTTATATGCTTTTATTATTATGTACTTAGGATTTATGTACTCTAAATATCTATTACGCGATAACGCGTGATCGGCCGTTTGGTGAGAACTCGCATCACGCGATATCGCGTGATTGGCAGTGAACGTGTTAAAGAAGAATACGCGATCGCATAGAGTGAATGTGCTAGCGTGCCTTTATGAAGCCGGCGTTTCCTCTTACTGCTGCACAGTGTGCGGCTAATGATCACCGAGCGCTGCGTTTATTGTTCGAAAGTTCATCTCCCTCCGTTTCATTATTACAAAAAAAAAAGAATATTACGAATCATGTAATGAATACTTTTTTTCGATAAAATTCGCAATGTATCTCGCATCCAACATGAAAATATATATTTCCTGAGAATTGCTAAAAAAAAAACGAATTCTATTGGACACGGGATACTTTACGAAATTTATCAAGTGTTGCAACTTTCTTTGCGACTGACTATACAAAAATACGTTGTTCCTTCTTCATATTACGACCACAGAAAACTTTTCCCACGCATCCCATATATTTCTCATTCATTTTTACAAATCATAATATTCTCGCATGACTCTTTCTCTCGGTTGTATTTTTATACTCTATATATATTATCTTCGGTGAACTTTCTAAACCAAAGGCCACACATTTTTCAACCAAAAATTTTAACGAACGAGACGCGATTCGCGAAGTTCTCTTCCTCCGATACCGTTGTCACGGCAATTTTTGCGCGACGGTGTCAACGAATCGTCACATATCATCGCACGCATTTGCGAAAGGTAATTAATGAAACGCCTGATGTTTGCATTTGCGCGGTGGCGATCAACGATGTTCGCTTTCGCGCGATGCGCGCTATCATTCAGCCGATAATGAAACCGGCGCGTTTCTGCTGGCTCGAAGCGATAAGCGGGTCACCGTCGGAGATTCTCTCACCGAGCATACCTATCTTCAGAGGCGTCGTTGGCATCTTCCCACGGGGATCTCAGCGCGGACGCTGAGAAAACTCGCCCAGGAAACCAAGCGGTCTCGTTCACCTCTCGACCGGCGCGAACGCGAAACTTCGCTCTTAGCAATTCGCTCAAGCCACCCCCGTATCCCTCTGATCTACACTTCCCACAGGATGCTCTCGTTAATTACACCGCACAATGTTAAATTACAATTTTAATCGCTCGCATTTTCTCGCTCAACATCGTTCGTCGCTCGCATCTCGGACTCTACAGCGAAGCTCCACGCGCTACGCACAATCGATCGGTCTCAACTTCAATAAAAAAATACTAATCACCGGTTAGCTTCGATTTCAACCTCGTTCAAAAGTATCAGATTTAACTTCACGTAGCTTCGATGAAGTTACTCTTTCCTCAGCGAGTGCCGTTCTCTCACACTTCGCAGAAACGAGGGAACCTTCCGAAGGCACCCTTCGGAGAGGACTCGCTCGTTCGACACGAAAGCGTGTCTCCGTCGCCAATCAAGACGTTGCACCCGCGTTCGGTTGCATCGTTAAGTTACACTAAATACGCGCGACACGCATCGCTCGCGATCGAGAGATCGACTGAATCCGCGGACGAGCATGCATGCCACGTATCGACGCCTTATCGCGTTTTAATGTCGTACGGAGTAAGAAGCCGACGATCGGCCGCGCGTATTTGCATAGACAACGAACGAGACGCCGCTCCGTCTGTCCGTCCGTCCGGCGATATCGCACGATCACCGCTCGCGAAACGACGCCATGCGACTGCCGAGGAGCGATATATGCTTTTCAAAATAAATTCCGGGATCTTAATCACCGGCTTCCGCCTCTCCTTCCCTCCTTCCCCCGCCGTCCCTCGCAGTCTGTTACGGTCGGCAGTCGGCTTGTCAATAGTGACAACGAGCCGGCGAGCGTGAATCGCGCCGCCGAGAAAAATAGTCGGAAACGAGTGTGTGTGTGTGTATGTGTGTGTTTCAGACAATTACT
This sequence comes from Dinoponera quadriceps, assembly GCF_001313825.1. Taxonomy (NCBI): domain Eukaryota; kingdom Metazoa; phylum Arthropoda; class Insecta; order Hymenoptera; family Formicidae; genus Dinoponera; species Dinoponera quadriceps. The sequence goes on along the minus strand of NW_014556062.1, from coordinate 1,623,705 downwards.
CGAGCACTTAACTAACTTAACGTACGAAACAGCGACATATCCCGCCGTATCCGCACGGTATCTTCGCAATGAGATAAGGCTACACCGAGTCGCGCTACGAATCTCTGATCGAGAGAGATGAGGGTGTATCTTCGATCCCGCGGAGACGTGTGATTTTTACTTTCTGAATCGCTCGGAGAGCGAATTTCACACAAACACGAGCGCCGGCACATTATCACCGTTATACTTTCGCCGTCGCTGCTTGAAATCGCAAGAATGAAGTTCACTCGAGCTCAGAGTGGACTTCATATGTTCGAATGTTCTAACCAATCGTAGCGAATGTGTCCCTCTGGCGATGGTGAAGTACACCGGACTCACTCTTCGATTTCGAGTGGAAATCTTCACTCGACGATTCGAGAGTGGAAAATTCACAGTGCCGGGGCGAAAAGTCGCGTGAATTCGAGCGACTCGACGGTCGTTCCACTTCTCGAGCGAGATTTCGCACCAAGAGACGCATCGAGAGAGAGAGAGAGAGAGAGAAAAGCTGCTGCGATCCATTCTTCGCGCGTAAACCGCTCAATTATCGTGCAGAGCAGTCGTTCAATTATCAATACAGTAATTACAGATCACTTGTGACGAGACTGATTCTTGCCACTTCTGTCGTCCTTGGACTTCTCGCCCCTACGCCGCTTGTTCAACGGGTTCCGGGGATCGTAGATCTCGAACCAATCGTCGTCCTTCGTGCTGGCGTCCTTCGCAAGCACCGGCGCCTTCTCCTCGCAGTGCAAGGTGTGCGTCATCCAGGACTCGTCAGTCGGATCGTCGTCCTCGTTGCTCGGCAACGTCGTCTTGTCGAGATGCTCGGTGCTGCTGTTCTTCGTATGTTCTTTGGCGTTCTGCAGCTTATCCCTGAATTTGTTCAGCAGCTCCATCGTGAAGTTCTCGCGCACCTTACCCTTCTTCGGCAACTGCGCCTTCGCTTTCTTGTATCTCATTTGGGTCTCTGTGTACTCCTTCATCACTTCGGACTTCTCCTTCTCGTCGTGCTCCTTGTCATTCTCCTCCTTGTCGGCTTGCTCGCGCTCCGCCTTCTTCGCTCGCTTCTCGTTTTGCACGTCGCGCTTCAGCTCGCGTATCTCCTTCCTAATTGCCTCGCTGCGTATCACATTTTCGTCAATATGAAATGTCGTTTCAAAATCATCTAATTACAATTACTTATAACTGTGTTCTATTTGGAAGAAACAATTCTATCTGCGTTTCGTACGGTAAATATAAATATATGCAGGAAAACGATGTGACATACGCCTTTTTCTTCCGCTCCTCGTACCGATCCTTCCCGAAATAATATTCCTCCTCCACCTCCTTATCCTCATTATTCGTTTCCTCCTTCTCGACCTCGTCCTTGACTTTCGGCTTTGATTGCAAAGTCTTCTTCGAGTCCCTTAATTTACTCTTGATCCTTTCTTTCATAGCCCTGTTGTTACATCGTGCGATAACATTATATTTCACCGCAACAGCGATAATAATTATTTTGCATTATGCGGTGAGATATTTCGTTTCTACAAACTCACTCTTTTTCCTTTGCCAAAGCGGCCAATTCTTCCGGGGTGCGCGTTTCGCCGTCGCTCTCCCAGTCGCTGCTCCGATCTTCTTTGAATCTCTTACTCGGTGGTCCCGCCGGCTCAACTACAGGCTGCGCACTCAACTTCGGATCGGACAAACAATCGTGCGCCGACTTTCCCTTGCCACTGTATTGTTTGTTTAAAACTGACGATTCCTCCTCATCTTCTTCAGCTTCCTCCCCGAATGACAGTAGCTTGAAATTTCTGAAGAAATTTACAGATGTAGAGAAACGACACTTACTATTATCTGGGGCAATGTTCATCTTACTTTACACCAGCCTTCTTGACTTTCTTGCTGTCCTTACTGTCCGTTTTCTTCTCAAGTCCGACCCTTGGAACGATGTCCTGGAAAGGATTACTTAACACCTCCGTTTTTAAGATCTTCTGTGGATATTGAGGCCTGTCGTTCTGGAATGTAAATGTACCAAGAGATGTGTTCTTTTATATACAAACATTATAAATAGACACATACACCCACACACACTTACTTCATCTACAAGAGCATCTTCCAATTTGAGCATATTGTAAATTGTTTCGCCGGTAACTTTGCCAAAAATGGTATGATTATTTTGTAAGTCCGGTGTTGAGCCAAGGGTGAAGAAAAATTGAGAACCATTATCATCTTTTCCAGCATTGGCCATGGCAAGCAAGCCCCTCCGGCAAAAACGTAATCTTGTGTGAAATTCATCCTATAAATAAATCATGTAAAAGACAATTGTTCATCCAAAATTAAGAATACAGAGATACAAGGATATAAGTTCGAATTATGAACAACTATACCTTAAAAGGATATCCATATATACTCTCACCACCTTCTCCTGTTCCTGTCGGGTCTCCACCTTGCGCTATAAAACCTTTTACAACTCTGTGAAATATCGTGCCATTGTAGTAACCTTCCATACAAAGCTGTATAAAATTTTTGCAAGCCTTGGGCGCTTCTTTTGTCCATAATTCCAAATCTATGTCACCGAATGTTGTCTTCATTACCACCTATCAAATTAGCAAATTAGCAAAGAAAGAGGAAAGGAAAGTAGAGTAAATAAATGAAAAACAAGATGTGATTTAACTGTAATATTTAATGTAATACTAAGAAACTCTACAGAGTAAATCTTGATGATGTTACATTCACACATTGGTTGATTTAAATTTTTATTAAAAGCAAAATTTACCTTCAAAGCTTTTATGTATCTCTTTATTTATATTTAAGAGTAAATTAGGCTTACCTTTCCCGTCGTGGGTGGTTCTTGTATGTAAATATTGCTCATGTTTATAACCTAACACTAATAACAAGCGATGAATAGCTAATAAAGTTAAATTGTTTTTTTTTCCGTTAGAAGATCAATTATTTAATATAATTCAGTATTTATTTATAAAATCCTTAATTTTTCGTTAATAAGTAGAAAGAAAAAATTATTGACTTATATAGTGGTAATATACTGGAAATTAAAAATACGTATATACGTATATTTTTGAGTCATATTACTGGAAGATATAGCATATTTATCGTTAAGTCGTACTACGAAGGACCACAGTGGACGTTTACAAGTAGTCAGATTTGCAAGATCTTAGGTCTGTTCGTTTTCGCTGTAACGCTGAAATAGCGCAATAAGTTAAAGTGAGAAAACATATACTTGTCTCGCTTTGACTTATTGCACTAGTTCAGCGGTACATCGAAAACGAACAAACCTTTTGTGTCCACGATGCTAGGATCTCGAGCAGAATTGTTGGTCAGATATAAAAGTTACTAGAAATTACTGTAAATTTTAGTATTCATAATCGGATCTTATATTTAAGACCGTCTTGAATTTCTTTTCAGATGCTGTACGGCACATTTCATTGGCTATGAAATATCTGAAGATAAATTTAATACAGTTTTATATATAAGATCCGACTATGATTAGAAACGGACATAATCATCGATGTTCGCTCATTGAGGATACGTCGTACGATGAATTTGTCGGATGTCCGATTGGCTGTCGGATAGAGAATTTCTAGAATTCCCAATATTTTCTTTACATGTAATACCATCCCCGATGCTGTTAAACGGCTCAATATGTTGTTTTTCACTGCTCTCGCCTGTCTGAGGCATCAGCTTTACTTATTGTTGAAATCAACAAGTTGGGTTTCCCGCCGAACCTAAAACAATTGGCCTTCTCTGATTCGTTTCTGGCCTTCAAATTATTGAACAACTTTGTCTCATCCAATAACATTCGCCTATAACGTATCCACTGGACTTTAAATCACATCACCCAGGTGGCGCATGGTTTTGTCTAGCCAGTCAAAAGATAAGAGTGCCTAGTGTTGTCTACTACTGCAAACAGCTTGTTAGACAGGATTGAGCGGGCATTAGCGTGGGACGTACGGTATCAGGTAGTAATTTCGTAAAATTCTATTGTTACGTTATAAAATCCGATATTATTTTCCATTGAGATTTACTCTTAATTATAGTTATAACTGTTAAAATTATCATGTATTTTTAAGATATGATTTTAAATTTAAAAAATCGCTTTAACCCATTCATACCCTTCTCACGTAATTTATCCGTGCAACATTGGAACGTGGTGAATGTGTAAGTGCGAGTTAGACGTTACAAAACGAAAATCGTCGGAAGTTAGATCGTGAGGAGAAGTGTGTTACATATATGACAAAAGCTAACGTTGACATTGTTGCCACGTTAGCAACGATTGCTACAATGTTATTAATTAAACTTTTCTGTTATAAACTTACAATGTTATTGTAAACTTTTCTTTGCTATATGGGCACAGATTTCTATATAACATACTAGACTGCGTATCCTAAATATATGTATCAAAGTTGGAACATCGCATGTGCGAAGTAAGAGCACAAAGAATGTTATTTACACCTTATGTCGCCATGTTGGATTCTAAGTGCGGCGAGAAGTTTCTTTGCAAACTTTAAAGTATTCTTTGATGCGCTTTTCACAAAAAATACCGTCAAAGAAAATGCCGTTAAGATACATGGTGAAAGAGTGTCCAAATACAAATCATAAAGATTGTGAGATTTTCAAGTATTTTATAACCTATAACCGTTCAAGTACTAGCAGACATTTTTGTCTTCTTATTTCGCACATGCGCTGTAAGGGAGAATCATGACAAAGAAGCAGAAAGCAGAGAAGCTGCAGCCAATCAGAACTCGCGCTAGTAGTGAGCAGTAGATAAAGCAGAAACTGTCGACTGAACCAGCACGACTTCTGATTGGCTGCTGTTTTTCTGCTTTTCTGCCAAGGTGTGAATTCTCCCCTAACTTATGTACAAGTTAGGTATATAAAGATTGGGTGTACCCGATAAGCAGTATATGAATAAGTAGTACGTGGTCGATACAATATTGCAATGTTGCGATGCAATGTTTCGGAAACGTTGATTTAACGAGGATACTATATGGATTATTTGTAAACAATTAGTGTTAGAAAAATTGAGACATTTTATTTAATTTTTTTTTCTTTTCGTTAACAGCAACAGTTTTAGCATAATACAAATTATTTAACATAAGAGGACTTTAATACACCGTAAAAATGAGTAAGACGGCTACATATTATGATGTACTGGGCGTGAAGAATAGATGTACAGAAGAAGACTTGAAGAAGGTCTACAGGAAGCTCGCTTTGAAATATCATCCCGACAAGAATCCAAATGGGAGTGAAAAAGTATGCGTCGATTTTAATTAACGAAGCAGCCGGCAATGGATTTTATATTACCGTTCTGTGCTTCCTCATAATTGCGTAAGGTTACGAACGAATTACATATTTACAAAATACTTGGAATTTGTTTCAGTTTAAGCAAATATCTGAAGCGTACGCGGTACTGTCGGACCCTAAGAAGAGACGTTTATATGACCAAACTTTCGCTAAACGTCATTCGTTCACTCACCCGTGCAACGCAGAATTTCCCAGCAATATTATTACGATGTTATCAATATTGCTGAGACCCTACCATCTTACAATATTACGGCGTTGCTTCAAGTTTCTGTACTCTACGATTCTGTACTACTTTATAGGTTATTTCGGTACTCGCGACAAAGTTCGTAAAAAAGAGCGACGTTCCACACTGAACTGTGGTATTGAAAACGTCTTAAAGGCGGCGATAACAATATTAGCGTTAATGGATTATGTAGTGATCGAGAATCTACGAAAAATGAGGGATACAAAGTGACTGTACAACTATGGACCGCCAGGGGAGGATCTCGATTAACCACATTGCAATGGACTAACCACAATCGGACGTGATTTGGCGATTTCCCAATGTCGTTCGATCGATGCAACCTGTGGTCGATCGAGTGACTCACTCGATCGCTTTTCTCCGCCGGAAGTGTCTGTCAACATCTGCAGCGCCACTAGTACCAAACACGACCGTTATCTAAACTGTTATCGCACTTTTCATTCCTGTTTTATCATCGAAGTGATGTTTGATCGCGATTGTAAATTTGTAAGGAAAGAAAAATAATAAGAACAAGATCAGCTGTATGTAACAAAAATGATATTAGTTGTGTAGTTTGTACGATGTTGCTTTTTTTACACGATAACATAAAAGTAGTATTTGTATGTAAGTAAAAAATATACATGTTACGCGTAACATTATACGTAAAAATATGACTTTCTCATTAATGTTAAGACTTACTTTAGACGATGTGCCGAATTTTTTGGAGAGATGTAAGAATTATTAATAAAGATCTAGTTTACTTCAGCAATATATCTGTTATCATATGGTATTTTCGTGTGTGTCTGAACGTATGAAGTTGTTAAAGCATGACTTGCTTTCCGTATTATTATTGTATATATATAACCTCATATATTTATCAAGGATTACATCTGGAAGGCCGCTTCGCGTATGCACGTTCGTTATATTGATAAAACACATATCGTATCCAAGAAGCTTCAGTTCCGCGAGCCGATTCTTAAACGTAGGATTGCGCGCGCGACCGGTCAATAATAATTAATAATTATGTTTCGGATTTCGTTATTGGTGACCTTTATCGGTGAATCACGAACAAACTGATCATATTCTTCCTAAATATTAAAAAGAAACAGATTGAAGGCAAATTTTCCCTGAAAAAGAAATCAACGGTGAATCCAGCAGGACCGCTCGCGACAGAAATATACTCGCAAATATGGACTGGAACATTTGGGAGTCGAACGCCACAGTAATTAAATACTCAAACGCCAACTCGCTGGTTCGAATTAGCCTGAAGGATTATATAAAGGATATTTATGTCTCAGAGTTTTCTGCAGAATGGGAGAGAAACATATTGGCTCTGATACCGCAAAGGGACAGAAGGAAGCACTCCACTTTCATAAACTCGGTATTGGACGAGGTCAGAGGGATCTACGTGGAAAGTATGAAAGATTTCGCGCTGAGATCCGTGTTGTCCTGCAAAGTTTACAAGAGACGGCGCACCGTTTGCGAGGGATGCGACGTCTCACCTGGCTTGGGACGGAGCGTCGTGGAGGAATACGCGATGTATAACCGATCTGTATTCTTAAAACGCCGTTGCACATTCGCCGAAAGATACTTCCTTTCTTACCCGATAATCAGGCACGTCATCAACACGGCGCATCGCATTCTGCCCGCAGTGATTTGTGATTTCAGACGTTACCACGAGATCGGGATGCTGAGGTTGCACAGTTTCCAAGGGATGGTCTCCGAGGACATCAAGAGAGGCGCTCTGACGATCACCAACAAGTTTTACACCGAGATCTGTAGGGCTGTGGGAAAATCGAGGACATTGAGGAAGATCCCGGCGAAGCGTCTGCCGCAGCTTATGCGCTGTCTCACGAACGTGTTCGTGCAGCAGATCCTCGGTGTGACGATGAGAACGATCGATTGCTTGATCAGTATCATGAGAGAGGCACGTTTTTGCCCCCGGATCGAGTTTCAGCTGGTGTGCGAGGACGGCCGGCTTGTCACTCAGCCGGACGTGGAAGAGGTGTTCTCGACATACCACGATATCATCAGGAGCATCGAGGCTATCGCGCAGGATCTGATGCCGTTGGAAGAATGGCTGGACGTCAGGGCGAGGGAGAAATACATCAAGATCACGCTTCCCGACTGGTTCGTGGAGGAGTCTCATCGCGAGCTGCAGGATATAATGGACGTTCTGTTCCGACCGGTGAACGAGCACGTGGCGCTCGTCTCCGAGGAGTTCGGCGACGTGTGCTCGTCGAGCAGCCGGAGCCGGATACGCTCGTTGACGTCCAAACAGCCGAACTTTGAAGCGTACCTCTCGTACATACGCAAGTATAAAGATTACCTGAGCAGGACGAGCTCGATGCTGTCCAGCTTGCCTTACAACGTGGGCAGACTGGAGCAGATCGGCGCGAAGGAGTCCCTGAGACGGATCTGCGCCGACGTCGTGAACGTGCTGACCGCGGAGCTCGTGCGTTACCACCGGGACTTCAATCACTCGATCTGCACGGACTTCGAGGAGCTGAAATCCACGGCGCTGGACATCCCGAAGGACGCGCAGTCGCTGATACAGTTGGCCGAGTACATGTCGCACGCTTCGAAGGTGTCGATGAGGGAATTAGAGCGGCGGATACGACGGTCGATCCGCATGCTGTGCGAACTCTCGGACATCACCGTGCTGAGCGACGAGCACGTCGAGCTGAACAAGCGCACCGTGAACTGGCTGGGCGACGTTCAGCCGGTATTCGCGCAGAACAACACGCTGTGCGAGGCGATGAAAAGCGAGCTCGAGGAGGAGCTCCAACGGCGGATCAACGGCTTGAACACGGAGGTGAACGCGACGTTCCCGCAGCTGCTCATCCTCGACAGCATGGACGATATCGACCGGGTCGGGGAGTACGCGGAGCACTACAAGGAGCTGATCAAGAGGTACGAGCGCATGAACGGTGAGATGCGAGCGATCAACTCGGAGGAGAGGCTGTTCAAGTTCCCCGAGACGGAGTTCCCGAAGATCGGCGAGCTGGGGGAGACGATCGTGCCGTTCCACACGCTGATACGCACCGTTCACCAGTGGCAGCGGGACAACTCCGTGTGGCTGAACGGGCCGTTCGAGCGGCTGGACGCCACCGTGATCGAGCGTAAGACCGTGAGCTACCTCGACGAGATCACGGAGATGAGCAGGACGATGAAGTCGCGCATCAAGATGGACGTGACGGCGAACAGGTCGTACAAGTTCGCCGGCATCGCCGACGACCCGGACCCGATGCAACAGCCGGCGCCGTTGAAGCTCTGCTGGCAAGCGCTGAACAACGTCAACGGCTTCAAAGCGTACCTGCCGCTCGCGGTCTGCATGTGCAACCCCGCCTTGGAAGCGCGCCATTGGCGAGAGATGTCCGCGATATGCGGCTTCGACCTCACGCCGAACGCCGGCACGACCCTGAGGAAAATGATCGACATGAACCTGATGGACAATATCGACAAGTACCGGGCGATCAGTCTGGGCGCCAACAAGGAGCTTCGTCTTCAGCGAGAACTGGCCGAGATGATCGCCGAGTGGCGGCCGGTGTCCTTCGAGATGTCGGCCGACGCGCAGACCGCGGTCTTCGAGCACGCGAGCGACATCGAGACGCTGCTCTGCGAACACTTCGTCAAGATCGAAGAGATGAGGGCGTCCCACTTCGTCGGGCCCGTATTGCCCGACGTGCTCGGCTTCCTCGCCGTTCTCACGAGGATTCAGGAGAGCCTCGATCGGTGGACGCGGATACAACACCGTAAACTCCAGCTGGACCTGATATTCTCGCATCCGGGCGTCGCGACGCGTCTGCACGGGGAAGCCGCGTTGTATCGGGAAGCGACGGGGATTTTGCGAGACGTCGTCGACAGGTTCACGGAGGATCCGACTTACCGAAGGATGAGAGAATCGACGGATCTACCGGAGATCTTGAGCGGAGTCAACGAGAAGCTGGAGGAAGCCGGCAAAGGCGTCAGCGATTACCTGGACCTGAAGAGGCTGTCCTTCCCGAGGTTCTTCTTCCTCGAGAACTCGGAGATCCGGGAGATACTGTTCGAGCCTGACCCGGTGAAACGCACTGAACATTTTTACTCTTGCAACTGCTACCGAAATATTTGTTACGCACACATTTTTTCTTTTTTTCACTCGCGTCAACCAAATGTATCGCGCGAAGAGAACAGACTTCGTAAATTCGTTCAGAATCAGCGCGACCAAATTATTCGCTCAGTTCCTTCGGGTTTTGCAAAGAAACCGTGAAATTCCGTTCACGGAAAAATGGCCTTATTACGTAAGATATGAAATTGAAAGCTTTTTAAGTGACCCGCGCGGAGTATCTATTTGAGAAAAGTCCGCGTTACTTTCAAGAAACTCGCGCGTCACGTTTGTAATTCATTTCGGCAGCGGCGGAGGTCCGAGGATTCGCTCCTCGACAGGACTCTCCGTCAGGGAACGAGATTCCGCAGTTGCAGTAGCGAAACAATGAGCGCGTATCAACGAAATCATTCGAGTCCGGTTACGACTGAATCGAGTGAATTTTTCAGTGCGTGAAGAAGTGCTTCCCCGGCGTCGAGCGGCTGAAACTCGGCCGCAGGTCCGGCCGCATTGAACGCGTCGTCGGGCGCTACGGGGAGAGCTTGGGTCTGAAGAACAGCGTTCCGAGGTCCACCGGCGCCGGGAACGAGGAGGAATGGCTGATTCGGCTGGAGGAAGAGACGACGGGCGCGGTTCGCGAGGCCATTCCGCGATGTCTGCCTCCGCTCGGCGAAGACCCTCTGGCCGCTCGGGACGACGTGCCGAGCGTGGCGGTCGTTTGCGGGCTTCAACTTCACTGGACCTCCTCGGTGGAGGAGTGTCTCGCGTCGTCGAACGCCGCGGCATTGGGCTGTCTGTCCGCGAGGTACAGCGACTGGATCGTTTCGACGACGAGCGTGCTGGGGGGCGATTTAACGCGAAGACACAGAAGCCTGCTGACGTCGTTGATCGTCATCTCGTCCGTCCACAAGGACATCCTCGGTCTACTGCTGGAGAGGAACGTCAGCGAGAAGAGGGAGTTCGAGTGGGCCGCGCAGATGAGATATTACCGTCAGCCGGACACGGAGCTCGTCCGTGTTGCGGTGTTCAACGCGACGATCGAGTACGGCTACGAATACCAGCACTACCAGCAGAACATCGTCAGCACACCGTTGACCGATCGGTGTTTCCGCACCGTCATGCAGGCGTACCGTTACCACTTGTACAGCAGCGTCGTAGGTCCGACCGGCACCGGCAAGACGGAGACGATCAGGAGCCTGGCGAGTGCTCTCGCGAAGCCGTTTTACGTCGTCCACTGCAGCCGTAGCGTCTCTTACGAGTGCGCGGCGCGGCCGTTCAAGGGAGTGATCTGCCGCGGCGCCTGGCTCTGCCTCGAGAACTTGGACGGGCTGAAGCTCGAGCTGCTGTCGGCGATCGCTGAGAACCTCGCGCGGATGAAGCGGGCGGTGTCGGCGAAGCTGAGGACCGTGAGCCTCGACGGCTGCGCCCTGAGCTTGAACGCTTCCGGGAACGTGTGCGTCAGTATCGAGCCGCGGCGACGCTCCGAGCTGCCGGACAATCTCAAGGTTCTCTTCCGTTCGGTGTCGATGATGGCGCCCGACCTCGGCAGGATCGCCGAGATCGAGCTGTCCGCCGGTGGGTTCCTCCGCGCGAGCGACCTGGCGGCGAGATTGGCGCTCGGTTACAGGCTGTTGTCCGAGCAGCTGGCGGGAAAGGATCGCTACGACCTCGGCCTGGGCTCGCTGAGGGCCGTCCTCGGCGCCGCGGTCGGCATGAAACGAAGCCTGCCGCCGGAGCAGGACGAGTGCGCGTTGCTGTTGCGCTCGATGATCGACGTGAACATGCCGCAGTTGCGCGACGCCACCGATGTCGTCCTCTTCCAGGATCTGATGCGAGACATCTTCCCCGAGAGCGTCGTGCCGCCTTTCGACCATTCGGCGATCTCGAGCGCGCTCGAGGACGCGTGCGCCGGAAGATGCCTGACGCTGCACGAGGTCTTCAAGTTGAAGGCCATACAGATCGTCGAGCTGATGTGCGTCCGTCGCGCTCTCGTGCTCGTCGGCGAGCCCTCGAGCGGAAAGACGGAGATCCTACGGACGCTCGTCGAGGCGTTGTCGCTGCTGGCCGATCGTGGAAACGGGATCGGCGCGACGGTGGAACTCGAGACCGTCCTGCCGGGAGCGGTGGACGGCGACGAGCTGCTCTTCGGACGCCTGTGCGCCGCTGCGTTGCGTCGCTTCGCGGAAGACACCTCGCCGAGTGGTCGCAAGTGGCTGGTGCTCGACGGAGCTCTGAGCGGCGCCTGGCTCGAAAACCTGCACACCGTTCTCGACGGGAACAGGACGCTGCATCTGGCGTCGGGCGAGCGGCTCCCCGTCACGGAAGCCACGTCCGTGGTCTTCGAGACGGTGGACCTGCTCGAAGCGTCGCCCAGCTTGGTGTCGCGATGCGGGATCGTCCACATCGACGTTCACTCCGTCGGCTGGAGGCCGCACGCCCTGGCTCACCTGGCGAGCCACGGAGTCTACGGCGGCCACGAGGAGACGGTGAGCGCCCTGCTCGACTGGGCGGTGGATCCGTGCCTGGACTTCCTCAGGGAGAACGCCGGTGTGCCGACGGCTCGCGAATTACACCTCGTCGTTTCGACGTTGAGCCTGCTGGAGATGCTGCTGAAGGACGCTTGCGAGGAAGCCACGGAGGATGACACGGACAATCACTTCGTCGTGTGGGCCCAGGCCGCCCTGATCTCGGCCATTATTTGGGGCCTGGGTGGGAACTTGGTCGAGGATTCGCAGGCCCGGTTCGACGCCTTCTGCGCGTCCTTGTGGAACGGCGCGGGACACCCAAAGCCCGATTGCGTCCGGCACTTGGACCTGCCCACGGAGGGTCTGATTCAGGAGAACGTCTACGTCTTCCGAGGCGCCGGCAGCTGGCGCTACTGCGCCGACGCGTTGAAGAGCGAGAGGATCCCCGAGACGCGCAACTTCGGTCAGGCTTACATCCCCACGATGAGCAGCGTGAAGTACCACCGAGTGTTCTCGAGGCACATTCACCACCGGAAGCCTTTCCTCGTGTACGGCGACGTCGCGGTCGGCAAGTCCTGCATGATGCGCGAGCTGCTGAGCAACGGGCTGCCGGCAAATTGTCAGTCGAATTTCCTGAGCTTCGCCTCGATGCTGAACGCGAGCAGGGCGCGGAGCTTGCTGCTGGCCAAGCTGAACAAGACGCGACGCGCGAATTACGAGCCGGGTGGCGGGCGGTACTGCGTGAACTTCGTGGACGACGTGAGCGGAGCCGTGGTGCGGCGGCCGGAGGCGCGCCACGCGCTCGAACTCCTGCGGCAACTCCTCAGCTACGGTTACTGTTACGACGCGAGTTGCGAGTCGACGAAGGTTTTCCTGCGGGACGTCGGGTTCGCGCTCGCATTCACCACGGGGAGGACCGGCGAGGACGTGCCCCCGAGGCTCCTGAGACACTTCAACAGCTACACGCTCCCGGCCCCGACGACGGACGATATATTCAGGATCCACTCCGCCATGTTGCTCGGCAACTTGAAGGGGAATCTGTTCGCGGCGGACGTGACCGGGACCGTGAACAGCATGGTGAACGCGACGATTGGCGTGTACCGCTCCGTGGTGAAGACGCTGCGAGCAGTGCCCGCGAAGCTGTGCTACTTCTTCGACCTGAGAGACGTGTCGAGAGTGATCGCCGGCTGCAGCCTGATACAGAAGGAGTCGGTGGAGACGAAGATCACGTTCATCCGGCTGTGGGTGCACGAGATCCTGCGCGTCTTCGGCGACCGCATGTCGACCGACGAAGACGACAGGGAGTGGCTGTTCCTGAGGACCCGCGACGCCGTCAAGAGCAACTTCAAGGACTCGTACGAGGTGGCGTTCGATCACCTGCCGAAATCCGAGGACGCGCGGATCACGAAGGACAGCTTCGGCGACTTCGTGTTCGGCAATGTCATGGACGCGGAGAGGAAGCGGTACGAGGAGATCAGCTCCATGGAGGCGCTCAGGAACAAAGTCCTCGCGCAGTTGGACGAGTACAACGCGAGGAAGAAGAGGAAGCTCGACGTCGTCGTGTGCCACTACATGCTGAGATCCCTCGTTAAGATCGCGAGGATCCTGAGCATCCCGGGCGGAAGCGTGCTGATGATCTCCGGAACGGGATCCGGCAGGAGGTCCGCCACCGCGCTCGCCGCCTTCGTGCAGCGGCAGAGCCTGTTCGAGGCGACGGCGGAGTCCTGTCGCGACGCGGACGCCTGGAGACGCCATCTGAGGGGAGTCCTGCGGGAGTGCGGCGCGTTGCGGAGGGACGTGACGTGTTTCATGAGCGAGCGGCGGATGAGGGAGGAGCTGTTGGGCGACGTCAGCTGCCTGCTGAGCACCGGAGAGCTGCCGGACCTCTTCACCGCCGAGGACCGGCAGGATATAATCGCGATGACGCGGCTGCACGCCCAGGCCGGCGATCGCAACGCCGAGGTGAGCGCGCGCTCGGTGATGCTGTACTTCGCGGAACAGTGCAGGAGGAGGTTGCACTTCGCGCTCAGCTTCACCCCGGTCAGTGCCGCGCTCAGGGCGTGCCTGCGGGCGCATCCGAGCCTGGCGAGGCACTGCACGGTGAACTGCTACGAGGAGTGGCCGGAGCAGGCCCTGCTGGAGATCGCGGTTAGGCACATGAGACGCGCGAACGTGCGCGAGGAGATGAAGGCGCGAGCGGCGAGGATCTGCGTGCGATTCCACGAGGACGCGAGGCGGATGAGCTCGAGGTATCGCGAGACCTTCGGCAGAACGGTCCACGTGACCTTCCCGGGCTTCCTGCACATGCTGAGGCTGTACACGCGGCTGACCTCGCGGAAGCAGAGGGAGATCGTCGGGACGCGGAACAGGTACCTGGCGGGCCTGGAGAAGCTGGAACTGGCGGCCGAGCAGGTGGAGCAGATGAAGGCCACCCTGACGATCCTCAAGCCCCAATTGGAGCTGTCCGCTCGGCAGACGGTGATCAGCATGAAGGAGGTGGAGGACGAGAACGTCACGGTGGAGCGGGCGACCGGTGTCGTGAAGCAGGAGGAGGAGATCGCGAACAGGAAGGCGGAGATCGCGGGCACCCTCAAGTCCGAGTGCGAGGCCGACCTGGCGGTCGCGATACCCATCCTCGAGGACGCGGTGCTCGCTCTGAACACGCTGAAGCCGACCGACATCACGCTGGTGAAGGCGATGAAGAACCCGCCGGACACGATCAAGCTGGTGATGGCGGCGGTCTGCGTTATGCTGGGCGTCCCGCCGGATCGCACGATCGACCCGGTCACCGGCAGGAGGTACACGGACTACTGGGGCCCGAGCAAGCGCGTCCTCGGCGACATGAACTTCCTGCAGAGCCTCCGGGATTACGACAAGGACAACATCGCGCCGGCGGTGATGCAGGTGATCAAGAAGACGTACATGACCGACGTCAGCTTCATGCCGCGCATCGTCGCGAAGGCGTCCAGCGCCGCCGAGGGCCTCTGCAAGTGGGTGCGCGCTATGGTGTCCTACGACGAGGTCGCCAAGGTGGTCGCGCCGAAGAAGAAGAAACTGGCCGAGGCGCAGACCGAGTGCGACGAGGCCGAGGCGTTCCTCAACGAGAAACGGCAGAGCCTGGCCGCGCTGAACGCCAAGCTGGCGGCGTTGAACGACAGTCTGCGCCGGACGTTGCGGAAGAAGCTCAACCTGGAGACGGAAGTGGCCACCTGCACCGGCAAGTTGATCAAAGCGGAGAAGCTGATCGCGAGCCTCGGCGGCGAGAAGTACCGTTGGATGGAGTGCTGCCGTAATCTTCAGACGAGCTACGACAACCTCGCGGGCGACATGCTGCTCTCCTGCGGTATAGTCGCCTACGCGGCGTCCTACAACACCTCCTTCCGCGACCAGGCGCTGGCCGAGTGGAAGGCCGTCGTGGCTACCGCCGGTATACCGCACGCCGAAACGTACAGCTTCGTGAGCGTCCTAGGCGACGAGACCGAGATCAATCGTTGGCAGAGCTGCGGCCTGTCCGAGAACCGCTTCGCGGTCGAGAACGCCGTGATCCTCAGGAATTCGGAGCAGTGGTGCCTGTTCATCGATTCGCAGAACCAGATCAACCGGTGGATCAAGAGGGTCGAGCGGAAGAACGGTCTGAAGGTCGTCAAGCTGACGGACGCCGACTGCATGACGGTGATCGAACGGAGCATCGAGACCGGCGCGCCGGTTCTGCTGGAGAACGTCGGCGAAAGGCTGGAGACCGGCTTGGAGCCGATTCTCCTGAGGGACACCTACGAGAACGGCGACTCGCGGTGCATCGACTTCGCGGGTAAGTCGCTGCGGTACTCGCAGGACTTCCGATTCTACCTCACGACGCGGCTCTCCAACCCGAATTACACGGCCGACCTTTTCAGCAAGCTGACGATCATCGACTTCTCCATGCCGGACGCGACACTGCGGGACAAGCTGCTGGACATCGTCGTCTCGAAGGAGAAGCCGGAGCTTCAGGAGAAATTCGAGACTCTGCGCGTCCAGGACGCCGCGAACAAGAAAGTCCTCCAGCAGCAGGAGGACAACATCCTCAGCACCCTCTCGTCGACGAGCGCGAACATCCTGGAGGACGAGAAGGCGATACGCACGTTGGACTCCTCCAAGAGCCTCACGATGGAAATCATGAGACGGCAGGAAGCGGCCGGAGCGACGGTGAAGGACATCGGCAGGTTCAGGGACGCGTATACGCAGCTCGCCGAGCACTGCGCCGAGTTGTTCTGCACGCTGAACGCTCTCTCCAGCCTGAATCACATGTACCGCTTCTCCTTCTCCTGGTTCATCCAGCTGTACGTCAGCTCGATCGAGACCTCGAGCAGGAGCGTCCTCCTCGAGAAGCGGCTGCGCTTCCTCAAGTCCTCGTTCACCAGGAACCTCCACTCCAGCGTCTGCCGGTCCTTGTTCGACAAGCACAAGCTCCTCTACTCCTTCCTGCTGTGCGTCAAGGTCCTCATCGACACCGGACGGCTGACGCGCGAGGAGGTGCGATGCTTCACCTCCTCGGAAGCGGAAGACCTCGATGGAACCTCAGCGCCGGAATGGTTGTCGGCGACCGCGTGGCGGCAGATCCGCGGATTGAGCTCCAGACTGCCGGCTTTGCGCCAACTCACGAGCGAGTTTCGCTCGAACGGCGCAGCCTGGAGGAAGTATTGCGAGACGGTGCCGTTCGCGAGCGATCCGCTGCCGTGGCCCGACCACGGTCTCACGCGCTTCCAGAAGTTGCTGATCGTCAAGGCGGTGCGGCCCGACAAGATCGTCGCGGAGGTAATGCGGCTGATCGAGGACACCATGGGCGACGTGTTCGACTCGCACCCGCGCCTCCTCATGTCCGAGTCGTACGAGGAGTCGAACTGCCGCACGCCGATCATACTGATCCTGCCGAGCTACAGCGCACCCCTGTCGCTGCTCTCGGCGTACGCGAGCGCCAGGGGATACACCTCCAAGTTCACGTGGCTGTCCATGGGCGAGGGGCGGTCCGCCGAGGCCGAGGCTCTCATAGCGCGAGCGCGCAACCACGGCGGATGGGTGTTCCTGCAGAACTGTCATCACGCCGGCGACTGGATACCGCGGCTCGAGCGGATCTGCGAGGACCTGGCTCCTTCGTCCTCGGACTTCCGGCTATGGCTCTCGAGCCGCGCCACACCGGACTTCCCCATCAGCGTCCTGCAGAACAGCGTGAAGATCGCGTACGACAGCCCGTTGAAGCTGAAGCAGAGCCTGCTGCGAGCGTACCGATCCGAGCCGGTGAGCGAGCGGCAGTTCTTCGAAGGATGCCCCGGCAGGGACAAGGAGTTCTCCAGGCTCCTGTACGGGCTCAGCTTCTTCCACGCGGTCGTCCGCGAGAGGAGGCACTTCGGCCCGCAGGGATGGAAAGTCCCGTACGATTTCGAGCAGCCGGATCTCGAGATGTCCGTCAGGCAGCTGCGGGATCTGGTCAACGAGCACGCGGCGGGCGTACCGTTCGACGCCCTCCTCTATCTCGTCGGCGAGTGCAACTACGGCGGCAAGGTGACCGACCTGCCGGATCTCCGGTGTCTGCGGCACCTGCTGAGCACCTTCTGCGACGCTCCCAGCGTCGGACGCTCGTCCGACGATCCGACGGAACACTCGGCGCCGCTGAGATGCGAGTATCGCGACGTCGTCGCGCACATCAACGGGATGCGGCTGGACGCGCCGCCGGCGGCCTTCGCCGTCGACGAGAACGCCCTCGTCGCGAGGGACGCCGCCGCCGGCAGGGAATTCCTGCGATCGATGTCTCTGCTGGGCCGAATCGCACCGGCGGATCGGCAGGCCGGCGCGGAGGATCGGCTGCGGGAGGCGGTCGGCAAGATCAAACTGCCCGCTCTCTTCGACCTCGGCGAAATAACGCGAAGCGGACTCGGCTCGCGCGAACCGCTCGATGCGATCCTCACTCGCGAAGCTGAACTGATCAACCGAATCGTCATCACCGTCGCGGAGTCTCTGAGCGATTTGACGTTGGCGTTGAACGGTGACGTCGTCATGAGCGATCGCCTGGAGGACTTCTCGAAGGAGATATGCAACAACGAGGTCCCGCGTCTCTGGAGAGCGATCGACGCCGGCATCGTCACCAGACACCTGTCGAATTACATCGACTTGCTTCTGAAGCGAGCGGATTTCCTGCGAAATTGGCGCGACAACGGTCCGCCCACGTTCCTCCGCTTCGACGCGTTATCCTGCTGCAAAAGATTCCTCTCCGCGGCTCTCCTCACGTTCTCGCGACGTCGCGGTGTACCGGTCGAACGGGTCGCCCCGAATCTCCGTGTAACGTCGAAGGACGACGAGGAGGATGCGGACGCGTATTACATTCATGGTTTACGCTTGATCGGCGCGCGATGGGACGCGCAGCGGCACGTGCTGACCGAAAGCCGGACGAACGTATTCTGGTGCGACATGCCGCCTGTGCGTCTCACGTTCGGTAGGGACGAGGGAAAAGTCGACGATAACGTTTACGAGTGTCCCGTGTACGTCTCACCGGGGCGGCGATGCTGCGAAGGGGAGACTGACGGGGATGAGATGAGAGGCGCTTACGTTACAAGCGTGTCTCTGGAAAGCGATGTGTCGCGCGCGCACTGGATTAAACGTGGCGCAGCACTGTTCTGCCAAGTGGACGAATAAAGCTTCGGACCCTATAAGCGCGTGATGTTAATTAATTAATTCATATTTCTGGAATATCAACGGATGATTATATCGTCCGCTTCTAATAATATTTAAGATGTCATCTAATATCGTTGTAATATTATATATTTTTTAAATATTTAACTCTATATATAATATATGTATAATTGCAGTTTTTTTTTTTTTTTCAAATGCATCGCAATACCAATTGTTTCATTATATATAATAAAAGGTTTTCAATTTGCAATGTACGTGTGCACAAAGTACGAGATTAAGTGGAAATTCGGCACGTCCAACGCGCGACTGCCACTTCGCCTCGTTCAAACTGGCCGCGCGCGCACCCGGTCCGATTCCGCGTGAACGAGGGGAATGACAGGTACATACATGGATCGTGAAAATTGACGCAAGGCGGTGAAACACGGGGAGAGTGTTAGCCTCACTGCTGGGGGTGGAATTGACGCGAAGTTCGCACGTCGAGACACGCAAGGAAAAGAGAGAGGGAGAGAGAGAGAGAAAGAGAGAAAAAGAGAGATACGGGAAATCTGGTGATAACTCGTGAGTTCTTTCAAAGATTCGCGAAAAAGAATGGCGAGCCACGACGAGTTAGTCTCGCAATTCGCAGACGTAACTGGTGTTGAGGCCGAGAGAGCGCAGTTCTACCTTGAATCGTCCGCTTGGCATCTCGAGGTGAGACAGCATATTTACTCGAGGGACCCCCGTGGAGAGTGGAGTATCGAGTGAAATCGCATTGTTCTTCTCGCTGCCTCCTCTCGCGAGAAACTCCGGGCGTTTCGTCGCGGTAATCTCGACACCAGTTTTGTAACCTGTAATTCGCTTTCGCACTCGTCGACACGACTTGATTCTTCGAAGGCACTCTCTGTGAGTGCCCGCATATTTCTCCCCCCCTCCCCCCCCCTTTTCTTCGGTCCTTCGGTAAGCCCGATCTGATCGTTCCACGGTCAATAGCAGGGACGAAATATCGCCGAGTCGGTTGGGTCTTTGTCAGTGAGACCAAACGTTGAAATCATCGAGGCTTCAACATTTCGCAACGATTCTGTCACAGGCGCTGGCACGTAGTATTCTTGCAGGTCGCCCTCGCGAGTTTCTACGAGAACGACGAGCTACCGGCGTTGGTGGTAACCGAGCCGGTCGACGATACAGAACGAGCGGAAGGGTTACGGGACAGTGGCGCGGACACGATGTCGAAACACAGCAAGTCCGACGCGGTGGAGTCTACGGGCGCCAAGCCGAAGGCTAGGTTCGGGACATTGAGCGATCTTCAAAACAAAGAGAGCAGTTCCGAGGATGAGGAGGGACAAGCGTTCTACGCCGGGGGTTCCGAGCACAGCGGACAGCAAGTCTTGGGACCGGGAAAGAAGAAGAAGGACATCATCAGCGACATGTTCAAATCGTGCCAGGAGCAGTCCCTTGCAGCGGAGCCGCCGAAAATGGGAGGGCAACAGAGGCCGAACACGTTCAGCGGTACCGGGTACAAATTAGGTCAAACTAGCTCCGACAGCGAAGGTAATTTCCGCACAGTCCTGTTGTTCTCGTCGTTGCGCTGACTTTAATGAACGCGACGATGGTTTACGTTTGCGTATACTCACGTTCTCGCTGTGTGTGTGTGTGTGTTGACACAGTGGTGATGGGAGCAAGCGCGGATCAGCAATCCTCGAGTGGTCTCATCACGCTGAAGCTGTGGAAGGATGGTTTCACCATAAACGACAGCGAAATCCGCTCGTACAATGAGCCGGAGAACAGGGAGTTCTTAGCCGCTGTGAAGAGAGGCGAGGTCCCGGCAGAGATCCGTCAGCAGGTGCAGGGCGCGGATCTGCGGCTTGATATGGAGGATCATCGTCATGAGACCTACGTCCCGACGAAGAACAAAGTGAAGGCCTTCTCGGGAAAGGGGCACATGCTGGGAAGGTAAGGCCGTAGAAACCTTACAACTCGCTCGTCGCCCGAGATCCGTTCTGATTTCTACATTTCATCGCCGTGACACTTGACTAATGTTTCAGCCCGTCGCCGGCTACCGTGGGTATGACAGTTCCAACGGATCCCGCCGACCAGGCTGCTAATGAAGCGCAGGCGAAGAAAGAATTGAACGTGGACGCTTCGAAACCGACCACGACGATACAAATTCGCCTCGTGGACGGGAGTACCGTGAAGGCTCAGTTCAATTTGACGCATACAATCAGTGATATTAGACGGTACATAGTAACGTATCCTTTGATCTATCAAAAGTCTTCTACGGCTCTGTCGCTCCGGAAAAAAAGGACTTTACTGCAAATATGATGAAAATAGATCTTTGTTGTTTCTCTTTTTTTTTTTATTTACTTCAACATTGGGTAAGGCGGAATCCCTTCGTAGTTGAGGTATAGTATCAATATCACCTGATGTTTCTATGTTTTCTGGCAAATAAGTGTGTTTTGTGGTAAATGTCCTTTCCAAATCGATGAATTCAGTGGAAAAGATTCGCCTTAACGAATAATACCAGTATGAGACCACAGTACGCTTTGAGGGAATTTAGCCTTTTAACTATGTATCCAACGAAGGAGCTCACCGAAGATAAGACGATCGAGGAAGCTGGTTTGCAAAGTTCGGCTATAATGCAACGACTGAAATAAAGCTTTTTTTCTAAATTTCCTTAGTTCGAAGAAAAAAAATGTAAGGGTCAGATATTTACCAAATATATGTTAAACCACTTGAAAATAAAGTTTCTATGTATTTTTATTAGGAGTATAATGCCTCTTTCATTATGTTTTCTTTCTTTTATTGTGCGCCAAGCGAGCTTAAGCTTTTCGCTATGTACTACCGTAAAATTGTTAAAGCCTAATGCAGTCTTGAATTTCATTCATTAATCATGAATGTGCTTTTGATAATTTCTATAATAAAAGTATCTCTTAAATATACATACAATTTTACATGTTACGATAAGTATCGAAGTAGTATCGAAACTTAAGGCTATTGGAAATAAGCAATTCTTTATTATAGCTTATAATCTAAAATGTACAAAATATTGAATTAGCTAATTTGTCTGGTATATATAATGAAGGCACCCTGTATGAAAGACTGTGTAAAGAATTATGAAATATTTGTAGCGTATGTACAAGAACCATGTGTGTGTGTGTGTGTGTGTGTGTGTGTGTGTGTGTGTGTGTGTGTGTGTGTGTGTGTGTGTGTGTGTGTGTGTGTGTGTGTGTGTGTGTGTGTGTGTGTGTGTGTGTGGCGCGCGCACGGGCGTGTGTGGTATGGTAAATAGAACATTATCTACAAATTCGTAGGACTATATTATCTCAGATGTGTGTCATTTCAGTTGCGCCGAGATCTATAATTTATACTTTTACATAGGGCATGTCGAATTCGCGATATTTCTTAAAGATCCACGAATTTTGCAGGTCTTCAACGAATCTGAACACCGTGCTGTCCTCCACAACTTTCATATTTCCGTCACAATGCTTATATTGATTAACGGAAATTAAATTCTGCCCTATCTGCGTGGTGCGTATTTCCCGACGACCTTGCAATTCGGCGTGTAACATCTCGTGCGGATGATATATGTAAACAAAATGATCCTTGGAAGCGATACCGGTCTTCGTCTTTTTGAACAACGTCAATGTAGAATTCACGTGCTTCTTATTGTCGGATTGCTGAGTGCAGAAGAATTTGGATTTTAGCCCGTAACGATCGGACGCGGATTCGGTTCTCCTGATGTCCGCTATCAAGTCGACCGTCGTGCGATGATACCTTGGAACTACGTATTCGTTCCACGAGAGAACAACGGAATAAGCGACATTGTTGTACGAGCGATACAAACAGTCCGCCACTGCGATCTCTCGCGCGATCGTCTCGTCGATCTCCGTAAATGGAAAGTTCCATGGTACGACAGTGTACGTGAACTTCTGGAAGGAAGATGGATCATTAGCCATCCTCTTCAGTCTGCTGTTAAATCTGTTCGGGATTCCATTATCATAGACGATGAAATTATTCATTCCGACCAATGCGTGAAAACTGACAAAGCCCATCATATCGATCGTGTTAGGTAGCATCGACTTCACCGACGACTGCATCACGCACACACTCGTTCTGCTATTATCGTCCAGATTCTGCGGCAGCGTTTTTATCGGAATAATAGGCGCGTAATTGAGGTATCTATTCGACTTAGTGACAAACGTTATTCCGGTGGCGGTCTCATTGCCGCTGTACCCGCAAACAAAATGATACCCTTTGTACATGAAATTTTGTACGGAATAGTAGTTCGAGGTGTAGTACTTACTGATGGGTACAAAGTTAAAATTTCCTAATATAGGCTTGCTCTCGCTCTCGAAGAAAACGAGGCATTGCATGTTAAAGACGCTGGTTATATTACCGACTCCAATCGCTCGTATTTCTTTGCGCGTCCGGTAATCAATACTGTACGCTGAGTATACGTACAGATCATTTTCCAAGCGTTGCCAGGAAGGGATCGGTTCGTCGAATTTCGAATTGAATGCGGTTAATGTTGAATCGAAGTTTACGCAACTGCCATTGGCTCCTCTCGGTTCGTACTTGCCGAAGTAATTGAAGACCTCCAGGACGTATCTCAGTTTGTAGTATTGATGCCTGTAGACGAGCAGGCATATGAGGCTTGTCACGGCTGTCACTACGAGGGCAGCTTGGTAATACTTCTTCATCCTGTTAATGTTTATCCCCGACTTTATACGATGTGCAAGTCTTTAAGAGTCAGGATGGATCTCTTGCATACAATGTATCTCGCAAATGTTATCTTGAAATAATGTGTAAAGGACATTCTGAAAACAAAACATGATGTTGATTAATCGGATAATATTTGCAATAGCCGGCATAGGTTAGTACAGAATTAGCATGAGTATGAATTAACGGATAATCTAGTAATTTTGATAACTTACTCAACCCTTTGCCAATTATACACAAAGAATTATGAGCACCCGGAAGAACGTACGGGTTATCTCGACGCCATGTTCAGAAACATGTGGCGCAGTGTAGCACGCAGGGTGCAGTAGGCGATCTTATCACAGAGTCCCCTATATATATATATATATATATATCTTTTATAGATCTTATATAGTTCGGTAAACATTAAAAAATTCACTTCTACATTGCTGTGCGAGCAGTTTAGAGATTCAAATACTTATTAGCTGTAATAATTTTTATGAATTTAAAATACATATTTTAAGGAAATTCTGGTTGAAAAGACGCGGGGGAAAATGAGGATCGGATACGAAAATCTAGTGATTTTTGTACAGATATTTAATATAATTAATTTTTATACAACTATTGACAAACGCACGCTTAAAAAATCTACACGATTGCATATTGCTGATACAACAGCTCCCGTACTTTGTAGTAGTCCTCAGAAATGCAACCTTCCAGTATCACCTTTCCAGCTTCATGCTGAAATAAATACAAAATACAATCTATACGATCAGACCGCAACAAGGCGACGGGGGGAGTTCGAGGAAATAAAGTTGGGAAGGTGCTGGGAATATGTGCCGCGCGAAATAATCCAATGATTATTACATAAGCAACACAAACCCTTCTAACAGCGATGGTGTTGTTGCAACACCACAGTACCCCTCCGCTGAATTCTGACGAGATGTTACTTTTGTTCAAGACTTGTTTAAAATCCGACAGCTTCAATTCGTTTATGAACGTTGTCTGGTGACCGGGAACCTGATAGTAAAATCACAATGCGATAAGATAATAAAATAACAATGCGTAAGATAAATAAGACGGACGACGTTTCTTAAGTTACATCGTTCCTCATTCACCGGTGAGTCGGTGCGCATCTTACCTCGTTCAGCGGCAGAGGCTCCAAAGTCAGTATTTTGTCGCTCTCATCCATTATCGCATCATCGGACTCGGTGTCAGCGACAGCGTCTCGGCAGACTTGATCACGCGCCGTTATCATCGCGTCTATCCACGCTACTTCGGAATCGCCTTTGCCCTTCGAGAAGTTCAGCCCGGTGACTAGAGCGTCGGTCAAACGTACCTGTAACGAAGAAGCGCGCGCACACTTTACATCACTTAATTTGCTCTTCGATCAATTTCGAATCGGCAGCTGATAACAATGCGATCGAGCATCACCTGATAAATGTGCGTCTCCGTCGTGGCGTCCAGCGTCTCTCCCCTGGCAGGAACGAACACCCTTGCACCTGCGCTCTGTGCTTGCTGCGCTAATATCTCCGTGTCCTTGAACGAGCCCCTAACTAAAACCACCCTCCTGGGTCTCAACTGTGCCAGGATTTTCTGCAGGGATTCCCCGTCGGATCTACCTTCAAAGTCGATGTAGGTTACCGCAGCGTTGACGGTCATCGTGCGCGACACCTGTATACACTTGGTCGGGATATCCGCGGCAATCTCCGGGTGATGGCTGGTTTCTTCCTGCTTCATCTCCACATTCTCCTTATTGTCCTCGATTTCGGGCAGGGTCTCCGCGATCTTGTAATCTTCCGGTCTGCGTAAAGTGCATAGCGAAATGAGAAGATCTGCACAAAGTATACAACTAGGCGCACGATCAGTTGTGGAAATCAATGAATTGATTGTGACGTGCGGATACATTTTGTGGTGTACCAGAAGTATCCTCACTTTATAATCTCTCCGTACTCGTCTATCTTAATCTTCTCCTCCACGAACGGGAACATGGGATGTTGCTTTTTACTTTGCTTGAAGAAGCCGGGCTTGCTCTCTTGCTTCACCAATAAATCGTGCTTCCCTCGGACACCGCCTACTTCTATCTCGTCTTCCGATTCGGAACTCACGTCTGCAATCTCCCTGCGATCAAACGCGTTACAAACTTCAGGTGAAGAAGTTATAGCTAAATAATAGGTAGATATATATATATGTGTGTGTATATACATTTGTTCCTGTTTCAATTGTTCTTGCTTTAATTTCTCCTTCTTCTGATATTCCTCCAGCTCGATACCCTCCAGCTTCACTCGTCTCTTTACCTCCAACGTGATGTTTCGGTTTCCACCTTTCTCCACCAGATCTCTAGCAAGAGTACCTGGAGACGTTCTACTTGTTAATATAATGCTGTTTTGCGGGTTAGTGCACCACTGGAGGAATAACTCTCGGGAAAATCCACACTCCATGTCTGGGGTGCTTGCGAGTACCACCTGAATGTAACATTCGGATCATCAATTTATACAAAAGAAATCTCGCACATTCGTGACACGACTTGAAAAAATTCCAATCTACCTTCGGGCTTGGAACTTGATTCAGCTCGGCCATGCTATGGCAAAGTTGCAGGTGTTTAAATTGGAACGGATTGTTGCGTGCACCTTCGAAGCTCCTCATTAATTTATCGCTCATCCACTCGATTTGCGACTTCGCAAATTCCACGACGTTATAACTTACATTGTTAAGGAGGGCCAATGAGTAAGCGAGTAACCCCGACTCCTTGTTGCGCCACAGCTGATCCAGCATATGCGCTAATTCTAATACACGGCCAGCGGTATCCACGCTGACCAATACATTGCCACCACCTCTCAACGTCTGCAAGATATTAGCTAAACGATGAAATTTACAAATAAATCACGTTAAAGCACGATTTTCTTGACCAGACACCAATGTTTAAACTGTAACAGGAAATATAAAACTTACTCATCAGCTTCTCGTCCCTCGTTCTTCGTCGGGCTTGCTGGTATGTGGCGTTAAATGCATCTGTTATTAACAATGACGGCCTTTGCAATCTCTCTAACTCGCAACCATTTAAATGCCGCTCCTTTTTGTGATTAAAGTCCACAGCATATATTATGTCCTCCTCTCCTACTTTGACAATTTTCCAGATTGTACCACCAATCATGTGTCCTGCTGGCAATGGTGTCAATGTAACACCGTAGCCTTTACCTTTCATCGATATGCTTTGATTGTATTTCAACTGTACTATCTTGTCGAATGCGGCATCAACATCGTCTAAGGTAAATAAATCAAAGTCTTCCATATTGTGGCGGGACTGAAATCAACATAATGTATCAAATATTATTGTTAATTTAAGACCAATATATTTACATTATTATATATGAAAAAAACTAGAAAGACTATACCTGGTACATGTCATACATAAACATTTGGCCCATTTTGTATACAGGTATGGTGGCGTAAATAGGACAATTCAGACCACACTTACCTACTAAGTATGGCAATGCACCCAGATGTAACGGATCTGGATATGAAAGTAATACTGCATCTATTTGATTGACATGTCTAGGAAACATGGTAATAAAGAAGTAAATATGTAAATGCTGAAACACATGTCATATTTATACAATGCAAAGACACTATACCTCTTCAATTCTTTTATAAAATCTTGATCAAAGTTCTCATCCCATCCGCAATCTAATAATATTCTCAACTCGTCAACTTGTAATATATAACAAGGTGGAGACTCATCCATTGCTCCAGAAATAGCGTGAAGTTTTATAATGGACGTCATATTGTTTCTCTACGATGTCTATTTCTGTTTTGCTATTTTTCCTTCCTTCCTTCCTTCCTTCTTTCTATTCTAGCGGCAGGCAGCCTGTCGGCGTTTTTCTGTTTTTCATGTTCTGTTAGTTTCTCAGTTATCGCTAGGACAACCTTAAGGCCCGTCTCCATCACCATCAGCTATTTCTATTTTTCAGTCAAGTTGCGGACGACCTTAAGGCTCGTTTCCTTTGCCATCAACTCGGTTGTAGGATATTAAGGCGGGTATGGTGATTTTCTTTTAGTTCTCCATAGTTCCATCCAGAGGCTAATATCCCTACAAGAAACGCCGCATATTATCGCATGTTATTTATCTCGTTCCTTTTCATCAACGGCCGAACTCGTTCGCGAGAAAGGCGTGATCAGTGGTGCCGCAAACGTCGCGTGTTTATGTTATCGTCGCTACAAACCGGTCGTATTGTGCGTGGAAGGGCTCTTCTCGGCGAAAGAAATCTCCAGAACTCCCAGCACGACAATGCCGGCACCGATACCGTGTATCATCGTACTTGGAATGGCTGGCTCTGGCAAAACAACATTTGTACAAAGGCTGGTGTCCAAATTGTACAATGATACAAAGCCTTATGTTATTAACTTAGATCCTGCCTGTAAAGATGTTCCGTACCCTGCTAACATAGGTGACTATAATATATAATATAATACAAGAATTATGTCATATCCGATATATTTAACTGATACAAAGAGGCTTTACTGCTTTTATTTCTCCTCTTCAGACATAAGAGACACTGTAAATTACAAAGAAGTAATGAAACAGTACAAACTCGGTCCAAACGGAGGCATAGTTACTACGTTGAATCTCTTCTCTACAAAATTTGACCAGGTGATAGAACTTATTGAGAAAGCCAGCGAAGAGCACAGTTATGTGATTTTGGACACACCAGGACAAATTGAAGTATTCACGTGGTCAGCCAGCGGCACAATTATAACAGAAGGATTAGCTTCTCAATTTCCAACTATTATCGTGTATATAGTGGACAGTGTGAGAAGTGTCACCCCAGTCACGTTTATGTCCAACATGCTATATGCCTGTTCTATACTTTATAAAACCAAATTGCCATTTATCGTAGTCATGAACAAGGTAATTAGACTTGAGCAATTATGTGTATTTATAATATATATGTATAAATTTCTAACTATATACAATCAATTGATTGCAAAAATAATGTAAAATAATGTAAATGTATTTCAGACCGATGTTGTTGATCATCATTATGCGCTCGAATGGATGCATGATTTTGAAGCCTTCCAGGAAGCGCTCGACATGGAAAGCTCTTACGTCAGCAACTTAACACGCAGCATGTCGCTCACACTTGATGAGTTTTATAAAGATTTGCAATGCTGTGGCGTCTCCGCGGTAACAGGCGCTGGATTTGATGATTTTCTCGAGCTAGTTAAAGATGCCATAAAGGAGTATGAGAGGTAAGAATTGCTGTTTATGTCGAAAGCATATTGTTATGTTCATTAATGATAATACATTGTTCCATTTCCTCGCGACACAAACGTCAGTACACGTTATTATTACTTTTTTTCTTAAAGTGATTACAGAAAAGATTTCGAAAAAATGAAGAAAATGAGGGAGGCTGAACGAAAAAAAACGAAGGATGAAGAGTTAGAGAAAGCTGGTAAAAAAGTAGTAGGTGAGGATGTGCCTTTTGTAACGACAACCAACACTGGTTGTGAAATCTTAGAAATCTACTTAAAACATCCGGGTAATGAGTCGAGCGAAGATGAAGAGGGGACGGAGGACACAGACAGGCGAAGGGAAGAGGGCGAAAAGAAAGAAGAAGACTCTTTTGCAGATTTCCTCAAGAGGCGTAATATGGAACAGAATGAACGAGAGAGCAAACGACAGTCTGGCCCTAGTACAAGTAAAAATTAACGGTAACTTTGATTCAATGTACATAAATTTTTGTGTGTAAATTAATGAATTTAAAAAATATGACTCTTTCCTCACATTAATATGTCTAGTTTACGTAAAACATGAAAGATTTCTTAATCACCGGTCTGTTGTGGAAAAAGAAATATTTATTCAAGCTCTGTAAAGCTAAAACTATTCGTACCACTTTGTAGAGCATAAATCAAGTTATATTTACACAGAGATTGTCTTCTTTATATTCGCTGTTTTACATATCGTAGTCATAATAATTTTCCAACTAATCTCAGAACCCAATATTATAGATTCTTTTTGATGTACTAAGTCGGTCGTATGATATTAAACTAATATTACATTATTCAACGGAATATACAATTCAACAAATAAAATATTGCATAATTAACAACTTCGACACATCTTTGCATTGACAGATTGTCAACAACGTGAATACCGCCTGAGAAAGCACGGTGACCAATAATTCCAAGATGACTTCAACGATTGTTTCGAACTATAGGCCTTATTTATCCATCGCAGCAACACGCCAAGTTGAGACCATTTTACGTTCGAACAATGCATCGGTTGAAGAAGGAAGTGTTGAATGTTTCGCGCTCTTCTCTATAGTAGAACTCCAATTTGAAACCCTCTCGAATTCGGCGTCCTGCAAATCTGCAACTGACACGTACACGATTTTTAATATTGCAACATCGTTAACGTTGTCAAAGTCTGTAACAAAGTTTACCTCAAGTCTAACGCTGATGTAATTACGTTTGTTGAATCTATCAAAATATCAATGTACAAAACAATGTATCGACGATTTAAATTATACTGTGATTGTTGTATGCCTAACAGGATTAAGTAGGATAAGAAGAATGAATCGCTCTAACAAGTTCAGGTCAGATTCCTATGGAAAAAGGCCTGAACCGGTTTCTAAATCAATCAATTTAGTGAGATTAGTTTTCTTTTAAATCCGCTCATTAAACATAATATGAAACAACATTTCGTCGCGACGTTATTTCTGTTGCTCGTATACAATGTTCATGATTACAGATGACCTTTAATTATTGCATCAAGTAAGTTCAAATTTGTATCAGACTGATTGTAAGAGATGTCTTGTCGTCTGACTGTTATATTAATAATTAATAAATAAAAAAACAAGATGAACGACCTTATTAATCAATATG
The DNA here is from genome assembly GCF_001313825.1 of Dinoponera quadriceps. NCBI lineage: Eukaryota > Metazoa > Arthropoda > Insecta > Hymenoptera > Formicidae > Dinoponera > Dinoponera quadriceps. The sequence continues at coordinate 1,593,398 of NW_014556062.1, read as the reverse complement.
ATATGCAGCAGGTAATTAAGTAGCCTAATAGTCTTAAATAACCAGTGTTTTTTTATTACACCTTTATCCTGGGAGTCTAGATTATAATTCTTCACTACTGTCAATTTTTCTTCCTGTTTCCGTCGATATTCCTGAGTAATCTGCTCCAAAGTTTTAGTTAAAGCCAACTGTTGAGAATTTATTAATCTGAATTACATAATTTTATATATATATATATATATATACATATATAACAATTGTATTTATATGACCATAAATACACATAAAATTATATTCTTATTATTTCTTAATATATATTAATATTATACAAATATTTCGCATTAATAAATTAATGGTGCGGCGAAAGTGAGAGAAATAGGAAGATATCACAGCAATACCTGGCACATCTTCAGGCGGGAGACGCAGTTGGCCTCCATTCCCGGGCCGTCCTCTGCACTTTTGGCAGCGTCGTGTTGAAAGCACTTGCCCTTGCCGCCGCTGGCCTTCCGGCAGACCCTGGACAGCAGGTCCGCGCGATCGGCGCGGAAGCTGTCGTGCAGGAACTCGTGGACGTGCGGATTGTGGCTGTTGCAGATCGGGTCGCGGCTTTGGGCGTACGTCACTTTGCGGAAGCCGTAGAGATTCAGCTGCCTGATGAAGCTCGTGATGTTGGTGGTCTTGAAGATGGGCCGTCGCGCGTCCAAATACTCCGTCTGGAATCTCTTGTAATCGAGCAGTATCGTGTCGCCGTTCGCGCCCCACCGGATCGCCCCGCTCTTGCACTCGTTCACGATCCTCCAGAGCTTCTGCGGGAATCGCATCGATTGCAGCACGCAGTCCTCGTACATCTTCCTCGTCGTCGTCCTTGTCTCGTGGTTACGGTGGCAACCAACGTCCGCCAAGAAGAGCTCGTCCAGTTCGAAGGTTTCGGGAACGTTTCGAACGCGTCTCGCCGCAACCGACGCTCGATCCTGTCTCGAAACAAGCAAATCACCTTCGGCTTCAAGAGACCGTTGTCGTGTCGACGATGACAATAATCCCGGCGATTCGCCGGTAAAGGATGCAAACGCTGGCCAGGAGCACCTGATGGTTCGTGCCGCATCCAAGAATTCTTCACTGTGATTCCTGCTGCCCGATGCTGAATTGTTCCTGCCTTCGCGCCCCCGTCCCCGTCCTATCCTACGCGCTTCGTAAGTCAGCGTTACGAAAAAATTCATTCGGTGCCGATTGGTGCCTGTGGCAGCTCCGTTTCCATGGAACCGGAATTTGGCGTGTGTAAATCGCGACTTATTCACATTGCTGCGCACTTCACGCGTAGGCTCGCCGCGATTCATACAGCACACTTCATCCGATAGACGTCCTCTAAGCGTCCTTAGGGCGTCCCTTGGATGTCCCTGTGCTACATGGGTTCATATCGGCGAGATTTTGAATCGGTCAACAGCCGTTTGTGACGTTTCTCACGTATCTCTTCGCGCGTTTGTCGGACATTCGAGGTGAGTGTGTGCGATACGTTATTATAAATGTAATATTTATAATTACGTTTACAATGTTCTAAATATGCGATGCAAAATGTAAATGTTATAAGTGTAATTGTAAATGTGGTGGTAAACGAGATCTCTCTCTCTTATTTCACTTTCGTCGATCTGTTCCGACAGATTTCAAGCCGCAGCGAGGGAAGGGGAGGTACGGTGAAACGATTGGGTTTTGTTAACACTTTTAATGGAAATTACAGTTACAATACTATTAATATTACAGTTACCGTACTAGAAACGATAACGTACGCGTAAACGAATAAGTTTCAGGATGCAACCTACTCGCACTTCTTTCAAGTTACACTTTGTCAATTTTGCAAGGTCGCAGGTATAACGGCGGACACGAAGGTCTCGTGTGTGCGCGTCCATCAATTTACTTGGAGAATTTACCAAATTATCCGAATTAAGACACATTTTTGAAATACCATTATAAAATACTTGTAAAATAATTCTAATATAAGGACGACCATTAATACCATTTCATGGATTGTAAGAGTTTAGCGTTCCAAGCGTTCGTACATTACTGATACGACAGGTATGCGTTTACGTTCGTTGTGAAACTTAACGAAATTCGACCGTTGTCACGAAGATCCGAGTAGCGTAAGTATATGTTTGTACCATGATAGTTCCGAGGTTCCCAGTCTGTTAGCCGATCAACTAATCGCGTTGATCGCGCATGATCAACTGATTAAAAAACTAAACACTCCGGAACCGTCCGGATAGAACGGAACGTTGCGATAAATCGCAAAAAAAAGCTATCAAAGTGACGTCATAAAAACTCATTTTTTCGGCCACTCTCTCATTGTTTCGACGACGTCATTCTCATTTGCCGTTCTACCTGGGCAGTTTTCTTCTCGCACGCCAGTTCAGGACTCTTAACAAATTGGATTGCAACCGTTAGACACGGGGAAGTCGGCTCTGAATACTACATCGATAAGCATCCGCCGAGGGGAAATTTGGCTTTATCTTTCGAACGGATTATCGGAGCGTGTCTATTATTATTCCTCGCGAAATAACGCGATGAGACGAGAGAGAGAGAGAGAGAGAGAGGGGGGTCTACGTGCCTCATATTTTTAACTCTTCAGCTGACGGTGGGTGTACAGTGAAACGAGACTTCACAATATCACGAGTGTACCGACTTACCTCGCTCGCAGGGAGTTCGATTCGTTTCGGTTTGTCCCGCACGCGTGTATCGCGCGCACCGTTTCATACGCGCTCGCTTCAGGAGTCAAAGTACACGCACGGTTTCGTTGTCGCACGTCATCCCCGTCATTCGGACAGGGCCGGAAGGGTTTGCAGATACTCATGGGGGACCGCCGGGGCGGGAAGCAAGTAACCGTCCGGATCCAAGACGTCCGGAGTGCGTATCGTAACTGGACCTTGCGGCGGTCTGGGCAGGGTGCTGCCTTGCTGCATCAGTTTGCCATGCGCCTTCTCCAGCCTTTCCAGAATATCGGGGAATCTGATTCGGTCCTGCGGCTTGCTCTGCCAGCAGTCGCGCATTATCTCGCAAACGAGGGGCGGGCACTCGTCCGGCGGTGTCAGGACGATCCCTTGTCGTATGAGCTTCAGAACCTGGAGTGAAAACGCGTCTCTGTTGCAGGACGGACCGACCGAGAGGGAATCGCGGTATCGATCGCTCACCTCTTCGTTGCTATGGCCGTAGTAAGGTATCTTGCCGAAGGAGAAGACCTCCCAGAGGACGACGCCGAAACTCCAGACGTCGGTCTCCAGGGTGAAGCGCCCGTACATCACGCTCTCCGGCGACATCCACCGAACCGGCAACAAACGCGTCCCTCCGATCTGAGATGCACCGGGGAGAGGTTTCGCGCGAGGTCAGTGCGAATTTTCGCAAACTCTTATCCGGACTGTCACACCGAGAGAAATTACTTGGAAATTTACTTCCGGGATGTGTAAAGCTTGTTTCACGGACACTTCCATGAAATCAACCTTTATACATTGGAGAGGAATTTTTATGTATTTTATTTGAGTATTTTCTCTCAGTATACGGCCGCGAGAGGTCACGCGGAGATCGTCCCGTGGACGAGTTTACCTTGTAATAGTCGCACGTGTAGACGTCTCGCGACATGCCGAAATCGGCGATCTTCACGATCAGGTCCGAGCCGACCAGGCAATTTCGGCACGCCAGATCGCGATGCACGAATCGCTGCGCCGACAGGTAAGTCATGCCGGCTGCGACCTGAATCGATATCCAGTGTAGGGAATCCTGTAAGGCAGTGAAGAGACAGGGAGATTATTTTTCTCGATGTTATGACGTGGCAGCTCGAAGCGCCCGTCACAAGGCCGGTTGCCTCCGAAAAGGCCCTATCGCGGGTAGGCGGGTGGCGCGCTCCCCGGGAGCGCATATTTAAAATGGAGAATTTTTTTTATGTTTATGATACAGCGGAGACCGCGCGCCGCGGGCGCGCAGGGATTGTCGAGGCGAGCCCCGCGTCCCCTTCACGTGTATAGCGCCGCTGCGGATAACGGCGAGAAACGGACGGGGTACGAACCGCCGGGTGGAGGAGCAGAGGCCGCCCGAACATACCGTCGGGCCCCAGTGGACTCTGATCTTTTGGCGGCTATCGAGGAACCGGCACCGCCTAGGCTGTCGTGTTCCGTCCCCTCTGCAGCGGTAAAGCCGGCGGGCCGAGGTCGCGCACAAGGGCGAGCCAAAGTCAGGAGCGGCATCGCGCCGAGTCACCGTGGCCGGAGGTGAGGCGGCGGGCTAGGAGGCGAATCGGTAACCGCCGGCAAAAATCCGGCTGTCGAAGAGGGGAGGACTTCGGGACCACGAAAGAGAGGGGGGGGGAAGACCTGCTTAAAATCAGCAGACTTCCCGGCGGAAGCAGATTTTCGGCTCGAGAAAGGAAATCATTAACGCTTGATGAACCGCGTAAGTTAGTGGCGAGTGAGCGAGAGTGAGAGAGACAGAGCTACCGTGGGAGCAGAGAGAGAGAGAGAGACAGAGAGCGAGCCGGAGCCCGGTTAAGGAGAGAGCAAGAGAGAGAGAGAGAGATAGAGAGAAAGGACGAGCATCCCTAAGAGCCAGCCGCCAGGAGCCCGATTCTGTAAGGCCGCCCATCCGCATTCATTGTAAACAAATATCGCGTGGGTCGTCCGTTCGGTCGACCGCCGTGTAGTCCTCCCGACGGATTTGGGGGAAGAAGGCGATAACGCCGAATTAAATACTATCCCTCGGTGGCTGCGTCGGGGTCGTACCGGAGGATCGCCCCCGCGGGTGTAGCGTATCGTGCCGTTCCCTCCATCTTGGCTCGGCGGCCGCTCGAAAAGCCAGCCACCCTACTAGCGGACATCGTGAGTCCGCCGCGGTCCGGACAGAATGAAAAATTGTATATCGTGAGGCGCTACCGCGTGAGCGCAGTCTGTTATCGAAACCATCGTGCCGAATAAAGGCGTACGCTGCATTATCGAAACCGCTGGTCTGTAATTTCTTTAGTCGATCCCGGCGTGACCCTACGAACCATCCCGCCTCCGACTTAACCCATCCAGGAGCTACCGGTCCCGTTCGGGACGAATTCGGGTCGCGGGTCCGAAGTGCGGACAGCTTCGCCGACCACGTAGGCTTTCGTTTCGTGGCGCACCTGTGCGCACCTGCGCGCCCATTCTGTGGAGGAGTAGGTCACCGGTGACCAGAAGTCAATCTCGCGTTCCGGGTTCGCCCTGCGGTGTCTTTGCATCGGCGATTCGGACGAACCGAATCTGAAAATCCGGTCGCAATGTAAACTCGTTCGTGCCTTTAAACGCGAAACACGGTATCGCAAGAAAGTCGCCGATCGCGACACGGTACCATCGTTAACGACTGCAGTCCGCAGTTCGGTGACCTCAACTGCCGTGAGTTCGCTCGCAGCACTTTGGCGAGGTCGCCGTGCGGCATGTACTCGAACACCATGCACGGGCTGCTGGCGGCGTCTCGAAGCACCACCCCCTTCAGCGACAAGATGTTCGTATGACTGAACGTGGACATGATGTCCACTTCTCGCATAAAGTCCTCCTCGGTTTCGCGCGTCGCGGTATCCTTCAGCACCTTCACCGCGACGATCTCCTTCGTGTCTCCATTGTGCCATTCACCTGTCAAAGTTTTATCGCAAAACATAAGCCAACGTCTCCTCAAACCGACAAGTGAAGCTAAACGAACTCGATCGGACGATTCAATTTATTCGTACCTTTGTAAACCTTGCCGAAGCATCCTTCGCCGATGTCGTCCAGGAAGGCGAGAGTGTCGCGTTGTATGATCGAGACTTCCGGCGAGGTGCAGTTGAAGTATTGAGGATTCGGTGTGTATTTGTTCGGTAATAACAGTCCTTTCTTCAGGTTGATCGGGGTGCCCTGGAGAAGAAACGACGATGACGGGATGGTAATTTATAGGGTCGTATAAATTCATGCTTATTTTCGATTAAGTTACAAGTTAAAAATTAATGGCCCATAATATTAATTTAGTTAAAAGTTACCTAAACAAGAACCTTAGGATATAAGAAATAAATCGAAAAATTACGACANGGGGGGGGGGGGAGGGGAGACGCTTTCAAAAATATTCCCTCAATTTTTGTCCTAGGAAGGACCAGTCTTCATGTAGATAATATCTTAAGGTGAATGTTATCTCGATGATAGATTACTCACATCCAAAGAATTTCTCTGCGACTTGACGCTGTAAGTTCGTCTTCTCACGCAGTACACGATACCCAATATAATCATAATTACCACGGCGAAAGCTACAGCTATCCCTATTATTTCAGGTACTTTGGGCCTCAAGATAGATCCTTCTACCTGTCGTGAGAATTATGATCGATTCTGTTACATAAAGATTTGAATTGGATCGGACGGAATTTTAATTCATATCTTTTCAAATGAGCTTACGTCTCTAACAGATCTAAATACTAGGGCAAATTTTATTGACTCCGGCCGTAAGTAACTCTTGTATATTTTTCTTACTACAAATTTCTTTTCTTTTATGATTCGACCCGGTAATTATGGATAAATAAGGATGATACCTCTTCGGCCTCCGGGAGCTCAGTCGTACTGTTTGGATTATAGCTACTTGGTGGTATTATGTTATGTATAGGACGAGGCGTCGCAGGAACTGTGAAAAAAATGTTGCGTTATTTTTCATACGTACATTAAACAGCATTGATATATTCCAGCTTGCAGGTCCACTCAACCGTGGACTATTTGCAAATATTCGTCATGTCTTTACCGATTGATCGTATCGGACATTTCAAGTCCACTGTAGGTAGGGACAAATCGTGAGGGCAGATGCACTCCGATGTGTTGCCTTTGATGCGGCAAGCTGCATCCTCTCCGCATATATCCGGATCATCCTTGCAACCTTTGATCTCGATGAATTTGAGAGGTTGCATTGACCTGCTGTTGAACGACTGCTGTTGGGCGTATTCGCTCAGCGACAATTCTGCAATAATATCGTGATTTCACATGTTGATGCCTGGACCGCGGATTTCAAGTTTCATTTGATCGACAGCAAAGCAGGTGAACTCCGCGGGGGTTCACAATGCTTTAATTGCGCGTCGCATCGCCGTCGATCGCCGGAGAACAAATATTCGCGCGAGGAACATTCATTCTTCATTCTGACGTGACGTGAAAGGTAACTCGCGCGCGACACGTTTCATTTTCCACGGGCTCGCGATACGATCAAGATTACGTTTCTCTTTCGTGGGCGTAATCCTTTCGCTTAAGGAAGCGAGGGACGTAATATCACAATGGTCGTAATCTACGTATCTTTTGTCTCCCGCCGAAAAACAGTCGAGAGCAGATACTCTTAACGAATAAGGGACAATAATATCTCCCCACTCTGAGTGACAACCTTCAAACCATAAAAAAAGAAAAGATGGTTATTCGCAAGGAAATATGTAGCAATTTTCAAAAGATTATCATATATTTCAGGTAGAGAAGTGTTTCCGATTTTGCGCCCGTGGGCATAAATTTTAATCGCACACCTCATCAACAAGGTGCTGTTTGTAACCCGAAAACAAAATAACATATCGGTTTTGGCGCGTTTCCTCTATATACGGCGTGTACAATTGAGAAGCTGCGGCAACGCACATATACGTCGTACGCAGCGAAAGGCTTAGAGCGAAAAAATCACGCATAAATGTGGAAAAAAAGAATGCAACGTTCCGCGTTTTCAACGAGCGAGCGGTTTCGCGGCGGACTCTGCGCGCCGGCGGCCCCGACGCGCCGTCGGAGTAAAGAGAGACGCTCTCGGATTCGCAGGACCGTCGCAAACGGGCTGTAAAGGGCAGCCAGGGAGGAAAAAGGGCTACATATTTGGATTGGGCACAGGAAGATAGAGACAGTGAAGGCATTCATTTGGTACTTGGAGTTTGTAACGGGTCAAAGCGTTATCTCCGCGGTCAGCGCTCCCCGACAACGAGTCTCGCTATGTGTACCTATTATCGCCCCGTATTCCTTCGCCTTCCAAAGCATCTCCGCGAGATTTCCCGTATTTACGAGATCGTCCGTTTCTACGATGAGCTCCACGAGGCGACGACGACGACACGTCACCGTGGCAGTCGTTTCCCGGTGCGTCGATGAAACGCACAACGCCTGCGCCTCGAGCAGTCCCGCAACCGTGCGAGGACGAGAACGTGCGAGATCACCAGCGAGGTGCGATCATCCTCTTCATCGTGACACGCGGTACACGTCGGAGTGTACCGTGCGTTTCGAGAGGAGGCCTTTCCGGATACCGCGACGCTGATCGCGACGGTGATCGATTCTCGCGATTCGTTATTCTCGCATGCCGGCGATACCGCCGCTTCTACACCGCAATCAATTATGCCGCCGCGAGTATCGCGATTTTCACATTTACGCTATATTATTACTGACCTCTGATCTCTGCCATTATACGCGCGGCATAGAAACCATTATTGGCTCCGCCGACTGACCCTCGATAGCACGAGTAACGCGTAGTAGAGCCAGCCGGGGAATGATTGTTTTAGTTGATACCTCTTGAGTGTGAGGGACACTCGCGCGAGAATCCGAGCAATTATGATATAACGCGATATAACCGCGAAATCATGCGAGAATGCCGTGATGATTTTTCCGAATTGCTAAACGCGGAGAGCGCATTTTCGCCCTTTCCAACGTGCGAAAAGCGCGAACGCTCCGGCGAGGTTTCGACCGAGGAGCAATCGTTTTGGCAGGGGGGAGGGGACTCGCGTTAAAATTAAGACAAGGAGTCCCGGGACGCGTGGTGCGTAAATATTTAATTCGAACGCTTCGAGCCAGCCGTGAGATATCTCGCCGGCGATGGCCGTTTCGCCAAGACTGAGACGGGTGCTTTTCGTTTGGTAAAAAAAGCAACAGATGGTCGCGACATTCGATCCTAATTGAATCGGACATATCGCCGATTCGATTGTTTTCGTTGGTTGATGGTAAATTTGGAAAGTTCAATGCGGGATCACGTGCGCCGCGAGGCGCGCGTTTATTTGCAAAATCCGAGCTTTAGGCCAAAGGCTACAATGGGAGCATTATGTGCGCGGGCGCCTCATCCCGCCTAAACCGTGCGATTCATGAAGGGACCGAGAAAGAAAGAGAGAAAGAGAGAGAGAGAGAGAGAGAGATCGATAAATCACGAGATGTTAGCGAAACAATATGTAGATACCAAATACAGTAGACCACCTTGTGACATGAGGGATACGTTTCGCGTTATACAAACTCAATGGGTTATATAAAAATACATTTATGTATAAATATAAATATATTTATGTATGAAAAATATAAATGTGTCTTTAACGTTACAATATTTTAGATTCTTTTACTTTATATGTAAATATCAACGTAATTATGCGAGAGCAACTCTCTCAGAAGAGGTGTTAAAAAAAGAAGCGGAGAGAATTGAACGGGCTGTGTAGAAAGAAAGCGCTGAATAAATGATTCAAGTAAATAATCACTCTAATAATCCTTAGCAAATTTTTACTTGAATTAAGTAAATATTACTGTAGCGCTTTTTCTACATTCGAATAATATTTACTTGATCCGAATAAAAATTTGCTAATGACGCGGCGACGTGTTGTCACGTTGTAATTTTGCCATTCGCTTTGTACAAATTCACATTATATGAGTATCACGTTTACGAGAATCTACTGTTTATACCGAGAGACCGGATTTTTGTGCGACTATTATTAGTAACACTTATTTTGTTTCGTTTTGTTGAAGAGTCCAAGCATTCGTAAGTATGGAAAATACCAGGTTTTGGGCTGGTCGCAAGTAAAATGCCGCGGAAATATACCGCTGGCAAATGCTTAAAATTGACAGAAAAACGGACAGAAAATCGCTTCTGGAATAACCATCAGTCAAACAACGTATGTTGGTGAAAATTGAAATAGAACAAATTAGCTACTTCGGACACATAATGAGAAAAGGTCGAAAAATATCTTGGTAAACTGATGGTTCAAGAAGAAACAGAAGATAAAAGGGACACGCAGACAGTCTTCAATGAGTTAGGTAAATGACATCATTGCCACAGGGAGGCCAATTCATTTATCAACAATAAGATAGAGGATATTTAGGATAGAGAAGAATACGGGGTTATGTTAAAAAGAATGAGACTATGGTCGCCATATTTCCAAATGGAAATTAGTACTAATTAGAATCGTTGATAGCGCGGCAGAGATGCTATATTTAAATCCGAGAAGAAATTCTTCCGACGTTTATTATTGTGTCGTTATCGTCTTGAACTTCGAACTTCTCGAAAGGTCGGAGGTATCGATATTTCAGATAACGGTAGCGGAGCAAAAAAAAACCGGTCTCTCGCTTTTCCGAATAGAAAAGAACGTCCGACATGCGCTCCTAACGTAACTCGATCGAACCGTTAACCTCGCTGACTGATTAACTTTACGTTTTTTTCTCATCGGTGATAAGTTTCCCCGTTTTTACGCGTCTGAAACGTTATCATTTCGTAAAGCATCTCGTCTCAGTCCTTATCACTTCAGCAATTTCTTATCTCGTGTATATAAATGATGAATATAATTTGTGAAGTAATGATATTTGTCGTTATCGCCCTGGTGAGGGATTCACGATACATAATACGCACAAATTACTACGATCTAATTAAATTCTACTCAAATTAGACGACTCTCGATCGTTCCGCGAACCTATTAACCTAATGAGAGAGGGGAACAAGTCGCCGTGTGTATTCGGATTCCGTGAAAGAATCTCCGAGAATCCCCAGCGCGAATCTACGACGCGTCCGTCAAAACAAGAGTCTCGGAAGTAATAATTCGGTCGCGCAACGGGGGGAGTCAAAGAGAGATTACACATTTCTCGTCGATCTCTTCGCGAGCATTAGGAGACCGCGGGAGAACCGACGAGGAAACAAATCGATCGGAATGTTTATCTACGCTTCTCGACGGGAACGTCTCTCTCACCTGTTCGCGTCCTCAGGGAAAGTGGATCTCTCCTTCTCGGTATTCTTCGTTGCGACATCGCGCGCGTGCTCGTGAATAAACAGCCGGTGAACGGAACCACCCTCAAGGGGGGCCCGGAGAGGGAACAATTCTCCGCACTTTGTTACACTTTACACACGCTTTCTTTCTCTCGCTACGAGGTGTCAATTACCATCGACGCGCTAATTGCATCGGTATTACCTCTAGCGAGAGCAAGGGGAGAAGGGGGAGGAGAGCTCGGCATGGTTACCCCGTCGACGAGAAGCACGGACCTCGGACATCTCGAGCGAGGTCTTATCGAAATCCCGAATTGCCTTGGACGATTGCCCCGGTTGTCGTCGCAAAACGACGATAAAAGCACCTCCGTGTCGCGTGTTATCACGTGTGACCAGCGCGGACAGATCGGATTTCTTCCTCACACCGTCATCCTTCCTGGCGATTTCCGGTTCTCAGATCCGCGAAACGTCGGTCCCGGATCTCTCGGCGGATCTCCGTCGCGAGTCCCAGCGATCTATCCCGCAACAACACCGACTCATACTGCCTCCCCGGCTGGAGAACGGAAGTCTTTCGAGCACGCCCTTGAGGATAACGACGTTGTAGGTGGGTGTTAAAGCCTTTAAGCCGGAAGCCGAAACCTTGTAGCCGCTCCGGGGTGACCCGGTGAGGTACTATGCGGCGGCGTGTGTAGGAGGAGACGGAGAGTGAGTGAGATGTATTCTCACTTCGATGAATGCTTAACCGAAACTGAAGACCGCCTTCGAGACTCCCTCGCTTCGCTACTCGCACGAAGCATCAGCGATCGCGCGCGTACGTGTATTGTGCGTTCGTACACAGCCGCGCTACATGTGCGATTGTGTGCGCATGCATATACACGGCGGGGATTTACGCATACGAGAGTTTAACTCGGAGTTCATCATCGCTCGTCTGCTCGACTTACGCTGTCGCCGATGAGAAAAAGGAAGAAGAAGGGAGCCAACGGGGAATATAAGTCCTGTGAATCTCCGTATTTGTTAAGGGCGGGCTCGTGTTTTCGCCCGGAGCTGCCGCAATCCGTGTCCACCTGCGTGCAAAGAAATGATTCAGTAGTGTCTGATAAATCTTATTAACTAGTTTGAACTGTGTTGTCATCGCTAAAAGAGTTGGCTTAATTAGAAGTAAGATGCATTTTTTGCGAAGTTCAATTTTTTTCGCTGAAATCATTAGCATGATTAACTAGGGTTGGTTATATATATATATATATATATATATATATATATATTGCTGTGTTCTCTTATTAGTTGGTTACACTCGGAGTTGGGTAACAAGTAGTTATTCAGTTGAAAGTTAAGTTAAAAGATTAGTAACTTCTAACTTAACTTAGTTAATTTTAAATGAATTAACTTTTAACTTAAACTAGATCATTTAAAATGTATTAATCCATCAATATTTAAGAGTGTTTTTTAAAAACAATATAGCATATTATACAATACAATATAGCAAAGTCAAGTAAATTGCTAAATTTTAGGTAAAATCAGTATACACCTCAAAGATAGCTTCTATTTAAAAAAATAAATAAATTTTTAACCGAGAGTGTGAATATGATTTTAGTACTATTGTGCAATTCAGCTAGTATTTTTTTCGATAGAGTTTTCAACGCAGCTAATAAATTTAGCTATGATAGCCACAACATCAGCTGTCTCTATTTCAAAGTACATACGTAACTGTCACAGCCATATTTTAATTCTTCCGCTACAGCTTCCGCAAAAATCTTGGACGATCGCACGTTTCACGCACGATTTCGGGGACTCCGGGAAAAACGCGAGATAATTTATCTGAAGGAGGTAATAAAATCGTTCGTGCGGTTGAGCACGAAGCGGTTGATGCACGCGGCGTCCTATCAATGCGTTCGCGTTGCCCGTACGACGTTATCAACGACTTATCGTTTATTTCTTCTCAACGCAACAATATAAGCAGATATCTCCCGTTCGCTTTTCCATTTTTTTTTTTTTCGAAATTCGAGAGGAGAATACACCTATGTCACGACTGAGTCAGATCCTTATCCCGTAATCGGGATCGTAATCGTCGTGATCGACGCTTTTTAATCCAAAGGTTCAACGTCAGTGGCTTACGTGAGCGAGTTGGATCATCGGGACGCACGTCAATGGGAAATTACGCCGCGGCTTCGAGATCTCGTTTATCCTCGCGACTTTTCTCCACGGAATTTGCATTTCGATGATCGAGCTCTTATTCTTCTGCGAAGATGAACAAAGCCAGCATTTTTTTCTCGGCTCGAGTATGTGTGTGTTTATGGACGGAATATTTGCAAGACTTGTTCCCAATGAGTTTCATAACGCGCTTCCTGTTTAATAGGCAGAAAATCTATCTTCCGAAAATGACTAAAAACAAGTTCTCTTATTGGACACGTGTTGTGAAATTCATTGTGAAGAAGTATTGGAATTATTCCGTTTTACGACTATGTATACTTAGGAGGAGAAAAATGCTTATTCAAGTAAATAATTACTCTAATACTTCTTAGCAAATTTGTACTCGGATTAAGTAAATTTTACTAGAATCAGGTAAATCTATTTTACTTGGGTAATTTATTTGGAAAATATTTCACTCGGATCAAATAATATTTATTCTTTTATTTTTCTATTTGCATTCGTAAAGTCTATTCATTAAAATCAGAAAATCCTTTATTCTGGGGGAACTTTTTGTTACAGCTTATTTTTAAATACGAATAAATACAAATTAACGAAAATTATATTAATTATTAACTTTAAATATTTATCTTTCAATTGATTAAGGCAGCTTATGTGTTTTTGCGTATATATTGCACAATCCGTCGTTCGATACATTTCGATATCGATACGTGACTCATCCAACAATTCTTCTATTGGTAATTCATTGCATTTACACAGTGACCCATTTTAGCGAGCGTTCAGCAAGCATTATAATTAACAATAGTCATTAAAATAACAACGAACAGTGTTCACTGTTGAAAAGTTAGATCGACGTAAGAGTTTAATCTCTAAATGCAATCTTTCCGTAAAAATAACAGTATTAGAATATCAAGTAAATTTATAATGCTTCAAGAATATTATTTGCAATATTCCGGCGAAATACTGCAATTACACGTCTCTGCGATATTACATTGCAATTTGCAATGTTGCAAGTCTGTGCGACATAACTGCAAGCTTCTATATGGGCTATATGGGCTTATTTCCTCCATTGAGTCGCGGTAAGTCGCGTAAATGAAAAATTCGATGTTCGCTATCGCGATCAGCTTGATACATTATTGCCTAACGAAGCACCGCCTCCACTCCCTTTTACTCTCGGAGAACAACTCGACTTTTCAGCTTCCAATCATGATAAACAAGTCGACTCGGGCTCACGAGACACGACCGTTCGTATAGAAGTCGTGTGTGCGCGCGCGCGCGCACGCGCGCTGAATGCGTATTTGTGTCCCTCGATAAATGCGCGTCTACTGAATGCATATACGCGTTCGTTCCGAAACTCGTAATTGCATTCAACGTCGATGTAGCGTACCTCCAAGTAGCGATCGCGAAGAAAAGTCACTGTTGTCAGCGAATTATCGTCCCGCGCGTGCAGCAATAACGGGGACGCGAACGTCAAAATCCGAGAGCGATTCACAAACAAGATCCTCCGGCGTTTCTATCTTCGTGATAAAGGGAAGCTAATTGTTTACAATTTTAGGCGACCTTGAAGCAGCGATCTCTGATCGAACTGCACGGAGGTCTAACTGCGCCTTGAAAAGTCCGACCGCCTCGGTCGGAGAATTAATAAAGCTCTCGCTTGGATTGAAGGCTTATCGGTACGCGAATGCGTTTAGCTCGATTGACGAATGATGCCAATATTTCTGAAATACGAGGATTATTTTCTTCTGTGTATTTAGTTGCACGAACTGAGACTTCGTTCCTCTTAATGGTGCTCAGTAACGCGCGCGCCTGTGTCGATAAAAAAGCGGGACGAACTTTCGAATTAACCCGATAATTCTTTACAATTAAAAACTTGCATTGATTATTTATAATTTGATATATCGGCGGGATCTCGCGTGGAGAAACAAACCTCCTCTCCGAATCCTCCTTACAATTCGATCATAATTTACGCGAATCGCGCGCGACGGTTTGTTTCTCGCGGTGGATCACGACGGGGCGGTGAAAGAGACGCCGTTTCCGTGAATGACGCCGTGCACGCCCCGAAATAATTCCCGGGGATCGTCATTGGGGTGTTAACGCGCCGGGATCGATGTCGTTTCCGTTCCCGTGAAGAATCGCGACAATCTCCCGGTTTTAACCGGGCGTCCGGGCGGGTCATTAATACCCCGCGAGTGGGTTTACAGTTTCGAGAGAGATCAAAACACGCGGGCGAGTAAACGAGAAATGGGTCGAAAAACAAAGGTCGCCGGGGGGCGAAGGGGGACACGTTAATAGTTTCCGAAGAGCCTCCTCCTCCTCCTACGTCGGAATGGCGTAAGTGTTGTATATTTACACTGGCGTTACAAGCTCACACCTGGACGCAAGAATAGCGCCGGGGTTCTTCTCCTTCTTCTACTTCCACGAAGTATTTTCTCGAGCCGCGCATACGTACGTCAGACAAACGTACGTTTGACAAAAGCGATCGCTCATATTCCCGATGCATTGCACGGTTATTTCGGTGATGCATGTCCACGGATAACAAACGCGGGTTTCGAACCCGGCTTGAGAGCTATACGTTCTCGTTCGGTGATAATCCCGCGACCGGCGGACCCGACGAGGCACTTGCTCGTTGTTCTTTAAATTGAACGATCGGTGATTGAGATAAGCGAATGTGCTTCCTCGAAAGCGAGCGTCGAGATATGAATGGAGTTTTTTTTTTTATATAATACGGTTGAATGAAAGATTTTCACTCTAGAGATATTGCTTAAATTGCTCTCGGAGACAGATCGAATGATCCGTTTCGTTGAACTTATGAGTAGCTCCTTGTGATTTTGCGAGATAGAGAGAAAGAGAAACGGTCTACAACTGTCGTGAAATTAAATAGATGACATTTTCTTGTCTTAATATAGCTGTACCCCCGTAAGGAAGTCATCTTCCACTTCCTATCTTCGACGATGCCGCATCGAGGAAAGAGGAGAGACGCACGCAGGGTGGTTCACGGGCGGGATGTACACCCGTCGAACGTTGCGAACTGTCGTGTTCGCGTTCGACAGCCGAGCGACATAAAGTCAGCGTGCATGCAGATGGTGGGCCGTAAGAGAGGGTAGTTTAAAAAAATAAAGCGCGGCGAGCACGAAGACGGGAGCTGTTTGTATTTCCACGCGAGATGGGTGATTCTTGAAATGACAGGAGACAACTGGAATAACTTTACATCTCGGAACAATACTACGTGGAGTCGGAAACACGATGGAAAAACGTTCCCTCCCTCGGGTTATCAGCTACAAAAAGTTGAAGACTCGAAGGGTCCTAAAGATATCCTGAAAGATAAGTTTGCGTCAAGTGTGTAATATATCGTAAGACTCGTCCATCACGATAACACATCCGGGGAAACTGAAAAACAAATGAGTAGAAGCACACGGGAAAAAATTAGTCTTAAATCAAGAATGGATATTCTCATATGTAAGCAAGAATATAATCTTCTTCGACAATTTTCAGTCTTGAATTGAGCTTAAGTAATACTTGCATTAAATTCAATCAAATCAAGACTAAAAGTCTTCTAAGGAGATTATGATATTCTTGCTTATATATATATGAGAATATCTATTCTTGATTTAAAACTAATTTCTTTTCCGTATAGCTTCTAACGTTCAAAAACGATATCTTAAGTTCCGTACGGAGACAATTAGTGATGTGGTAGTAGTTGTAACGTGTACGTTAAAAAATCACAATAAAACGTGACACGAGAGATAGATAGAGAAAGAGAGAAATTAGATAATCGTATTTTTAGGAAACATCGCCGAGTTGTCATACGAGTTGTCATGCAAGTGACTGTTTATTCATATATCGATCGATTAACTAATCTTCCGAATGGCAACCATGATCATTTTGCCCTAGCCATTGTTTGAAGCATTCGTTTCTCAAGAACAATCGAACCTTGCATCTCAGGTCATCTCCTGTAAAACTTTGCAATGGGAAGAATTCATAATTAGTATCTTGCCGAGCGGTTAAAATCGTGCGTGAACAAAAAAGATCCTGATTATCATCCGACACGTGCCGAGAGGCACGTGTAACTTGCAGCTTGCCATTTTTTGTTCAATCGTTTCTTTTTGATTTTTTCACGGAATATTTAAGCCTTAGTTTACCTTTTTTTTAATCTCTCCATAGTTGTTGCGTCTAGCTACACTCTTACAGAAAATTATTATTGGCTGTGATAAATAGTAGTTTTACCATTCGTACGAGTAATAAAACTACTGAGCAACAATAATTGATTACTGGCTAATTTATCACAGCCAGTGATACTTTTCTGTAAGGATAGCTGCTTAGAGAAAAATTTTGCAATCATTATTACAGATTGTATGACTTTGTATGTCTTTACGTATGTTACTACTTATAATAATTTTGTAGAGAAAGATATTTTCTCTCAGAAATGATTTTTCATCTCCCGAGGACGTTTTTCCAATCCTTTAAATTGACGGTTCTCACCCTCGCTAATAATTATACTTTTTAAAAGCTATCAGGTCAACTTTTATTTTTTGACATCTGTATCTGTATTAGAAAAGCCTGAAAGGATTTTTTAGAAACATCGATGTTCGCTCATTGAGGATGATATTACATCTAGAGGAAATATTAGGGACTCTAGAAATTCCCTATCCAACAGCCAATCGGCACGTTCGACAAACTCGTCGTACGACGCGTCTTCAATGAACGAACATCGATGATTTTGCCCATCTCTACTTAGTCTTTAATAGCTCTCGCAGACCATACGCATGGCGCTGGTCTGCGAGAACCATTATGGCCTTTAAGGCCTGTATCACACTATGAATTAGGGTTAAGATTAGACTGAAATTTGACGAATCAGAACAAGTTCAGTTAAACGCAAGTTTAGTTAAACTTGCTCTGATTGGTCAAATTTCAATCCAATTTCAATTTTAATTTACAGCGTGATACGGGCCGTAGGCGCTTTATACGCCATCAATCGTGCAACACGGCAGCGACAAAATGAGACACGTTTCGGAACACACCATCGTGGTTGCATGACGTTCCTCGATTACCCTTTTCACGTTCATTTATGAACGTTAGAGGCTGTTCCGTATGAGTCTGTTCTCGCTTGGTTCGTACGTCCGTTCCGCTCGGTCGCAGTGGTGAGATAGGAGACAGGTAAAATCCAGTGCGAACGAGTGGATAGCATCGTACAGTTCCAAGCGGCGACCGTTCTACCGAGGATAACGACGTGTTCGTTACGTGATCCAGCGCGTTATGCATGATACTGCATATTGACGTTACACGACATAACGAAATTGTACGAGTCGGAATGCAATTGTCGAGATAGGTCGGAATAGGTCGGAACAAGTCGCAACCGGTCGAAACAGGGAAGAACAGTGGGAGTCAAGGCGGACGTGTTAGCTTCAGCTGTAACGGACACACACGGCAGCGCGGCGTGCCGGCATCGTGCATTGATCCTACGCGAGGACGGAGATTGGTTATTGAAAAAATGGCGGCCGAGGCACCGATGCTAAATAAGAACCGAATGATGGTGTTTAAGAACAAAGGCAAGGATCAAGAGGTGAGTGAAGCGGAGCTGGCGTTCACGCACGGGCTGGCCAGCGACTTTGGTCGCGTGGCGGCCGGATGAGTCGTAGCCGCCGAGGCGTAGCACGTTCTAGAACTTTCGCAACGTGCAAATGCCATTTTTCTCGTGCGTGCGTACGGACACACCGAATCGTCCTTCTCTCTTCGGTCCTCCGTTTGCTATCCTTCCTCATGGTTTTCGTTCTTCTCACTTTCTTTCCATTTCTCTCTCTCTCTCTCTTTCTCTCTCTCTTTTCTCTGTCCTTTTGATTCCTACAATCTCATCCCTTGTTGTCTCTTTCTGCTCTCTTTCTTTCTCTCATTTCTTTTTCTTCTTTTTACTCCTTTCCTTTACCTGCCCTTTTATACTACTCGTTCTTTTTCTTTGCAATTGTACCAACACTATTATAATGATTATATTGGAATATCTATATAATAGTTATATACATATACATGTATATATATAGGTCTGCCCTTTATAGCTGCACTATGGTGCACTATCTGTACTTAAAACAAAGTGTAACATATACTTGACAGTTGGTTGAAAAGAGAGGAAAATAGAAAGATTGTGAGATAGTTCAGAAAGTACAGCTATGAAGAACAGTTTATATATGTGTGTGATCATTTTGCAAAGTAGTTTCAGCAAGAGAATTTGCTTAAGTTACATATTATATTTAATAAGCATTTTTGACATTTTTCTCTTATTTTTTAAGTTTAGCTGATTAATTGTATACATATTTATGTCAAGCTAGAAAACCTTGAAATTTTTAATATTTTTGTCATGCATGCCTACCATTAGTATAACATTAAATATAATTACAGGTTCATCTATTATCAATTCTGTTAATTACATAAATTTGATTTTTATTTGCTCCAACTAATAAGCTGACATACTTCAATATTGGTACAAGTGACACGAGCAAAACTTAATTTTGAAACACTAGTATTTGCTGACCTGCATGAATTTTAATCTTGAATGATATATTACAATTTTGTATGCAATAATATTGTAATGTTATATCATCCTTGATCATTTTAGGAAATGAGAAGAAGACGCAATGAAGTGACTGTAGAATTACGTAAAAATAAACGCGAAGAGACTTTACAGAAACGAAGAAATGTGCCTATCACAGATTCAACAGGTAAAATATTTAGAAATTATATTTGACATATATTTGACTTTTTTTTTTGACGTATTATGCATGATACTTTCGATATTACGTTAAACTGGACTTTTGTAATACTCAATGAAATATTTTAAATATAATTCCTTTAGTTTTAAATTCTAAAATAACTTTAATATAAGAACTAAAATTTACAAATATACCTTAATATAGATGAGGATGACATTGACAAACATCTTTCAAAAATCAGTCTGGATGATTTGGTAGCAAAAGCTGCTAGCGCAGATCCAGCAGAACAATTACAAGCTGTACAGTCAGCAAGAAAATTGTTGTCGTCAGATCGTAATCCACCTATTGATCCTCTGATAGAGAGTGGTATTTTACCAATCTTAGTTCGTTGTCTGGAACAGCACAACAGGTACGAAGAAATATTCTTTACAAATGAATTGACTATATCAATTCTGAATAAGGTATCAATAAGATTAATGAAAAAAAGTATGACATAAAGTAACTAAGAACCTTGTAAAAAATTTAATGGAGATTTGTTAACAATAAATTTGATATTCTATACGTTATATATAACTTACATTATATTTTCCGTATGGTTGTGTAATGCATATTTATAAACTTATGAATATTTTATAGTCCATCTTTACAATTTGAAGCAGCCTGGGCTTTAACAAATATTGCAAGTGGAACATCAGCTCAAACACAAGCTGTAGTAACAGCTGGTGCTGTCCCATTGTTCTTACATTTGTTGCTTTCAAGTCAACAGAACGTTTGTGAACAAGCAGTATGGGCTCTAGGTATGACAATTATACAAGTTTTTTTCATAAATCTATCAATAAAATTGCTCAGTTTATAAACACGAGTTGTTTCTTTTCAATTTAAACTTCGTTTTTCCTTCAGGATGTTAATGATCGAGATGATCAAAAATTTGTCAAAAAATTAACTGTTTTTATATAATTTACATTTATATTTTTTAGGTAACATTATAGGAGATGGACCAGTACCAAGAGATTACGTCATTAATCTTGGTGTTGTGCAGCCATTGCTAACGTTTATTAAACCAGACATACCTATTACGTTTTTACGTAATGTGACTTGGGTTATCGTAAATTTGTGTAGGAATAAAGATCCACCACCACCCGTTCAAACCATAAAGGATATTTTGCCTGCCCTGAATGTGCTTATCCATCATCAGGACATTAATGTGAATATTGCGTTATGGGGAGAAAATCGTTGATCGTTCTGTCCAATACAATAGTCTAACAAACTTTTGTTCCGGTAGATTCTTGTTGATACAGTATGGGCATTGAGCTATCTGACCGACGGTGGTAATGAGCAAATTCAAATGGTCATAGACAGCGGTGTCGTACCTCGTTTGATACCGCTTCTGTCGCACAAAGAAGTCAAAGTGCAAACTGCTGCGCTCAGAGCGGTTGGTAATATTGTGACTGGCACAGATGAGCAAACGCAAACCGTTTTAAATTGTGATGCCCTCTCGCATTTCCCCAATTTGTTGACTCATCCCAAGGAGAAAATTTGCAAAGAAGCAGTATGGTTCCTATCAAACATCACTGCTGGCAACCAGTCGCAAGTTCAAGCTGTCATAGATGCTGGACTTTTACCACTTATTATTCGTAATTTAGCAAAGGTAAAATTTTAACACACTTCCCTGGTTTTTTAAAGAAGAACTTAACACTTGGAAAATACCTATATATATATATATATAGAATCGTTCGCGAAAAAATATCATTCAAATATGATCCTAGATCTGATACAGTTTTGTACCTTGTACATCATTACATGCATTGTGTATAATCGTTTTTCACAGGGTGAATTCCAAACGCAGAAAGAAGCCGCATGGGCAATTAGCAATCTTACAGTAAGTGGTAACAGAGATCAAGTTGCACGGCTTATACAAGAGGGAGTCATTGGCCCGTTCTGCGACCTCTTGTCGTGTAAAGATACTCAGGTTGTGCAAGTGGTGTTGGACGGAATACATAACATGCTTAAACTTGCGGGTCAACAAGTGGAACAACTGGCAAATATGATCGAAGAATGCGCCGGTTAGCACATCTTATTTTATTTTGTTATTCACTCTCATCTTTTTATATTCCTCGCAGGCATATATTTATACATGTGTGTCTATAACAAAACGTAGAGAAACGAGTGTGCGTATTTATACTTACATTTACATTTTTACAGGCTTGGACAAGATTGAGGCGCTGCAGAATCATGAAAATGTAGATATCTACAAGCTAGCTTACGACATCATCGAGCAATACTTTTCGGAAGAGGTGAGAATAACATTCGTATCACACGGTCTATTAAAAGAATGTGGAACGACATAAATTCCCCCAAACATAAATTTTATGTTCGATCGTACTCAGGCTATGTTCTGGACGCATAACAAACACTAAAATATGCTTCTCTAATTCATAAGTTGAAACCTACGTGAAATTGAAATTGGAAAGGCATATATTTACACAGCACAGTGTACTTAGCGTTTGCTACGTATCCAGAATAAAGCTTCTAAAATAAAACATCGAAAGGGCTAGACTTGACGCGTTCTGACACAGTTCTCATTCTCTTCGTTTTATTTTCTTCAGTAACATCGTTGTCTACTGTTTTCATGTATAAATCTTCGGTTTCAGGCGGATGATACAAACTTAGCGCCACAGGTCGGAGAAGGATCTTTCGAGTTTGATCAGACGACGAGTATTCCGAGCGAAGGTTTTAAATTCTGAGAGGGCCTCCATTACTTCTTATCCGATCGTGCCGTCCCCCGACGAACTCCAATGTGGAGCCATCCTGCTTTCCCTTTTCTATTTCTACATCCATTTTTTGCTCCAGTGAAGGCATAGCAATATGAACTTGTCGGTCCTGCAAATTACTATTATAATAATTAACGATAATAATTATTACAATAATAATATGAAGGACCGTTATTATTGCTTTTGCTGATCTAAAACGTACAGCGTGACTTATCTCAATTTTTTCATATTTGGAATATAGGAATGGAGTTGAAAAAAAAAAGTCGGTTACGAAGCAAAGAACCGCGTGCATCTGTGTACTTTGATTTCTTTTTTCTTTTCCGACTTTCCTCATGTAATATGTACGTTACCCATTTTTTTTATTATACATGATAAATGTATTAGTGGAGTCTTTAGTCGAACGCAGCTGCAGAAAATAACGTGCGGATAAATTATTCTAGTAAAATTAATTAGCTGCCTGCACATTGGGAAAACGCGAAACGAAACAGAAGGATCTTTCTAATTGCTTCATCATGTTGCTCTTCACTCTAACTCAGGACGAGTCTTGGTTAGCGATATTACTTTTATAAAATAATTCGTGTATATTTTAGGCATGTTAAATTTATAATGATATTGATTACTAAATAAAAGAATCAATTGACTACTCTTTGCTAGCATAATTAATAATTGTGGACATTTCTGTAAGGAGCCAGACAACCAATAAAATACCAACGGAAACTCGGCAAGACTTTAACTATCAGTCGGTAGTTTTATTTCGACGTATAATAATAATTTATATTACATGTAAGACGGAATATATATCTCACGAAATTAAAGTCGAATGTGCCTGGTATATCCTTGGTCTTTGCGTATATTTAAAAATTAGCTTTATATTTAAATTGCGAAAACATTATCATGTATAAGAGGAAATGAATGTACGTGTAGAGAAGACCGGGGCTAGTTGGCTGATTGATTATTTTTGTTGTTTTCAAATGGGTTACAGAATCACAACCAGCAGAGATTTCAAGTATATCAAAGATGATTATGAAAAGTCCGTATTTGCTCAATTTTATAACCTATTAGAAAACAAAAGAAATAACTAACTTACCGCTTTAGCAACTAGCTCCGACCTCCCGTAAGTGAAGTATCTCTTGATTTAAAATGACACATTTTTCTTTATTTAATAATATACAAAAACAATTAGGATTCTTTAAATTCTAATGTTGGATCTACAAACGGATGTACATCATCTGCGTACAATTCCTCCGGGAGTGATTCTTCGACCATGTTTGGAAAATACGTGGGAAAATAGGGTGCCTCCTTGAGTCGCCTCAGAGGAAGTATCGTGTCGTACATATAACAATAATTATTGGTTTCGCCCGCTATTTCGCCATGAATCCACAATACGTTGTACTTCGTATTAATTCGTAAGATCTGCGAAATGTCGGAAGAAGGATCAAATGATTGCTATACTTCCGTGCTTAAGGCTCCTGTATCGAGAAATCGCATGCTAAAATATATCACGGTATACATGGAATAAAAGAATATATTCATAAAATAGCATTCGTAACAGATTCAGCACACTTGTAAAAATGTCCGGACGCTTTCCTTTAACCAGAGCAACCAATAAATGGCCGTAAAATTAACGTAACAGAAAATCAGATTAAAGATAAGTGTCCGGACATTTTTATTGGCATGCCGAATCTATCACGAGTGCTATTTTATGCACATATTTTTTTATTTCCATGTATACTGCAATATATTGTGACATGCGATTTCTCGCCGCTTCTGACATCGTCAACCAAAGTGGCACAAGAGTTTTAAATGTAAAAAGCAGTTTTAAGTTGAAAATTAAACCTTCGGGCTATGAATCTTCTTCGGGGAAAATTTATAGATTACTTCTTACGTATTTGCTGTATCTTAGATATATACGTATACATGTATGTGCATATCTTACCTTTACGCCTCTAAGAATACGCCACTTATTACCCATGTGTCCAGGCAACTTGGTGCCAGGCATAACACGGGCCTTCGTGCCGCCCGATCCGATATTCCCGGGTCTTCGGTGAGTCTTGGTTACACCGTGAGTGGCGGGCATCCCTCTGAAGCCCCATCGTTTCATGACTCCTTGGAATCCACGATCCACCCTAATGGATTCACACGTAACATAATTGATACTATCGTTCTATTCTCCTTTCGGAGTAAAGTATCGTCGTGTGGTATGAGACGCGAAGGGGATAATGTGATGATGATAGTAAAAAAAATTATTTACGTTTTTGCACGAATATCCACCCTATCTCCTGGCTTGAAGTGCGGAGCAAATAAAGGAGTCCCTGGTTGTAATGCCGCTTTTGGAGATATCATAAACCTTCTCAGTATTCTCTTCGGTATGACTCCTGAATCCTTGAATATACCGCTGTATTCTTTAGTGATCTATACGAAGGGACAATTGGTAATAAACCTGTTAGTAAGTCAGTGAAGGAATACATGCCAAATGTAGTCTTTTAATTACCAATTGTGGATCTATATTTTCTGCGCCTACAACAAGACACCCGAGTCTCTTTTTAATCTGTATCGGTTTTTTACCTATCACGGGGTAGAATTTTTCTGGTGGTATATATTTTACCACTTCATTATCGACTACCTGTATAAAAGTGTAGAATATGGCAAGATAAGTTTAAGATGAAGATGATGCTGCCATGTAATTAAGAGTCGAATTTACTCTCGTTACCTGAAGTAATGTTGATGTAACCCTCGTACCATTCTTCAGCCATAATGGATAAACGCCAATTTTCTTAGCGATCAAACCAGTACGTTTCATACCAGGTACCCACTTTGTGACTGGCTCAATCGGATCTAATTTCAATGGAGAAGGATTCATTCCAGGTTCAGCATGAAGTAGACCATATTTGTCTTGAATTACTTCTTGAAGAAATTCTTTGCTATCCTCTGTTAGTTTTTCATCATACAACTGCACAGAAAAAGAATATGTTGCTTGTATTTAGCAGATATCCATCTTTTATCCAGGACAGACATATCTTGATATATTGTTTGCATCCTAATTAGCATAACGTTAAGATGCTAATTAGAATGCAAACAATATATTTTATACAACCTTATACAACAAAAATTGTATCAATATATAAAAGAAGTCATCTGATGCCATGGAAATTGTGGTAATATTACGGCGATATTCTAATGAATATTGCTAATTGATATTGGAATTATAATATATTAATATATGTGTACTAAGAAGAACACTTTTATTAAAATTGTGTTATAATAAGTATTTCTTGAAACAAGAATATTTTAAACATGTTGCAATAGCATCACAAAGTATACATTAAATGTTTGCATATTGTATTCAACATTTCTATCTATCTGAGTTAATTTTAATAGATATTTTTAGAAAACAATATATGTATTTCTTGACATTTTGTACTTATTTGGAAAAAAAAATATATATACACTGGTTACGTACGACACGCTGTGGTTTTGGTAACCACTGTGGATGACGGTATCTGGGGATTCCGATTCGTCTACCTCGACTCGGAACAGATGTAATATTGATACTAAAAAGAGAAACAAATTACCACTAACATTTCTGCAGGTTTTTTCATTTAAATGTTACTTTTTATATCTCGTTTTATTTAAATGTTACTTCTTATATCTATATACGTTTTCATTTAAATGTTACTTCTTATATTTCGCCTTTCTTTCTCGCTTTTTTCGCAACAACGTATCCGCTCGTTCAAGATGAAATATTTGTTATGAATAACAATAAATGTCGTACCTTTGTTTTAAATATTTGTGGAACAGTTGGCAACCGCTAATGATCTTCATAAGCGACGTCATTTTTCATATATTAATTTCGCACTAATCCCTCCTGAGGTTTTCCTTTTTTATCTTATAATCTTACGCAAATGAGGATAACCTAGTCCTAACCTTAAAAGATATTAGAGGAAAATCTTTACATCGTCAGGTTAGGTTAGATGATTAATCTATAGTACTAGATAGAGTGTAGATGTTCCTAGATGAAGAACAAGCTACGTGAGGTTGATTATGTGGAAGGGTCCGTCAGCGTATGATGCGATAGCACACATCCATTCACATCGGCCGATGCCTAGAGTCTTTCCGCTGGATCACCAATTAGAAAATGTTATATTACATTAGCCAATCACCTATGTGATCATCAACCAATGAATGTGGTTACCTATGTGACCAATCAACTATAGGTTATCGGAGCTCGACCAATTATAGGTCTGTTCGCTGCACCGCTGAACTAGTGCAATAAGTTGAAGCAAGACAAGTATATGTTTTCTCACTTCAACTTATTGCACTAGTTCAGTGGTGCAGCGAAAACGAACAGACCTCATATGGCGGCTGAAATAGGGAAGGGTCACACATGCGTACGGAGAGCCAGCGAAGTAACTTGAAGATAACCGTCATTCAGTGAATATTCATGAGGCAGAGGTATTCGTTTTTTCGCAGCGTATTCCGCAGATCTGGTGCGTTTAATGAGACGATTGAACATCTTTCCCTCCAAATTTTAGATCTGTTATGAGCAAGATGAGAACAAATACTGACTCCCAAAAGTCCAACACTGTTTCTAGGGTTAGTATATTTATTTCGCCAAACACGAGAAACGTACGTCTTACGGTGTTGTAGCATTTTTTTGTGATAAATTTTAACGGTCTATTTGGCATAATGTAAAATAAAAATTAAAGATAAACTCTAATTACTAATATGACGAGTAAAATTAAGCAGTGGTAATAATACTAATCCTGTAATATAAGTTGGTTAAGTATTTAAGTTTTCAAGCATTTTCTCTTTTATCAAAACAGGTTAAGGTCAGACAATCTTTGCAATTGTTGCAGCCATCAGCCACGGACAAAGAAAACCTGGTTGCTGCGGGAAGAATGCTTAGATCAACAAACAAACAAATTAAGGAAGTAAAGACTGAAAAGTAAGTTACTTTAAAGACTACTATGCATAAACATTGCAATAAGTTTACTGAACATCAATATGATATTTTAGTGTCACATCAGACAAAACAAAATTAAATCTTTCTAATAAATCCAAAAAGAAGACGTGCGAAGACAAGGCAATACAAACTGCTCCAGAGGAATATAATATAACAACGGAAGATTTAACGTCAAAAGGTATATTCAATACATCTTTTTTCTTGACTTTTTTTATGTTTCTTATATATACTACGTATATACAATATGCATACAAAAAGAAATTTTAAGTTATTACTGAAATATTTATTTTGGCATATTTTTCTTTTTCAGCTCCTAGTAAATATTACTGGAAAGTCTTAGCTGAGAAGCGACAGAAAGTGATTGACGAGTTTTTAGTTGAAATTAGTACACTCAAGGAACAAAATAATATGCTCAAGGAACAGTTAGAAAAATTGAATGAAAAAAATATCTTGAATGAGGAAATGTTACAAGAGGCAAAGACATTTATTGAAGTGGTGCAGGTAGTGTTGATTATATATTGTATTAATATTTTATGCATAGCACTCCATTATTGCTTTATAATGAAATAATATATATTTTTATAGGAAATGATTGAAAACAACAGCAATGACAGTAATGACAATAATGGCATAAATAATTCATTGGAAGATACTTATTAAAATGAAACAATATTTGACTGTTTTTACGATTATAACATGTATTAAATATTAATATAGTTATTTATGTACAATTTTAAGTAAGACATGTAATAAATGGCATTTAATTTGTATTCGAAGCTTATCTTAATATTTATTTTCGCCTCGTATAGATTTTGATTTTTTAGTAATATAATTTAATGTAAGATTTTAAGTAAGTTTTGCCCAGTAACTGGTCTGTTCCCTAGCTCACACTGGCCATTTCATATGCGTATTAAATAGTAATATTTTATTAGATTTTGATATTGATTTGATATCGTACGAAGCTGGCGATACGTCTTATTAGTGCATACTGTAGCAAGAAATCACTAACACAACGTTATTACAATTACATAACATGTAACATGTTTCAAATATGTGGTTCTCAATATTGTACACAATGTCATCGTTAACAATATTTGACGGAAATATTAAAAATAATGTTTCCGTACTATAATTTTAATATGGGATAATATTATTAATATATTTATTTTTCTTCGCAGTGCTCTTCCTTCCTACCTGGGCAGAGTACCGTTAGTCGGGAAAATCGCAGAAACCTTGATAAGTAGAATCATTTTTCTTTAATGTAAAGCATGTGCCGGCTGTCGGCGTTTTTCATCCCGGTCGGTATGAAAGCTCCTGAGATTCGAATGTTGTGTGAGGCTTTCGTTTTGACAAAGTTCTGATATTAGCAGCACCATTTCTCGAATTCCGTTTGCACGCGTGTATTCTACAGGAGACACGCTGACGCGTCAGATCCGACGATGCAAACATCGGCTTGTTTCCGCTTTCTAGAATTGCGTACGTAGGAATCCACAATCAGCATGTAGGGTCGAATACAGTGTGCAGGGATCTGATAGATATGATATTTTATATATGTGTTATTTGTATTACATGTGCACACGCATACACGCATATATATACAGAGACATATACGATCAAATTTAAAAGCTTTGTTTAAACGTTTTATTTAGAGTCAATTTTATGTAAAATTTTAAACGTATAATTATATACATGTTGTGTGTGTGTGATTTTATATATATTTATGTTTACAGGTTGTTCTAACATGAGGATACCTAAATATCTCCTTTGTTTTTAATGATGCGAGAAATGTTTAAATCACAGTTTGAGCGGTTTCGAAGAAGGAATATCGTGTAAGGAACTTTTTTTACGATTATTTTTTCCGATTTTTTAACATTCCTAATATTTAAGTATTTAGGTGTTTATCTTGGCTGGCTAATGCACCATGTGTATACATATATATATATATATATATATATATATATATATATATATATATATATATATATATGTCCGTGATCATTTTCCTGATGTGATAAAATTTAACCACCACGCGACGTCCGGACAGGTGAATGAATGCGGGAGGGCACGAATGATGAACGTGGCGGGGGTGTAGGAGAGCGATAGGATACGGGCGTCGGATGGTGTTGGATCTCTTGACGGGTGCATCGATGTCCACTGGCTCCCAAGGGAAATCCACTTCATGATGGGAATCCCATTATTTCCCGAGCGATATAAAAGTAGGTAGTCCAGTCGTCCACGTGCTGTCCAGTTGAGGCTATTCCGATGGCCGTCCTCCATCCTCCCACGCCACATTGAGGCTCTCTTTTTCTCCGTTTCACTCTTCCTTCTTTTTTTGCTGTCTGCCCCTGTTCTCCCCGTCTTCCTCTCTCTCTCTCTCTCTCTTTCTCTGCCTCCCTCTAGCCTTTCCTCTTACACCATTACCATTGTCTCCTCTCGTTCGCTCCCACTGTTCTCCGTCCATTCGCAATCCATTTGATTCCGGGCCTGTCTCCCGAAGGCGACGCTCCGACTACGCGAAGGACCATTTTTAGTTTAGATTAATACCGTGTACTATCCTCGAGATTCGGGAGTCCGGCCCGACTGATAAACGAGTTCCCCTCGATTTCGCGAGCGTTTGCTGAAACGCGCGTGTCCCAACGCGTGTTGAGAGCTTGAGTTTGAATAGGAAATCTCGTGCGAACCCATATTACGTTGCGACCTATAAATGATTATAATTAATTTCATATGTAAAAGTGATACTTCTCTAATGTGTGGTTTTGCGGTAACACGGAAGGATGTATGGTTTCTCCGGGCAACTCGACGATGAATATAACCGCACGTCGATTGCTCGCGATCTTTATATCGCGAAATCAAAACGCTTGGATTTCGTGAAAATGACGTCCGATATCGCCCTCTCTCGATTTAACTCGAGAGTGCATTCGGCCGATAGTCGGAGGTTCCGTTCCGTTGCCGTGTGGAGAGAGCGGCTTGATAAAGAATTCCATCCCGGGGCCGGGAATGGTCGTACAAGGTGTGCGGGCAGTATAAAATAAATATGTGAGACGCAGGGGGTGGCACTCCAGAAAAGATGGACGCCTGGAGAGAGGGCGTGAGTGCTCGAGGCTGCCTCCGTGCCGGGGAAAGAGCGGAGAACGGGCTAGGTTGGGTGGACCCGTGTGTGGAGATCGGGTGCAGGACTCGTGTGTGTTGCTGGGTAATTGATTTCTTTGATACCACCCGCGCCAAAGGAACATTGTAGATGCTTGCCTGCGTACGTAGTACGTAGAGCTCTCGTAGGAAGGGACAGACGCCTCTCTCCCTCTCTCTCTCTTTCTCTCTCTCTATCTATCTCTCTATCTATCTATCTATCTATCTATCTATCTATCTCACATTCCCTCTCTTTCTCATTCTCTCTCGCCGCTTCACCCTCGTAAGAGCTGCCGCTGGGCAGAAAGGGCGGAGGAGGGAGGGAGTCCTCCCCAGGATATAGAATGTAAGAAGGGGGTAGATTCGAGGACGGTGGCGGATCTACCGTCCTTCGGATCGATGGATATCTCTGCGCTGGACAAGGTCCCCCCCGGCCTCCACCCTGCTCTACCCTTCCATCTTCTCCCCGAGGATGACCAATAACAAACACCGTCGCTTTTCTCTCTCTAATGGAGTTTTTACCGATAAAAAATTCACTCCCTTTTCTCCTTTTTCCCGCGGACGGCTCCTACCCGTTCCCTCCTCCTCCTCCACCATCACCCCCTCCTCCACCACCTCCTCCACCACTACACCCACCACCGACACGAGCACACTTACGAGTTCCACTCGTCCGACTGACGGACCACCACCGTCGCCACCATCACCACCCTCTGTAGCACCTTCTGAGCGCTCTGCCTATGAAACGACGCTTTCTTTGCGACATCTTCGAGTTACGACGTGGTCGCATTTGACTGAAGACACTGGAAGGGCAGAGTATCGTGACGGGGGGAGGAGAGGAGGAGAGGAGGTGAAACTCTCCATCGTAGCGGAGAAGGTGCCACCGACGATTGTATTGTAGATGCTGACGTATACGTTAAGGGTTCACCAGAGGTTACGATCGCAAGGGCTGACGGAATTGTTGCTTAGGTGCACATCGCTATCGTTTATAGTTTCACCCTTACGAGCAGCTTGGTTCAAGCATGAAAAAAAATATTTATTATTTGGCAGGTATCAATAACATACTTATTTCAATCCAAATTCTTTCATTTAATTATAAGTAAACAATTGTTTTCACGTAAAACTACACAGTTAAGACAATACATATTTTCTCATTTAAAACATTTTTTTCTTAATTGAAAAAATATATGCAAGGAAAAATTAAGATTTTTTCTTCTCACACGAATATCACGACCAGGTTTATTTCTGTCCGTGGTTAGGAAGTCGATACGTTAAAGTAACACGCGTAGTATTATTGTCTGGGAAAAATCCAATTCTGACGTGTGATTCATCTTGTCTCGCCACTCACCGTTCAAAATGAGACGAAGAGAAATGAAGGGCAAGATATCGCAAAGCGCGATCCTCGGTGATAGGGAGGGAGGTAATCGTCGCGAGTTGCCCCCTTTTGCGTATCGTACGGAGGACAGGTTGGCAAAATCGTTTTGAGATCGTGGTTGTCGCCTTGTAAGATATGCAAAGTGACACGCGGACATCGGGAAACTAGGTAGTTTGTGGTCATTGAACGGCTGCAGCGCGCGGTCGGTTGGCTTAGTTCGGACAACGGGGGCCGGGAATTTGAGCCCCATCGTGCTGACGGTATGTATCGATTGTTCTGCGATATAATGCCAGCCACGCACATATGAGACCATGCGGGCGCTTCGTGTAAACTATCGGGTTTGTGTGTCCGATTCCCCGTGCCACCGCTGCCGTACGTATTCTCGCAGACATTTTATACGACCGGCTCCGTGCGGATGCTTACCGTCTTCGAGATATAAATTAGCATCTGGGCGCCATGTGAAGATACACAGCACGTCACTGTATCTTTCACGATAGATTCTTCGGACGATTCAGAGGCTCTCTCTCTCTCTCTCTCTCTCTCTCTACCTGGACGTTGGAAATCCAGGTGAAAATCATAGAATTATATCCACTTTGAACGGATCGAATGTGCAATATGATTTTATTATACTTACTTTAACGATTTTACATAAATGTCGTTTGTTTCTTCCCCTTAGAGCTCAACTCGCCGAACGCCGTGAAGTGGAAGAAGAAAAAAAATGCAGGCCACCCCCTATCCCCCTCGGAATGATTTGAGACATCGCAGTCTTCTTTCGAACCATTGCTTCGTACGTACACGCGAGAGTTCCCGCACGTATTTGCGTAAACGCGAGCGCGTTGTTCGCGTAGCGAGCCGAATTGCTAAACTAATTAGAACGATTTACGCGTCGAAGCGTCCGACCTCGGACTGCACCGTGAACGGTTTGACATTATTATCCGCTTAAAAAGCGGCGGGCGCTGCCCGTTTCGCTGGTTGCAGCGCTCCGAGCGAAAGCTGTCATACATATATGCATGTAAGGAAGCGAGGGAATCGTGTAGGGTTTCGGAATAAAACAACGGTCGCGCGACACGGTGTGTACGCGAGGAAGCTGACCACCGCGAAACCGAGCACGCTCGTACGGACGGAGGTGACAAAAGTCCTCGCAGGACCGACGTCGCTGAATATGGTCAAAGTGTTCGGCTTCGAATCTTTTCACACCCTGCCGAACGAATTCATCCTACAATCATCCTCAACGTCTCGTTTCAATCGTCATCAAAGGGAAGATAAGTGCAATTACGAGAGATCAAGACGCGTCATGAAAAATCCAAACGAATTCTCCCGCAGAACGGCGCGCTAATGAGCGCCCCATACGTGTGAGCGCACGTAAAAAGGACAAGAAACGCGTCCTGCGCGTCTTGATGAGAGAGGAAGTGATGTGTGTGTGTGTGTGTGTGTGTGGACGAGGTGCGCGCGAGGAAGCCGGCGACCGCGACGCCGTTGTCACTCGCGCGGTTGTCCAGCGAGACGAAGGAAGGTCCACGCTCGAAGAAGGTCGACAAACGAGTAGCGTCGGCGCTGCCCTTGCAAGCTTCCTCGTGTATTGATCCTCATAATTCGGGCGGGGGTGGAGGGTGGCCGGAGCGCGGCGCGGGGTGGAGGCGGCGGGCGCACGGAGCGAGCGAGCGAGCGAGCGAGAGAGAGAGAGAGAGAGAGAGAGTGGAATGGTCGGGGCTAGAAGGGGAAGCGGCAGAGAGTCGGCGGGGGCGAGGTGGCGGATAGCGGGGGCTGTGCCCCACCTCACCCAACCGAGAAACGTATGCGTCGAGGCGCGGAACACGGGGGTGGCTGGAAGAACGGAAGAAAGGAAGGAGCGAAGGAGGCAGAGTAGGGCGCACCCGCGACCAATAATACACGGCCGCGTTATGATAATGTCATATCATAGCGCGAACGATATCGCACCGCGTTATGATTGGAGCCGCCGATCTCCCAATGGAATCGCGCGACCGCGTCCTATCCATATTCATATACAGGGATTCGCTCCCGTAACCCGGCGGTACCGAGTTTGCGGCCTTGTATCCACCGGTGTACCCCCGTACCTGTGGACAGGTCCACGGGTAATCGCGACTGGCGAAAAGGGCGCGACAGGTGAGACGCGTGTCGTGATGTTTGACATTTCGTGTAAATATATGGAGATATGAAATGACGAGATGCGTGCGTGGGATTATCTTTGTTCACTCGGCTCTATCTTGATTTCGCGATGATATCCTACGTTAAGCAGCGATTTTTCATCTTGCAAAGTATCATATTTCATAACACCGTGACGTAAGGTCGTGATTATTATCTATCATCGCACTCTCATCGGGACTGTCAGTCGAAGGCAGGCGCGTCTTTCTCTTTCGTATCTCTCGTATCTTGATTTTTCACATTTCACATCTTTATTTTTCATACCTCATATCTGATATTTATCAGATAATAATCGTGGAAGCTCACGGCATTGCGACATCTTCGGGAGTCTCGCAGCGATCGGATTTCCTCCTATTGTTTATTCTTTCGAAAGATTTCGAACACGCACACACCCTCGCCGCTATTTTATGTTTTCTCATTTCGAGATCATGGGAAACGCGGAACGCTTCACACCGACACATCCGCCGTAATACACGGCGGACCCAGCGACCGTTTGTATATATGTACATACCGTACCTTCCTGAGTTGCTCTCCTTTACATCGATATTTCTTTCCCCGCGATAAAATTCAACCTTTCAGCCGACCAGTGTTTTACGGCCAATAGGAGGCCAGGAAGAGAATCGCCCGAATAGCGCAATACACGTAGGTATGGCGTTTTATTGGCGGTGGAAATGGGTTCGTATATAGCTTTCGGAGTATGGTATCGGAGGATATTGATCCCCGCGTCCGTCAAGCAGTCTGATGGTCTTCGAGTCTTCCCTGCTTGCTCCTGCGCCTCGCGCGCGCTCCTCTCATCGTCGGTTTCTTTTGGTCCTGCGGCGGTCCACGGGGGACGAGAGAACCAGCCCTCGGGAATCGAAGTACTTTCGTCTGATCATGCTCGAGAACTATGAGCATTTCTCGTCATCGTTCCAAGTTTATTGCTATAATATTCAACCGGACTCTCTCTCTCTCTCTCTTTCTTCCTCAGATACTATATATACGACTCGAAACACGCAGACTCCATTCCTGCGGCATGTCGGCATCGGATCGGTCTGAAATCATCAAAGTTGACATTTCCATGTTCAATTTAGTAGCCATGTGTGTGTGTGGACGCGTTTCCCTTTTGAAAATTCCAGAACACACAGCCGAAGGGGCTCTCTGCGTCGCGGCGGCGCTGCTTCGCATTACCGGACAAATTTCCGATCCCTCCGGGAGAGACGTCGGGGCGTAGGGGCGCCGCGCGGATGAGGAAAGAACGTCGGCCGGCGAGAAGAGTGGACAGTGGTCTGCAGGTCGGATTCTCTCGCAGGATTCGTGCGCGCGCGCACCACCCTCGGCAGCCCCACCAGGCCGTGGATGCCCTTTTGAACCCACCTACACACGAGGGCGCACCACTCCTCCGCGAGCACCACCGCGAGCAAGTTCTTAGCTTAGCGGGCGCTCCGCGGCGGCTGGCTTCGCGGCGGCCCTCTCTCGCTCTTTTTCCCCGTAGGAAAAATTCAATATTAATAACAAGGCGGAGTGAAGGAAAGTCCGCAATGCGCCAAAGCGCCGGCGGCGACGACGGCCGAGACGGCGGATTCGGATCTCCGCCATAAACCGACCGGCACGGTCCCCCGTAGGTGTGAGATCATAATGCCGACCAATGGGTGCGAGGGCGGCACGCTCCGCTGGGGTGAGAAACGATATGATGGATTTATGGATCTAATAAAAAGAGCTCGCGGGATTGGCCCTCGCGGAATATGACGGGCGGGGCTGGCAACAGAGACGGTACACCCCGTTGAATTCAGCCACAACCACCGCCGTCACCCACCCTCCCGGCGTCCTTTACCTCCTCATCCACCTACAATCTCCCTCGCGTTCCCCTGCAGCGACCACGAGAAGGGGAGAACGTCCTCTCCCGTCCTCCGCGATGTCGAGTGGGGGATGCAATCTTGATGTATTTCGCCTTCTCCTCGTCTCTCTCTCACCCCCCCCCCTCCCCCTTCTCGCCCTCCTTCTCTCTCTCTCTTTCTCGTCCGCCCGCCGCTTCTCTCGTCCTTTCGCCCGTTTCGCGCACCCTTTCTTCCCTCCTTTCTCTTCCCTGTCTTCCTCTCGTTCTCGTCATTTCCGCGTTTCGCCGTTTCCTTACCGCCCTCCTCGCCGCCGATTTTCTCTGAATTAGAGCGAGAGATCGGACGACGAAAAACAGGTGAGGGTCGTATGCGGTGGAGTCATATTTACCCACCCGTAGGTAGTCCTTAGCACTTTGGGTCAGTTCTGTCTAGTTTCGAGCGTCTCTTTACAAGGTTGAAGTGCTTCACGAGCGACGCTGCTCGATTTCGAGGAACGTGGACGACGTATCGGGTAAAAGAAGAAAATCTCCCGGCAGATCTCTCTTTGGTAAATACCGCGGACATGTGAACGGCTCGATCGAAACGTACGGGAGATTTAGCGCGAGGATATTTCGCGGTATAATTAATTCGACACGACATATCTCATTTATCCTTCGTTCGATTTCTCGAATTCTCGAATTTCTCGAATTCAGTTGAAAGCACGCAAAATTGCGCGTATACGTTTGTTGTGCGCACGTCTGAAACAGTGATAGTTCTGAACAGGTAGGAAAGCGCCACAGATCCATCTTCCGCCATTGTGATGAATCCGATGACAAATAACATGATTTGGCTCTGATTAAAGTTCCTCCGTCTTTCTGTGTTGAAAGTTGCTACTAGAGGTAATGGTCTCTCGCTGCGCTTATAGAAGCGTGTCCTTTTTCATCCTCGCCCTCTTCTTCTATTTTGCTACGCCCGGAAGTTCCGTCGCGTCCGGGGGGG